>NW_005871286.1:315297-401457 GCF_000147115.1 Myotis lucifugus | reverse complement strand
AGAGATCAAGCAGTAAACCTCAATATTATATTAAGGAAAGTATGTTAAAGGCAATCTGGGAATATACTGATGTTTTCCTGCTTTGCTTGTATTCAGTTTGAAGAGGTAGAATACCAGTAGCAGTACAACACAAAGGAAAGAGTAGCCCCCTCCCTCTCAGGAGGTCAGGGAAAGTTTTCCCCACAGAAGAGGTAAAGTTAGAGGAGGTGGATTGGAACAAAAGTGAAAGCGAATGGAATGCTGCTCCCTGAGGTCTCTTAGATAAGCGATGATAGGATAAGCCCAATAGTTCGGCTTGATCTTAAAATCACAGGAGAGAAAAAGCTTAAAGAACCTTGAGATTCTTTTCTCAGAATGCTAATGTGGCCTCGGGATATTGGGAAAAAATCAAAATAGTAAATTCTCACTGTGTTATCACCCAAAATCCCAAATGAGCAAGAATCAGGCCAAGCATCCAAATAAATCAGTGTAACTTCTGGGGAGCCCAGCTGTGACAAGAACATGCATAAACATACTGAGAATGGCTCAAGGAATCTTAAAAGAAATTTACTTTGCTTGACTACTTTTATTTTTTATTTGAAAATTTGTGATTTATCTTTACCCAAAGAGCTGTTTGAGGAGTTCTAGGGATTGCCAAGCAGAAAGATTTGGGCTGGTGCTTGAATTGTGATTATTTCCCTGGTTTGACTAGTTCTCCGCAAGAGGAGTCAAATCACTGCAGCAAGGAAGTTCCCTGATCTCGGAGTATTAAGAACATATCAGGCAAAAAGGCTCAACTTTTTGTTCGAAGTTAAGGTTGTTTTCTCTTGGTCTTAGGGAACGTAGTTCTATGTAGGGACATAATTCCTTCTAAGATATATCTCAGTATAGTATATAATTCTGTTGGTTTCCATTGCACTGTGTGCCACAGTTACAAGAAAGAGAAAATGTGTTTGTGGAGAAAAGACATCTTGTAAACCAGGACTTCTCAAATCCAGATGAATCAGCTGGGGATCGTATTAACATGGCAGATCCTGATTCCATAGGTTTAGGGTGGAGGTTCTGCATTTCAGACGTAGCTAAGTGATGCTGATGGTGCTGGTCCTTCACTCAACTTTAAGCCGTGAGGCTATAGACTGACCAGTTCACTAAAATAGCAGAGAGTGGCCAGAAATGGTCATTCCAACGGATGGGTACTGTGTACTGCGTAGCTCTCGCTGTCCTGGATCAGTCAGGGAACATGAGGCCCTCTTCCTGTTTGCCAGTCTGGTGTGTGCGTCCCTGGATGGAAGACAAGACATTTGTAGGTGTCCTCAGTAGAAAGAGCAACAGCTCACCCTGTCTTCCACGCCATCTCCGACAGAGAACAATGGTCCCTTGTCTGCAGCGAGGCTACCATTACAGCAACTCTGAAATGGAAAGAGCGGAATGAACCATGAGGGCGAATTGGGTCAAAATGATGTAAAAAAGGTAGAAAGAGGAAACAAGGAGAAGCAGAAAAAAAAAAAAAAAGAACAAAACGAGTATATCTGGGAAACTTGAAAGGAATATTCTTTTCTCTTTCATTAAGTATTTATTTCAGTTTATTTTAAATAGCTTGCCCTGGGTACAATGTAACAAGATAGAATGATCTCATACGGCAGTGCTCATTTTAATAACATAATATCTGCATGGGGCAGTCTGATGATATTGGATACATCAAGCCAAGGGTAATTTGTCTCTCTCAGTGCTTCAACTCCTCCAGAGAAATTATAAATAAAAACAGGGCTCATTCCCAATAAAAATAAAACAGAAAAAGTGTCCTTCAGATCTTATTACTTAGTAACTTTATGAATTGGACTGGAAACATTATTGGCTTTTGGGAGGATGACCTCAGCTGTTTTCCAACCATTTGAAGAATAAAAACTCTCATTTTGGTACCAATACTCAAAGCAAAGTTGTCTCAGGTGGGTGAACAACAGCTGGTAGGTTGGCTTGGCTTGGATATTGCAACACCTTAAGATGACCGGGACAGCCGGGTTAAGTCTGCTCTGACCCCTACGAACTTGGGCATATGTAATGGGGTCTGGCACGTAATAGGTGCACACACAAAAATGTGAGTTCTGATCATACTTCCCTTTAACTTCTGAAGCTCAGTTTCTGAGTTTCCTCAAATATAAAATGAAGATAGTAACGTTTACTTAATAATGATAAGGTATTTGTGAGTATTAAATGAGCTAATGTACATAAAAAATGGTTTTTGAATAGTAAATTCAAAGTAAAATAATATTACTGAATATTGTCTTCTGGTCTTAAGCTTTAATGAAAAGAGTTGAGTTTTGGGAGTGATTTGAAATAGGAGACAATAACTAGATAATTTAAATAAAAGTTAAAATCTCATGTCATCACCAAAGCAATTGCATATAACTGTTACCATCATAACTAGCTAGTTGATATTAATAATAGGAAGAAAGCAAAGGGGAGACCAGATTCATAAGCATGGTCATCTGGGCAGCTTCACCAGGAAGCTGCAACTTCACACTCCCCAGGGAACCACTGGTCCATCCCCTGCAAATCACTGGTAAAAGGGATCAAAGAAAGAGGGAAAACTGGGATGCTGTAGGGAAGGTGCTTGCTTGTCAGTCTAACCTGGGAACAAAGATCAGTGGCTAGGGGGCAGAGCAATGCAAGCATGTGAAATCCTGAAGGCTTCATTGGTTAAGCTCCTAGTTATAACCCCAAGACAAAGAGTCCTCACTCTCTTGTCCATCTTGCTCTGTTCCTGCTTCCCTGCACTTGCTTGCTTTCTCTGTGACGCCTGCTAGCCCGCCATGTGACACCCAATGCACTGCAGCTGGGAACACAAGCTAAGCTAGCCAGATGCTAGCCTGGACTGTGCTTTATGGAGTGAAGACTCTGGGAACTGGCTTTGATCTTGGACCTGCTGAAAACACAGCTGGACTTTTCTTTTTTAAAATATATTTTTATTGATTTCAGAGAGGAAGGGAGAGGGAGAGAGAATCATTGATCAGCCGCCTTCTGCATGCCCCCAATGGGGATTAAGCCCACAACCTGGGCATGTGCCCCAACCAGGAATCAAACCGTGACCTCCTGGCTCATAGATTGATGCTCAACCACTGAATCAGGCCAGCTGTGCCAGCTGGATTTTTTCCGTGGTGAGACAGAGGGAGTTGGGACATTGGAAGGGAACTCCCTTGATGTTACATCATCAATAAAGCTTCCCATGAAACCTCATTCTCCCGTGGGGGCCTGAGGAAATTCCTGTTCTTGCGGCACCCCAAGAGCTCCACTTCCACCAGAAACAGGTGGGGACACAGAAGGCACCCTCCGCCATAACACAACCACACTGATGTGCACTGTACAACGCCCTTGGTGTTCCCTGGAATTGTGAAGTGCGTGCTAGGGAGGGTTTTTAGACTGCCAAGGCTTGCTACATTGCTAGTCTAGAATTAGACAGAACAAGTAAGAATAAGTCAGCCAAATAATAAGTCCAAGATTCATTCATATTCTTTTGCTCTCTTCCTCTCTCTTTCTCCCCCTTCTCTCTCTCTTCCTCTTCCTCTCTCTCTCTCTTCCTCTTTCTCTCTCTTTCTTCCTCTCTCTCTTTCCTAACTACTTTTGTCATATTATTTCATGAACTTCACTTAAAGGGACAGGTAATTGTTCAGTGGCATTTTTGTGATCTAGTCGCCATCATACTGCCCTGACGTTATCCCAAGGAGTAATGCAATTTTCCCTGCTCTTCATAGACCTCCCTTCTGTGGCCACTAACATTTTCTGCTCTCCTCCTAGGGACAATGTGACCACATGGCCCAGGTTTCTTAAGACTCCATTTCAAATATTCTACCCAGTTTTATTCATGTATCAAAGGCCGGGTCTCTTTCCCTCCACACCCTCTTGCATTAAAATTCATAGTTGATGGTTTATTTCCGCAAGACTTTTCATGATGGCCAATTTACATCTGGAATTTACCCTGCTAATGACTCCCCTGTCCTTTTACGCTACACACTCCTGCAAGATTATTGTTACAAAAGTGCCACATTGATCAACTCATTCCACACCTTAAGCACTCGCAAATGACATCTAAGATTATTTACAGCCCAAACTCCAGACTGCAAGGCCTACCCTTCCCCTGGTCCCAATCCCATACTGTTTCCACAACAAGCTAGCTGCAGCTTGTCTTTTGAACTTTATTATCCAGAATCCCCTTGTTTATATCCAGCTAACCTAGTCAGCCATCCCATTCCAGAATAGCCTCTTTTTTATGATTTTTTATTTTATTGTTTAAAGTATTACATTTCTCCTTATTCCCCCAATTAATCCCCCCTGGCCACTCCCACCCCCAAGGGCAAGCCCCCACCGCCCCAGTGTCTGTGTCAATTGGTCTTGCTAATATGCATGCATACAAGTCCTTTGGTTGATCTCTAACCCCCGCCCCCTGCCTTCTCCCCGAGGTTGGAGGGTCTGCTCAGTGCCACCTTGTCTCTGGATCCATTTTTTTTAATTAAATATTTATTGTTCAGATTATTACAGTTGTTCCTATTTTTCCCCCCATAGCTCCCCTCCACCCGGATCCCCCCCCCACCCTCTGCCCTTACACCCCCCCCCCACTGTCCTCAGCCATAGGTGCACGATTTTTGTCCAGTCTCTTCCCACACCCCCCACTCCCCTTTCCCCCCCGAGAATAGTCAGTCCACTCCCTTTCTATGCCCCTGATTCTATTATATTCACCAGTTTATTCTGTTCATCAGATTATTTATTCACTTGATTTTTAGATTCACTTGTTGATAGATGTGTATTTGTTGTTCATAATTTGTATCTTTACCTTTTTCTTCTTCTTCCTCTTCTTAAAGGATACCTTTCAGCATTTCATATAATACTGGTTTGGTGGTGATGAACGCCTTTAGCTTTTTCTTATTTTTTTTTTTATATATATATTTTTTATTGATTTTTTATAGAGAGGAAGGGAGAGGGATAGAGAGTTAGAAACATCGATGAGAGAGAAACATCGATCAGCTGCCTCCTGCACGTCCCCTACTGGGGATGTGCCCGCAACCAAGGTACATGCCCTTGACAGGAATCGAACCTGGGACCCTTCAGTCCGCAGGCCGATGCTCTATCCACTGAGCCAAACCGGTCAGGGCAAGCTTTTTCTTATTTGTGAAGCTCCCCTCTGGCCTGCATAGTTTCTGTTGAGAAATCAGCTGACAGTCCTATGGGTATTCCCTTGTAGGTAACTGACTGTTTTTCTCCTGCTGCTTTTAAGATTCTCTCTTTGTCTTTTGCCCTTGGCATTTTAATTATGATGTGTCTTGGTGTGGTCCTCTTTGGATTCCTTTTGTTTGGGGTTCTCTGTGCTTCCTGGACTTGTAAGTCTATTTCTTTCACCAGGTGGGGGAAGTTTTCTGTCATTATTTCTTCAAATAGGTTTGCAATATCTTGCTCTCTCTCTTCTTCTAGCACCCCCATAATTCGGATGTTGGTAGGCTTGAAGTTGTCCCAGAGGCTCCTTACACTATCTTCATATTTTTGGATTCTTTTTTCTTTTTGTTTTTCCAGTTGGGTGTTTTTTGCTTCTTCGTATTTCAAATCTTTGACTTGATTCTTGCGATCCTCTAGTCTGCTGTTGGAACTCTGTATAATATTCTTTATTTCAGTCAGTGTATGCTTAATTTCTAGTTGGTCCTTTTTCATAACCTCGAGGGTCTCACTAGATTTCTTGAGGGTCTCACTAAATTTATCGGCAGTTTCTGGAAAATTCTTGAAAAACCTTATAAGTGTGGTTTTGAACTCTATATCCAGTAGTTTGCTTTCCTCCATTTCTGTCATTTGTGACCTGTTTCTTTGTCTCTGCATTTTTTATGCTTCCCTGTGTTGATAGAGTGGCTTTCTGTGCCAGGTGTCCTATAGGGCCCAGTGGTTCAGCCTCCCCAATTTTCTGAGGTGGACACTCTTGGTGCACCCCTTTGTGGGCTTTGTGCATAGTCTTGTTGTAGTTAAGCCTTGATTTGTTGTAGGTATCACTGGCAGGAATTGACCTCCAGGCCAATTGGCTGTGAGAATCAGCTGTGTCTACAATGGGAGAACTTCTGTGCTGAAGACACCCTTCTGGGGCAAGACTTGCTTCAGTGGGGCTTTGGTGCTCACTGAGTCTGCCCCCTGAGTGTGTCCCTTATGGATCTGAGGAGTTCTAGTCTGGATGGTCCCACTCTGACCACTGGGTACACTGGCTCTTGGATCTCTAAGGAGGTGCTAATTTGGCCTCTGCCTGAGGCTACCCAGCAGGAGCTATGGAGAGATCTGCAGATTCCTCTCCTTTGTTTGGGGTTTGGAGGTGCCCAGATGAGGCCCAGCTGTGAAGCAATGCAAGCTGCTGTGGGGCCTTGAGCCTTCTTTTGGAAGTTCTGGATCTCTCTGACCCAGCTGCAGTTTGTTAGGTAATTTTCATATTGCAAAGGGCCAGGCCTTTCATATGCAAAAGTCTCTGCGCACAGCTTGGGTGGGGCAGGGTCTCAGGGGATCAACAGGGCGGAGCAAGCAGCTATGGCTGCTCCTCAGTCCTACCCTAAGAGGCCCCGCGTCTCAGTGTCCCAGTAATCGCTGCAAGCACCTCTGAGAGAAAGCCGCCCTCGAGTTCCAACCGATGCCAGACAGTCCAGTTTCTCCCCGTATGAGTCTGGGTCCCCAGAGACTTGCCTGGAACTGGAGTTCAGAGCAGTTGGGAGCTTGAGACCCCCTCCCGATTGAAAAAGACAATGGTGTCCTTAGTTGCCAGTCCTTTCCACGTGCGCCTCCGTACCTCTGCACTTTACTTCCGCACCTCCTCTGAGTCTCAGTGTGCTTTTCTCTTTCCTTCTAGTTGTAGAATTTCCACTTAGCCAGCCTTCCTGTGGTTCTGGATGATGTCCATTTTGTCTTTTAGTTGTATTTTTGAAGTGGTTGTGGGAGGCAGCAATTTCAGGTGTTTACCTATGCCGCCATCTTGGTTTCTCTGGATCCATTTTTGTTCATCAGTTTATGTTGATCATTATATCCCACATATGAGTGAGGTCACTGGTTGATTTTGCTTAGCATAATGCTCTCCAGTTCCATAATGCTGTTGCAAATGGTAAAAGTTCCTTCTTTTTTATAGCAGCACTAGAGGCCTAATGCACGAAAATTTATGCAAGAGTAGTCCCTCCTTCCCCCGGCTGCTGACACTGGCTTCCCTCGGGTACCCGAGACCAGGACTTCCCTCCTCTGGCCACCAGCAGGCACCTGGGATCCAGGCTGGCTTCCCTCCAGCCCCAGCTTCATCAGGAATGATGTCCGGTCTAATCAGCTTATTACCCTTTTATTATTATAGATAGTATTCCATTGTGCAGAATAGTCTTATCAACAAACTTGGCTCCTTCTCACCCTCATCATTTTCCTTTTCTGAGATTTTTTTCCTCTCCTTGCTATTATTTCCATCCTACAGTTGTACAAGTGAACTTCCAACAAACACATATCATGCTTTAAATGCAGTGATGATATCTAAAATATGAGCTGATCAGTACGGACACTGAATCATCAGGGAGGCTCTAGCCAAGAGTGCTGGAGGGGTGTCCTAGGGAATCCTTCCTGGGCCAGGCATTAATCCTACAGTAACTGGATTCTGGGAAGGTGGTGGTGGGGTGTGTGTATGGGAGGGGCTGGGGGGGGGGGGGGGAGAAGGGTGTTGGTGAGTGTTGGGAATTCCTGGTGGAGGAGCAGGTATGGCCAGGGCAGTGGAGGCACTGCAGTGGGTGTAGGGAAAGACTGCAACCAATTGGCACAAAAGTATGTCATTATTTAATATGGGGTATGAACGCCCAGGGCATACTGGTGAACACCAGCGTCAGGCTTTGCTGATGCAGCTCCAGGCTCAACTTAAGCTCCTTGTCCAACAACCTCAGAAGCAGTGATCTTTCCCCACTCTGAATTATTTTAGCATGTTTTCCACACCACGTACTAGGCACATTTATAGCCTTGCATTGATAATTTTTTTTGAATACTATTGTGGAATTCATCCCAAGAAAATGGGAATCTTTTCCAAATCAAGAGTTGTACTGTTTCTTTGTCTCTCCCTAAATGTCAAATGTAGTACCATTCTTAGGCAGTCACTTATCCTATATTTATTCATGAATAAATGAATGAAAATTGATTGATTGAATAATTGGGAACTATACATCATAATATAGTCATTTCAAATCATTTAGAGAGTGAGGGAGTAGCATACATCTTTGAAGCTCTGTTAAGAGCGAGGTATACTCTTCCCAGAAATATCCACAGCTACATAAAATTGGGCATAAAATTTCAGGTATCTCACTTTTCTCCTAAGCCATTTATAGATTTCTAAAGAATTAACTTTAAAGTCTTTGCATCTTACAGGTACATTTACTAATGACATGAAGGAAACAGCACTTATGCAGTGAGAGTCCATGTTGCTTAAATTTACAGCCAGACTGACATTTCATCTGATGTGCACTCCAAGTTAAAGCTGGTTAATGATGACTATGAGCAGGCCTACAACTTAAAGCTTTCAAAGCTTTACTTTTTTATCAGCACTCTTGATTTTATAAATAATGAAGCCCATCAATCCCATTCTTACCCAAATCTCCAGGTAAGCTTGAGTGTAGTAGGACTTCTTGGGGGATCCAAACTTTTTGTTTTTAATTAATTTTTTTAGAGAGAGAGAAGGGGAGAAAAAAAGAAAAAAACAGTGATGTGAGAGAGCAACATCGATTGATTGCCTCCTGCATGCACCCTGACAGGGGATGGAGCCCACAACCTAGATATGTGCCCTGACTGAGAATGGAACCTGTGACCCTTCAATGTGTGGGGACAAAGCTCCAACCAAATGAGCCATACAGGCCAGGGCATCATGGGGGATCAAAACTTTTTTTTTATTCTTTATCTTTTTAAATATATTTTTATTGATTTCAGAGAGGAAGGGAGAGGGAGAGAGAGATAGAAACATCAATGCTGAGAATCATTGATAGGCTGCCTCCCACATGTCCCCCACTAGGGATCCCATTTGCAACCAGGGTATGTGCCCTTGACTGGATTTGAACCTGGGACCCTTTAGTCTTCAGGCTGATGTTCTATCCACTGAGCCAAACCAGCTAGGGCAAATTCTTTATTGTTTATAGTATTGCATATGTCTCCTTTTCCCCCCATTGACCTCTCCCTGGCCACTGCCATCCCCCAGCACATGCCCTTAGCCCCTGGTGTCTGTGTCCTTTGATGATGCTTATATACATGCATACAATTCCTTTGGTTGATCTCTTACCCCCCTCTCACCCTCCCCTGCCTTTCCTCTTCCAAACATTTTTAATAAGGCCTTGTAGCATCTCTATGAAGTACGAACAGTTTATACCTCATCAAAGTCCCAAAGTGAACTACAGATGAATGTTGATGTTACCTAGGTATTCCAGTGAGACAGTTACTTTAGGGGAGCTCATCCTTTTTCATCCCTGGGATCATAGTATCTCCTTGCCACTGTCTGGAAGGCAGAAGAGCAACAGGACTCATATGCTTGAGATAGTGGTCCAGTCTCCTCCCAGGATGTTGTACTGCTGACTGAGGGTTTCACTTAAAGTGCACTCACTACTGGTTATATCATAGACGTCAAATAACAAATGCCAGTAACAGTCTGGAGTGGGAGCATCATTCACTGGTTGAGCTATTAGTACCACAGGCCTAAATGTGAAGAGTGTGATTCATGTCTAACTGGGAGGGGTGGCATATAAAAATGCAAGATCAACTTTGTCTCAGACAAGACTTTGTTCATCAGGGAAAGCAACCTTCCTACGTAAACCAAAGTGCAGACATGAGGTATGAAATAGTGAGATCATCTTCACTAAGGCTCTGTGTGGAAGTGACTCCCACTGAGTTACGCGCCATGACTCAAAGAAATGGGACTTCCATCAACTCCCTGAGGCAGTTAACTAGGCTCCTTGTAATAAACTTCTTTCTGGAAGAAAGAAGAGAATTTGATTACAAGGGAAGTTCCTTGCAATGGTGGAGACATAAAGTTGAGAGGAAAAAATGGCACTATCTTATATTTCATACTAATTTGCTTCACTTCTTGGAAAAGTAAATATCTTTTAAGTACTATTAATTTTTGGATTGATTTCTATTGTCTGAAACTTCTTGGAGCACACTATTATGACAAAGACATTAGAAATGGACATGTAGAGAATCCCAGAAGAAAATAATAAGGAAAAAGAGTTCAATAAAGCCCTAACCGGTTTGGCTCAGTGGATAGAGCCAAGGGTCCCAGATTCGATTCCGGTCAAGGCCATCCGGATGTGCTTGGTTGCAAGCACATCCCCAGTAGGGGGTGTGCAGGAGGCAGCTGATCGATGTTTCTCTCTCATTGATGTTTCTAACTCTCCCTCTCCCTTCCTCTCTGTAAAAAAATCAATAAAATACATTTTTTAAAAAAGTTCAATAAATACTAACTTAAATTAGAGCTAAACTATGCTTTTCTGGCCTGAGACCAAAATAATGTTCCTGGGAGACACAAAGAAGTTAGTTTTCCAAGAAATCTTTGGAGAAGTTACATCTGGACCATGTAGAAGAGAGGGTGTGCCATTGAGGTGTCTGTGACTCAGCGGCAGCTTTATTTTCATCTGCCTTGACAACTGTGATAACAAATGAAAGTTATCTCATGCAAGAAAAAAACCTCATTCTCTATGTCATTCTATATAGTGTGGGGTCCTGCCCCCGGTGTGGCTAGATCCTTACTGAAATCACCATGACGATAATGTGAGGTTCAGGGGAGCTCACTTGGCACAGGGAAAAAGCGTTGGAAGCCATGTCCCTGGTCTCTTCTGCAGCTAGTTTACAGTGTGGTCTCAAAACCAAGCCAACCAGAAGTAGGGAGTTGGGTGAGGAGGTTTGGATGGTGAGGAGGTTGGGGAAGCAAAGAATTTCTGGCTCTCTTCTGCTGTTTCTTGATTTGCGGCAACCCCTGTGTATCAGTGAAAAGCAATGTATTTTGGTTATTGGGCACAGAACATAAGTACTATCAAGCCCAATGTTTCTGCAATTACGCCCACTGTCTCCACCAAACGAACATCTGGCCATTGTGGGAAGAGTGGTTACCATAGCAATGAAAGTGGTACATTTTACACAGGAGTAGCCTTTGAATATAGGGGTGGGCAAAAGTAGAATTATGGGCTACAGGTATATCATTCAAAAAAATTTTAGTGAGATTAATGAATAAACAAAATGCAGAACTTAGAAAGCAGAAATAAATTCTGACAGAAGCTACAATGTGGGTAAGTCCCTATTTGCATGTGAACCTTTGTATGACATTGTAAAATGGTGTGGACAAAACTAGTCACTGTCTTTACGAAGACTTATTATTTTCAGATTGATTAGAAAAGAGAAGACAGATTTGTGTGTCTGGCAGTGAACTCTCTCTTATTATTTGGGAAGTGAGCCCAGGTTATTTTATATGGGAATTCAAGAAAGAGGAGGCTCAGAAAGTTGAGAGAAGTTATTCATTCGATGTCAAAGTAAAGAAAAGAGGAAGAGGAAAAGAGAGAAGAGGAAGGAGAAGAGAGGAAGAAAAGATTCCTGAGCTTGGCACGCTTCTTTGACGAAAAACTGCTCCCTTAAGCTTCCCCTGACACGCTTACATACCCACAACTTGGGACCCAAGATAGAAAAACAAGGTTGAAACCAAACTTTCCATTCTACTTTCCCCAAACCCCCTTATATTAGTCACTTTGGTGTTGCAAAATTCAGAGTTCATCTAGTCCAACTGTCAACCAGATGCTTGAATCCTCTCCACACAGTTATTCCTTAAGTTGGGCTGACAGCTTACTTAGTTAATCTTTCAATCATTTTTCCCTGTTGGGCCCATAGAATTTTACATAAAAACAACTCTCAGGGAAAAGAGAAAAATAAAAATAAAGAAGCACATTCTAATTTAAATGTTACATTCTCAATTATTAATTACTAGAGGCCTGCCTGGTGCACAAATTCGTGCACAGGTGGAGGCCCTCGGCCTGGCTGTCTCGCCCAGTCCTGATCAGGGTCAATTGGGGCTGGCCAGAGGGAGGGACCACGGAGTTTGGCTGGCCGAGGGAGGTTGGCTGTGGGAGCACACTGACCACCAGGGGACAACTCCTGGATTGAGCGTCTGCCTCCTAGTGGTCAGTGCACATGATAGTGACCAGTCATTCAGTCGTTCGGTCCCTTAGGCTTTTATATATAGAGGTATTTTAAAGTAGTTTTAAATCCAGTTGGGCCCGGCCAGTGTTGCTCAGTGGTTGAACATGACCCATGAACAAAGAGGTCACCGGTTTTGATTCCCAGGCAGGGCACATGCCCAGGTTTCAGGCTCAATCCCTAGTAGGGGGCATGCAGGAGGCAGCTAATTGATGTTTCTCTCTCAGTGATGTTTCTATCACTCCCTCTCCCTTCCTCTCTCTCTTTCTAAAAATCAATGAAAACATATTAAGTAAATAAATGAATAAATCCAATTGCGAAGTATTTTGTCCCCTCCCAAATATACAGGGTGGGGCAAAAGTAAGATTATATTTGTTTTTATGGAAAACTAGGAGCCCAGCGCATGATTCGAAATCCACCCTCCAGTCTGACCCTGCCTCCCTTTCCGGCCCTTGAAGCAGCAGAAGCCACTGCTGATCAGGCCCTCCCCCAGCGCAGGGCCGAAGGCCCCTGCTGCTCTGCCCCCGATGCTGCACGCACGAGACCTCCTCCTGTCCGGTCAACCCTTACGTCCTGGTTAATTAGCATATTTCTCTATTTTATAGATAGATAGATAGATGATAGATAGATAGATAGATAGATAATACAAAAATTAATAAATAACAATACAAGAATTAATTGTTTCTGGTACTCCCAACTATAAACCTACTTTTGCCCCAACCTGTATTTGTGTGTATGTGTACATACTTACTTGTAGGGGAGAAGCAAACTTTCCTCTATCTTCAAGGTTCTTCTGGCTGCTCTGATAATCAAACAGACATGAGACAGATTAGCAAGAAAAAATAACCAGATGTAATATATACATGTGTATGGGAACCTACATGCCGTGAGAGAGTCAGAGACCCCACATGCAGGAGACGTTTAAGGATACAAAGGGGGATTGAGGTATATAAGGCCTCCTGGTCTAGGGATGAGGTAAGGTGCCTTGGGGGCTTCAAAGGGTCAATTCAGGATGATAAGAGCGCAGGCTTAGTAAACAAGTGTGCTCTGCCCTGTAGATAGATTAGAAGAGGTTATTTCTCCTAATAGCTTATTATGGTCAAGGCCCCTAATTCAAATTCTTCTAGGTAGTTGCAGGGGACGGGGGTGGGGGACAGAAGTTTCTCTTGAGTCTGAGGCTAAAGCTGCCTTTGCTGAAAGTAATTTGCATACCACTGAGGTACATCTTGGGGTGACTCCTGTTACCTGAAAGGGGACTTGGCCCTGAGAGGGTCCAGTAGTGTGTAGGTTCTTGACTTCCTGTAGGAAAAATTTCACAACAGGAGTCCAGGTGAATTTTAGAAGACATTTGTTAAAGCTGAGGGCAGTGAAACAGGAAGGGCCTAGGATAACAGGAGAGGGACTAGGTGGGGAAGTGAGCCTAGGGTGGCTGCTTTGGCTCACTCAGAAGTCAGAGGAAAGGGGCCTTGGGGACAGGTTCGGAGGGTTTGCCTGGGACCAGCACCTACTGCCTATTGATGCCCTGGTTGCAAGCCTTAGAGTTAGAAAAATGCATGGCTGTGGGGGAAGAAGGAAAGGGAGAGAGGGAGAGGGGGGAAGGGGAAGAGGAAGAGGAAGAGGAAGAGGAAGAGCTAAGGCATGCTGCTCTAAGGGAGAGCCTGAGCTGGGACCTTTATTTTAGAAGTTTTGTGTTGTTGTTTTTAAGTACGTTTTTTTGATTGATTTTTAGAGACAGAAGGGAGAGGATAGAAACATCAATAAGCTGCCTCTTGCATGCCCCCTACTGGAGATTGAGCCCACAACATGTGCATGTGCCCTGACAGGGAATTGAACCAGTGACCACTTGGTTCATGGGTTAATGCTCAACCACCAAGCAACACTGGCTGGGCTGTGTTTGAGGGTTTTAAAGCCTGGGCATGTAGGGGATGTCTTAGGGGAGGATCCCAATAGAATATTGATCAGCTTTATGCTGATGTGCCAAAATGAGGTTTATTCTCTTAACTTGTCTGTCCTTGGGTGTGGCTGGCAAATGGCACTAATTGGATTTCTGTTGTGTCCCCCAGAGTAGGGTGATTTAAGCTATTTACTCTCTGGTTGGGGCGGAGGTGTCAAAACCATTTACTCTTAAGTGTCCTTGGTTTAGGGAAGATAGGATTTACTAGATGGCTGCACACTGCTATTAGTAACTGTCTATTTCCCTATTCCATTTATCCTGGTTTACTGGCCTGTTTCACTTATATAATTTCCTTTTAACATTTCTCTTTACAAACCTTTCTATAACTTTCACAAAACTTTTTACCCATTCAGAAATAACCAGCTTTAGAACAACTCACTTTTTTCCCTTCAAAATGTGTCTCCATTCGTCACACCTTTTGTTACCAAAACCACACAATTTCTTTCAAATTAGAATTCTTACTTTTTAGAAGCCTTGATTTTATTGTTTTATTTTCTGTTTTCAATTTAATAAAATTTATTACAGCAGGTTGAGCAAAGCATATGTAGTCATCTCTGTTTCTACATTCCTTTTTTAAAAAATCTTTATTGTTGAAAGTATTACAGACACCTCCCTTTTCTTCCCCATCGGCCCCTTCTAGCCTGCACCCCTCTCCCTTTCCCCTGCCCCAGGCCTTCACCACATTATATTCTGTGTCGATGGATTATGCATACATGCATACAAGTTCTTTGGAAATCTGGATTTTTTAATGACAACTAAAAAGTAAGTAATTAGCCTTTCCGGCATCCAAGATGTCGAAGAGAGGACGTGGTTGGTCCTCCAGGGAGAAATTCCATATTTCCCTGGGTCTTCCAGGGGGAGCTGTGATCAACTGTGCCAACAACACAGGAGTCAAAAATCTGTATATTATCTCTGTGAGGGGAACAGGGGACGACTGAACAGACTTCCTGCTGCTGTGTGGGTGACATGGTGATGGCCACAGTCAAAAAAGGCAAACCAGAGCTCAGAAAGGGGGTACATCCAGCGGTGGTAATTCAACAATGAAAGTCATGCCGGAGAAAAGATGGCGTGTTTCTTTATTTTGAAGATAATGCGGGGGTCACAGTAAACAATAAAGGGGAAATGAAAGGTTCTGCCATCACAGGACCAGTTGCAAAGGAGTGTGCAGATTTGTGGTCCAGGACGGCATCCAATGCTGACGGCATCCAATGCTGGCAGCATTGCATGATTCTCTGGTGCATTTGTAAAGGAAAAACCCATTAAAAATTGGTGACATGAGAAAAATAAATAAATAATAATAATAAATTAATCAATTAAAATAAAAAGTAAGTAATTAGCCCTGGCCAGCTTGGCTCAGTGGATAGAACATTGGTCTGCGGACTGAAAGGTCCTGGATTCCATTCCGGTCAGGGGCACATGCCCCGGTTGCGGCTCAATCCTCAGTGGGGGGCGTGCAGGAGGCAGCCGATCAATGATTCTCTCATCATTGATGTTTCTATCTCTCTCTCCCTCTCCCTTCCTCTCTGATTAAATAATAATAATAATAATAAATTTATTTTTAAAATAAATAAAGTAACCACAAAGGCTGGTCTGAAATTTTAAAAAGTAAGTAATTAGCATCCTTTAGATTGGCAAGTGCATTTCAAAACTTCTAGAAATACACTCACACTTTTAAAAGATATACTTCTAATAAAGTGTAAGACATTTATTAACAGCTTCAAGTGTATTTTCTATTAAAAAAATAATCGGTTAACTTCAGACTTGTCTAGCAATCAGTGTTTAACAGTTGAAATAAGTTAATTGATCTGCTTAGATAGCAAAGATTTTTTCCTTTCAATAAGGATTACTTCCCAGAAACTTTCATCTTAAAAGATGGCCCAGATCAGAGTTCTTTAAAATCAGGTATTTGTATCTCAAAGGTACAAGGAAAGAAATTCCAGCTGCCCCTACAAGGCTATTGGTTTCATAAAGCCAATTATCTATAAGCATTTTGAGTTGAACAGAGAGGGCTGTAGGAAGATAAAAGGATTTAGTAGGCCTTTTGTTCTGGAGCCACACCTCTGGCCCTGTAAAGACTTTATTTGTAAGACAAGGACAGTCATTTTTAACACCTCAAGGATTAGCAAATGTTGGCAAGGGACTAACAAGGTCATTCACCCATTTTTGGAATGTTTCTTTCCATCTGGGTATATTTTTCTTTCAGGATCTGTAGCAATGACAGAAACCTATTTTACAGGTAGCATATAGCTGAGGGTCATTTCTGAGAACCATAACGGGTTTGCGTGTATGGAAAAGACATAGATCTAATGAGGCCTCATCCTCCATTCACTTACCTTGGGAACAGCAAAACAGGTCTAGCTGTAAGATAGTATTAAATTAATGGTCTTATTAACCAGCCAATCCTCTTCATTGTCCACTTTATAATGGGGCCAGGCTATGTTTCAAAAAAAGCTTGAGCCCAGCCGGCATGGCTCAGTGGTTGACCTATGAACCAGAAGGTCATGGTTAGAAATTCCTGGTCAGGGCACATGCCCGGGTTGTAGACTCGATCCACAGTGGGGCATGCAGGAGGCAACCAATCAATGATTCTCTCTCATCATTGATGTTTCTATCTCTCTCTCCCTCTCCCTTCCTCTCTAAAATCAATAGAAACATACTTAAAAAATAAATAAAGTTTGAAGGTCTCGGTCAAATTTCTCCCACTTGAAGAATATGCATCATCCAAAAGGGTACCTCGAGGAACTGTGGACTGGTTCACCATCTATGGAGAGACAGATAAATTCTGAGCCAAGAATTAGAGGTGTTCCTGCTAGTCTGGGCTGTTTTGGGCTGTTTTGCAGGCACCTGCTGCCCCAACAATTATAGCCCCTTCAAGCAAGGAATCCCTCTCTAGATGACCTCTGGCCTTAGCCAGCCTTACTGGGGAACCCCCTTTATCATGTCTGTCCACACAAGGGGTGCCTAGTACCTTTGTCGCCTCAAATGGAGAAGTATCATCCTACAACTCTGGTCTCCAGTAGTCGGACTAGTTGCCTGTTGCCCTGTCTTTCATGTTTCCAAAAGCCCTGGTCCTTTAGGAGGATTGGGAGAGAGAGAGAGAGAGAGAGAGAGAGAGAGAGAGAGATGTCACCCCTCCAAGGGAAGGGAAAGTCCCTGTTAAGTTATCCTTGAGGGTCTCATAGAAGTTGGTTTCAGGGAGTTTAGGGAGTATAAAGAAAAAGTGTTTTAAAAGACAGGACCCACAAGGGTTCAGAGAAGATTCCTAATGACCTATGTTAGCTGGGCCAGCCAGAGGCAGCACCTCAGGCCCTGAGGGCAAATCCAGTCGGCCTTCTCTAGGAAGAGTAGAAACTGCCTGGTGTCCCTTATTTTCAAAGAAGAATGAGCTTAGGCTCTCATTTACCAGGCAAAAGGTTAGGGTTAGACCTTCAGAAAGCAATTCCAATTGAAAAGCCAAAGTTAAAAATCAGCCATCTTTCCCCCACCCCCACCCCTTTTCTTAGTTATCTTGATCCTGATCTAGAGCCTAGGGTCTCTCCTTGAGGATTTAAAAACAATCAAACAAACAAACAAAAACACCTTAAAGAAAGCCAACCTTTTACCTTAAAGCAAAGAGGTCCGGAATTCCAAGAAAATCACCCAAGTCAACCAGATGCAAAGCAAGGAGCCGGTGGGACATAATGGATCCCTAGCACTGGTTCAGGTCTGCAAGGTGGTCCTGGGTGGGCTTCTCTGAAATCCTGCCACACAATCGGAGTCCCAGTCCCAGTCGAAGCACCATTATGTAGTAAGTGGCGGGAACAGCCCCAGAAGTCTGAACTGACTGGTGGGGCTTCGGCAATCTCGGTACTTGAGTTCTGGCTGGGAAAGAATTCAGAGTCAAGACTCTAAGTGTAAGAGAGCATTTATTTATAAAATCATAGAGGTCGAAGTAATTTGTAGAAGAAATGGGCGGAGGAAACAAGTTATCGAGGCAAAGGAAGGGCCGTAGGAGCTTGGGAGAGTGGAAGGTAATGGTAAGCACCTGAAGAGGGGGAGGGAAAGGGTGAGGCTTGGTCATGCTCCCGGGAGGGAGAACACACTGGGTCCTCTGCCCTAATGGTTTTATGGGTGGAGATTTTAGGGGTGGTCCCAGGGGAAGACCTCAATAGAATATTCAGCAGCTTTCCACATAAGTCCTTTCAAGGTCTAGGTCTCCATTGATTGATTGGTCGGCTCCAGGGGGTTATTATTCAAGGCAGCTGGTTCTGAGCTCAGGCTTGGCATGGCTTGTCTGGTTTTGTTGCTTTTCTGGGCCCAGAGCTAAAATCAATTTGAGGCCTAGATGTTATCTCTAGGGAGGAAAGGTCAGGGGGTCCAAAACCCATGCCCAGTGATCTGCTACGGGGGGAAAGGCCACCCCACCCAGGGGGCAAGGTCCTACCCTACAATTCTCCTTTGCTAGGTCACCAGAGCATCTGGCTGACCGTCCTTGCTCTGCTCATTTCTGTCTACCTGCCTACCACATCATCATGTCTGACTAAAATGTAGGAATGGAAGAAGAGTTTCATTTTTTACTAGTACAAAATAAACCCAAGATTAGTCAACTACCAAGTAGAACAGAATTATATTTTTCTGCAATGTTTTCATGTTTTAAAATAATCAATGTTACATGGTATACAGAAGACCCTTTTAGAAAGGGTTCCAAAAAAGTAATGAGAATTTTTGTAATCTAAATCTTAAAGGAATGATGTTTTGTCTTAAGAAAATATAAAAGCATTCGTGAGAAAAAAATGATTCTTCTCTATCTTTTTTTTTTGTTGTTTTTCACCCTTCGTGTTTATGACTGTTCTCATATCCTTCACTTCCTTAACAAAAAATATTGTTGGTATTATGTAATATACTGGTTCAGTGGCAGTAAATCAACCAAGGAAATAAAAAGGCAATGAGGAGTCTGTACAAAATAGTAGTTAAAGTCAATTTCTCTCCCACATAACTTTCCAAGCATAAGGATGTGACAGCTCCACAGGGTTCAAGGATCCAGATTTTTTATCTTGTTGCTCTGCCAGCTCTAGGGTGTGTCCTCCATCCACATTGTCTATGTCTATGTTCCAGGGAGCAGAATTAGTATGTATCAACTCTTTATATTCCATTGGCCAGAAATTAGGGGAGAACAATTAGGAGACAGTACCACAGTTATCTTCTAATGTCCTAAGACTATAGATGCTTCATATGCTTGATCATTTGGAAGCACTGACCATTTATATTATATTAGAATGCACAAAGTTCAGACTGCCATTCAAATATGGCAAAGTAACACACCTACTTACCCTCATTGTCATTCCCCAAAATCTCACTGAAATTATGGTAAAGAACTTTTTTAAAGAAAACCTCAAAAAGTCACAAGTACGGAGAGAATGGGAGAGGAGATAATAGCAGCCAAGAGATGTTAACAAAACAGACCTATAATAACTAATTATAAGCAGACTAGAGGAAGTTAAAAAGGTTGCTGTAGGGGGGAGGGGAGAGGGTGCCAGGAAGTTTACTGATGAGGCTGCCAAGCCATTAAAAGTCCAGAAATTAGGGCCACAAGCTGTCTCTGACTGTGGGGAAAAGATGAGGCTGAGAACAAGAGGACTGATTGATGGCTTACATAAAAGCAGTTCCACCACTACATTTCCTCACCACCCCTGCACAGCCAAGTAACTGACCCTCCCTCCTCTGCCAGGGCTTTGGGAGCTGTCTCCCAGCAAATTTAAACAGATGGTTTAGTTAACTTGTTCTCCTATGTCGAGAGCAGTTTTATAGTCCTGTGGGAAGTTTAGAGCTGAAATAGCAATATATGCAGAGAAAACTTAACAAATGAGGCTATTATCTTTAAAGAAAAACTAATATTTGTACAAAAATGGATATTTAACCATAGTATACTACTTGGTTCAGCTAAGAAAAAAATATTTACATAGTCATAATAATGTAAGCACGTAAATATTTGTTTATATTTCCATATAATTATGATTGGGGGGATGGGGACAGGGAAGTGTGGAGATGGTAGGAAAGAGAGAAGAGCTAAATCTTTATGTTTCATAGTTGAAAATCAATGGATAATAACTACAATGGAAAACTTAAGAACTAGCAATATAAGCATATAATAATAGAAATATAGAGGTAACTATCTGAATGAACTACTGAAAGAATATAAAATGATTAACTGGAAGGAGGCAACAGGAATAGATTAGACTAAAGAGAGGTCAGACATCAAGTTGTTCTATCGTAAGTCTTACAGAATACTCTGACTTTTAAAACTCTGATAAAAATAAAAAATTAAATTAAAAAGAATAAAAGGTGTTAAAATAAATATTTTCTTTCCTAGGAGGAATTTTTCTGAATATAAAGTTGACTTGAAGCTATCTACCATATTATTTCATTAACTGGTTTTTCTGTTAAATATTGAACAAAATTTCTGTCCTTGTGTCCAGTTTTTTTCTTTAATTAAGCTTTTAATTTTGATAACATTATAAATTCACATGCAGTTGTAAAAAAGAATACACAAAGATCCCATGTCGCCTTTACCCAGTTTCCCTCAATGGTAACATCTTGCAAAACTGTAGTTCAATATCACAACCAAGGTATTGACATTGATATAGTCCCTTCACCAGAGAGATCCCTCACGTCGCTCTTTTATAGTCATATCCACCTCCCTCTGCCTCCCCCAACTCCATCCAGAACCCCTGGCAACCACTAATCTGTTCTCCAGGTCTATAATCTTGTCACTATAAAATCTATCTACATGAAACCCTAATATGCAAATAGACCAAACGGCAGAAAAACCGAACAACCGGTTGCTATAACATGCTCTGACCATCAGGGGGTGAGTGTGGAACATGGCAGGCATCAGCCATGGTGGGATGGTGGAGGTGGAGTAGGTGAGTGGGGGCGCCAAACCAAGGCAGGACTCCAGTTGCTGTCATGGGGAGAGCCTCTGGTGGTTACTGAAAATTCTTTGCTCCCTCACACTGTGGTCCCGCCCACTGCTCACACCCACTGCTGGCGCCAGCCCCACTTGCACTTGCTGCACCGGCCCTGATCGCTGTCAGCGGGTGGCAGTGGCAGCTGCCAGCCCTGATCAGCCCTGAGGGCTTCTCCACCTCCCCCTGCTCCTAAGGGGCAATCGGGACAGTGGCTGCCACTCGCACCCACTGACAGCACCAGCCCCAATCACTCCACGCCGAAGTCACAGGCCCAGAACATCAGCGCATGGGAGCGGTGGCAGCTGGAGTGGGGCTGCCAGCAGATAAGGGACCCGGGCTGAGTGGGGAGGGGCCAGGCGTGGGTGCAGAGGATGGGTCGAGACCCGCCCCTATGCCCACCGCAGCCTCCCAGCACATAATTCCTTTGAAGGTGCACGAATTCATCAACATTTGTTATTATTTGACTTTTTGATTCTAACCATCCTAGGGGGTAAGAAGTGGGATCTCATTGTGGTTTTGATTTGCATTTCTGTGATGACTAATGATTCTGAGCATCTTTTCATGTGTTTATTTGCCATTTGTATCTCTTCTTTTGAGAAATGTCTATTCACATCCCTTTCTCATTTTTTAAATTGAGTTGTTTTTAATTGATTAGTTGTAAGGGTTCTTTATGTATTTTGGATACTAGATCCTTATCAGATATATGAATTACAAATATTTTCTCCCATTCTGAGGATTGTCTTTTGCATATTTAATTTTATAAGAAACTACATTACCAATCTGTTTTTTCAGAATGGCCTTACCATTTTATATTCCTACCAGCAGTGTATGAGTGTTCATTTATCTGCAGTCTCAGCATTTGGTGGTGTCATTATTTTTAATTTAGGCATTCTGATAATTGTGTAGTGCTATATCATTGTGGTATTAATTTTGCATTCCCTAATAGCTATGATATTGAACATCTTCTCATGCACTTATTTGACAACTGTATACTTTCTTCAGTAACTTATTCATTTTGTTTATGTGTCTTGCCCATTTTCTAATTTGATTCTTTGGGTTTTTTACTATTGAGTTTTGAGCGTTCTTTATATATGTAGATACTAGTCCTTTGTCAGATTTATGGATTTCAAAGTTTTCTCTAAGTTTATAGATTGTATTTTCATCCTGTTAACAGAATTTTTCACATAACAAAGTTGTTGTTTTTACATAACAAAGTTTTTGTTTTTCATTTTGGTGAGGCTCAATTTATTAGTTTTTCCTTTTATAAACAGGTTTTTAGAGTTCAGTCTAAGATCTACTCCTTTGATCATGAAGTCATAGAGCCTGAAAAATTTTCCCTTTTTCTTCTAAAAGTTTTAGTTTTACATTTAGCTTTAAGTACGTTATCCATTTTGAGTTATTTTTAATAAGATGTGAGGTTTAAGTCTTGCTTCATTTTTTGGTCTATGAATGTTCAATCACTCCAGCACCATTTGTTGAAAGTCTGTTTCCAGTTTTCCTCAATTGAATTACTGTTTTACATTTGTCAAAAATTAGTTGAACATATTTGTGTGAGTTTATTTCTGGATTTTTAAATTTGTTCTGTTGATTTATATGTCTATTGCTCTCCCAGTGCCACTTCTTTTTTTATGTTTTTATTAATTTCAGAGAGAGGAAGGGAGAGGGAGAGAGAGAGAAACATCAATGATGAAAGAGAATTATTGATCAGCCGCCTCCTGCTAACCCCTTACCAGGGATGAAGCCCACAACCCAGGCATGTGCCCTGACTAGGAATCAAACCATGACCTCCTGGTTCATAGGTCAATGCTCAACCACTGAGCCACAATGGCTGGGCAATACCACATTGTCTTAATCACTATATCTATATGGTAGACCACTTCATTTGTCCTTGTCAAGATTGTTTGAGTTATTTTAGGACCTGTGCCTTTCCACATAAATTTTAGAATTAAATTGTCAAATACCCTAATATTTAAATTAATTAAATGTATGTCATTTAAAAGAGCTATCTAGAGAATGTTATTTTAGTAATTTATTTGTCTTTTAAAATTATTTTCAGATATCTGGTACAAGTTAGAGTAATGCATATGGATGGCGCTGATTGACTTCTTGGCACTGCAATTTAAAGAGCTGAGTAAGCCACTAGGCTTTTATATTGCTTCAGTTAAGGCAAAAGGAAGTAAAGAGGGATATTGACATTTGTTAATAGACCTCTATATAGCATGAAAGTGATTTATTATGAATACATTACTCAATGAAACCGATAAGAAAGAGATAACCAAATCATTAGGGCAGTGAACAAGTAGTATAAACAGGCAATTTCACAACAAAGACATGAAGGATGCGCAACCTCTCCAGTGAGTATAGAAATACAAGTTGAAGTCACAGGAGACCTTTGGGAGCAGGATCTTTCAAAATGTTAAACATGGACAGCCTTTAACTAGCAATTCTGCTTCTAGGAATAATTTATCACACATAATACTTAAATGCATGTAGAAATTCACAATATGAGAGATCACATTTGTTTGTAATAGAGAAAACACATAATACTTAAATGCATGTAGAAATTCACAATATGAGAGATCACATTTGTTTGTAATAGAGAAAAATCCAAATAAGGTAAGTTAATAAAAATGGGACTCACCAAATTGTGTTTTACCATATTATATAATACTATGTAGGGTTTTTTAAAAAAAATAAAGATGATCTTGCTGAACAATGATTCTCTCTCATCCCTCTATCTCTCTCTCCCTCTACCTTCCTCTTTGAAATATATACATACATATATATATATAAACACACACACACATATATATACACACACACATATATATATATATATATATATATGTTAAAGATGATTTTGTCCTAGCTTGTTTGGCTCAGTGGATAGAGCATTGGCCTATGGACTGAAGGATCCCAGGTTTGATTCCAGTCAAGGGCACATGCCCAGGCATGCAGGAGGCAGCTGAACAATGATTCTTTTTCATCATTGATGTTTCTATCTCTCTCTCCCTCTCCCTTCCTCTCTGAAATAAAAAAATATATTTTTTTAAAAAATAATAATAATAAAATAAAGATGATCTTTATGTATAAAATGAAAAGATCTCTAAGATATATTGGATAAATGAAAATGCATGTATAATAATAGAGTAACATATATAATACAGCTATAAAGTATATAAAAATGCAGATGTGAAAATGTGTGTAGAGAGATGCAATAATAACTTGGAAGAACATATATATCTAACTGTTAACAGAGGTCATGTAAGGGGAGGTGAGGGGATTGGGGTAGATTGGGGATGGTGATGATTAGAGAACAGGCCTGAAAGTTTCACTTTACATATTTCTTTATTGTTTGAAATTATTTTTACAATAAGCTTCTTTAGTACTTATAATAGGCTAAGGTATGTTATTTTGTGTGTGTTAGATTAGATTGCTGCCAATATCAAGTAACTTCTACCATAAGTCAAACCAAACCTATTTGATTTAACTAAGTGTATAGGAGTGATATAATTTTGGCAGCCAAAGCCAATTATAACCCCACCTAAAACATCAGGGATTGCTCCCAAATATTACTAAACAACTCCCTTGGCATTTCAGACACAGGCAGATCTGGTGCGCATTAGTGAGTCATTCCCTTTGGCTCTGATAAAACAAATCTGGGATTTCAGAGCCACTGAAGTGAACGTTGACCTACTCTCAGACTGTACACGGCAGAGATTAAAAAGTCCATCATTGTTTTCATAGGTAGGGGATACTGGTAATTAATTTTTAATGGGGCAAGTATTTGAAATTTATTTTCTGAAGACTTGTTGAATTTGTGTCTGTCCATCCTCACCTCCCAACCTCCTGTGACACTTGTAAATTGCCTTCCTATGGTTGTCATGTTTATCAGTCAGGGTTTCTATTTGCCAGTGACTAAAACATCACTGGCTGACAAGTAAATGAGAAATTTGTTAGAAGGTCATCAGGGCTGGATGAGTTGATGAGAGGCCAGATGGCCAGGCTGAAGAAATGGGAATAATCTCAGGGTGGACTGTCTGACCAGGTTGAGCAACAGAAACCCCAGAAACAATCACCCAACAGGACAACAAGTCCTCTGACACTGTTAAATCTGACCCCCATCTGTTCCCACAACCTTGTATGACAAAGTGCAAGACAGAGTGTCCAATGGGAGGATCCAAAGTCATCTGTCCCTTGAATCTGTCAAGGCTGAGGTGGCCACTATCTCACACTGAAAATACATGCATTAGAAGGTTTCTCAAATGGTAGATGAGAGTTGCTAAAACAAAATGTCACAGCTTGCGTGTGGCCATGACATACAGCGAAGTCATCCAGCCTAATCATGAACTTATCATTAACTTGCTAATATGTGCTCTAACAGTGATATCGGAGCACAGTTCTTGAGTCATCCCTGCTTTTTCATAAGTTCACTCAGTTCTGTGTAAGAATAATATATCTTACCAGTCTCAACAATTATGAAGTGCTCTTATTTCATTGGCAATCAATAAACAACTGAAGCCTGGCCAGTGTAGCTCAATGGTTGAGCAGCAACCTATGAACCAGAAGGTCATGGTTTGATTCCCAGTCAGGGCACATGCCTGGGTTGAGGGCTCAATCCCCAATGTGGGGCGTGCAGGAGGCAGCTGATCAATGATTCTCTTTCATCATTGATGTTTCTACCACTCTCACCCTCTCCCTTTCTCTCTGAAATCAATAAAAATATTTTTTTAAAAAAGAGAAAATGTTTAAAAATAAATTTAAAATAAACAACTGAATATTGGAGAAGTGCTTTAAAGTATTTAGAAGGCAAAGAACAGGCTATTATGGATCTCTTTCTTTAGCTATACAGAAATTATAATCAGCTTTAAATAGGTAAAGATGATGGATGTAACAAATGCATTAATATTCTCTCTCTCCTGAAATCACACTAAAATGATACTAAATGGATATATAGTAGTCCCTCCTTATCCACGGTTTCACTTTCTATGGTTTCAGTTACCTGTGATAAATGGTGGGCTAAAAATATTAAGTGGAAAATTTCAGAAATGAACAATTTTTAAGTTTTAAATCATATGCCATTCTGAGTAACATGATGAAAACTTGCACCATTCTACTCAGTCCCACCTGAGACATGAATCATCCATTTGTCCAGCGTGCCCATGCTGTGTACCCTACCTGACCATTAGACACTTAGTAGCCATCTCAGTTTTCAGATTGACTGTCGTGGTATTGCAGTGTTTGTGTTCCAGTAACCCTTATTTTACTTAATAATGGCCCCAAAGCCATTCACATAACTCCTATTAAAAGTATGTTGTTATAAATGAAAATAAACAAATAAATAAAGTATGTTGTTGTAATGGTTCTACCTTATTATTGTTAATCTCATGCTATGCCTAATTCATAAATTAAATATTATCATAGGTATGTATGTATAGGAAAAAACATAGTATATATAGGGTCTTGTATTATCCTTGGTTTCAGGTCTTGGAAAATATCCCCCACAGATAAGGGAGGACCACTGTATTTTAAAAGATCTTTATGAAGATTTTGGAAGCTAGAGAGCAGATGTGAGAGTGGCAACTACCTTAGCAGAACAAGAGAGCTAAACCCCATCCTACTAGTGAGAGGATCTGAAAAGTAACTATTAAAATGTAGAGAAAAGGTGTGTGGGGAGGGGAAAGCTCAGGAATTGATAGTGCCTTATAGAATCAGTAAAAATGTGAATATTGGTTGAAAGTGTATTGAGGAATCACGGTAGCTCCCAGATCCAAGCTGTAATTCTGAGCAGCTTGGCTACTGGTCTCCTCCTCCCCCTGGAGAAGACCAAAGGATTTTCTCCTTTGAAGGGGCAAAATAGAGGATCTCTGGACAGGACAATACCAGTTACAATAGAGAGTGGAGGTGGTATACTACAAACAGGGGCATTGAGTGGATATTCACATAATGAGTGATGAAGACCTGCCCTTCTTCCCATACACAGCTCCCAGTATGACAGGTATGATGCCAGGCTGTACCTTCCAAGCAAGTCATTGGAAGATTCTTATCTAGGGAATAGGACCAATCTAAGAGCTCAGACCTTAAGACACTGGCCCTGAGGTTTTCCCAACAGCCCAGCCCAGTCAGGTCACCCTAGAACTGAGATCACAACCAACAAGACTCATCCATGCATTCAGGACTTTCATTCCCTTTTTTACTTCCAATTTTTTCATATATATATATATATATATATATATATATATATATATATATATATATCTACACTAATAAAAGACAAACATGCAAATTGACCATATCTTCGCTAAGCCTTAAGCCACACCCACCAGCCACAGAGCAACTATATGCAAATTAACCCAACCAAGATGGCGGCCGGCAGCCACAGAGCTGGAGCAAGCAGGAGGCTTGGTTGCCCCAATGATGGAGAAAGCCAAGCTTCCCCCCTGCCACAGCCAGCTCTGAGCTCCACTCAAAGCAACAAAGTTTCAATTATAGAAAGTAAATAAACCCCAGATACCTGCTTTCAGCTGGCTGTGGCTATGGAGCTGGAGCGAGCAGGAGGCTTCCCTCCTGCCTGCCCTGGCCAGCTCTGAGCTCCTCTCAAAGCTACAAAGTTTCAATTATAGAAGGTAAATAAATCCCAGAATAAAAAATTAAAAAAGGAGAGGCTGGGAGCTTCTGTCTCGGGGCTTGGCCAGCCTGAAAACGGCCTTCAGACCCTCACCCAGGCTGGCCAGGCACCCCAGTGGGGACCCCCACCCTGATCTGGGACACCCTTCAGGGCAAACCAGCCTGCCCCCACCATGCACCAGGCCTCTATCCTATATAATAAAAGGGTAATATGCAAACTGACCCTAACAGCAGAACAACTGGGAATGACTGTATATGACTATATATATTTTTGCCTTAACTGATAGATATATATACTAGAGACTCGGTACACAAAAATTTGTGCACTTGGGTGGGTCCCTCAGCCCGGCCTATGCCCTCTTGCAGTCTGGGACCCCTCGGAGGATGTCCACCTGCTGGCTTAGGCCTGCTCCCTGGGGGATCGGGCCCAAGCTGGCAGTCAGACATTCCTCTGGCAGCCGGCAGCCTTGGGGGATGTCCACTTGCCAGCGGGGAGCAGGCCTAAACTGCAGTCAGACATCCTTAGCGCTACTGAGGAGGCGGGAGAGGCTCCCACCACCACCACTGTACTGGCAGCAGTCAGCCTGGCTTGTGGCTGAGCAGAGGTCCCCCTGTGGGAGTGCACTGACCACCAGGGGGCAGCTCCTGCATTGAGCATCTTCCTCCTGGTGGTCAGTGTGTGTCATAGTGACCAGTCATTCCCAGTCTTTCTGCTGTTAGGGTCAGTTTGCATATTACACTTTTATTAAATAGGATAGAGGCCTGGTACATGGGTGGGGGCCAGCTGGTTTGCCCTGAAGGGTGTCCCGGATCAGGGTGGGGGTCCCCACTTGGGTGCCTGGCCAGCCTGGGTGAAGGGCTGATGGGTGTTTTCAGGCTGGTCACACCCCTTCAGGGTGGGGGTCCCACTAAGATGCCTGCCAGCCTGGGTGAGGGGCTGAGGGCTGTTTTCAGGCTGGCCAAGACTCCCGGCGATGAAAGCTCCCAGCCTCTCCTTTTTTTATTTTTTATTCTGGGATTTATTTACCTTCTATAATTGAAACTTTGTTGCTTTGAGTGGAGCTCTGAGCCACCCTGCAGCAGGCAGGAGGGAAGCCTCCTGCTCGCTCCAGCTCTGTGGCCACGGCCAGCTGAAAGCAGGTATCTGGGGTTTATTTACCTTCTATAATTGAAACTTTGTTGCTTTGAGTGGAGCTCAGAGCTGGCCGCGGCAGGGGGGAAGCTTGGCTTCCTCCATCATTGGGGCAACCAAGCCTCCTGCTTGCTCCAGCTCTGTGGCTGCCGGCCGCCATCTTGGTTGGGTTAATTTGCATATAGTCGCTCTGATTAGCTGGTGGGCATGGCTTAAGGCATAGCGAAGATATGGTCAATTTGCATGTTCGTCTTTTATTAGTGTATATATATATATATAAAAATATATATATATATATATATTTCAGAGGAAGGGAGGAGAGAGAGATAGAAGCATCAATGATGAGAGAGAATCATCGATTGGCTGCCTCCTGCATGCCCCCTACTAGGGATCGAGACTGCAACCCAGGCATGTGCCCCCGACCAGAATCGAACTTGGGACCCTTCAGTCTGCAGGCCAACACTCTATATTGAGCCAAACCAGCCAGGGCTACTTCCAATTTTTAAATATGAGCAAACACTCAAGGGATACCAGAAATTTAGAAAGCATCTACCATGAACAACAGTGATGAAAGCCACTGAACAAAAGGAAGTTGTGAAAACAGACTACGTAGGGAGAAGAAAACTTCAAAATCTAACATAACCAATATCCTCAGATAGTCAAAGAAGATATTATATCCATGAAATGTAAATATCTACTTTTAAAATGGTTCATCCCAAGGGGAAAAAAGTGATCTTGGAAATAAAATTTAAAAAGCTCAGTAGAAGTGTTGGAAGGTAACGTTAGGTAAATATCTCAGAAAGTAAAAAAAAAAAAAAAAAAAAAAAAAAAGATACAGAAGTGTAACAGATAGACAAGATCAGAAAACTAGAGAATAAGACAAGAAGATCTAATACCTAATATACAATAATATGAATGCTAGCAAGAGAGGACTTGGGAAACACAGAGAAGAAAATCAACAGCGACATAATCAATAAGTTTTTAACACTCTAGGACATAAACTTCCAGATCCTAAGAACCCAATGTCCAACATAACAGTGGAAAACATCTTTCAAAAAGACACAACTTTGTGAAGTTTCACAACACCAGGAACAAAAAGATTTAACAAGATTCCAGGGTTGGAGAGACAGAAATTCAGGAATTGAAATATTATCAGACTTTCAACAGCAACACTGGCAGCTTGAAGCGATGAAAGGATGCCATTAAAATTCTGAGCAGGATAATTTCTAACTGAGAATTCTATAAACTATCAATCAGGCACATCAGCCAGAATCCTGGCAGGAAAGAGATGGTGCAATCCAGGAAGGTACTGGAGGAGGCTCTATAGAAGGACTGGCTGTAAAGGTTTGGGTAGAGCATCACTACCACTGAGGCACAAAGAGAGAAAAGAGTTACCAGTGTCCAAAAGAGAGCTGCATTCAGGGCCACAAGACAACAGCTGCACCCTTAGTGGAGCTGGCAGGAAGGAGGACAGGAAACATTCCCCCACCCCCATCCTCCTGCCTCCCTCCAACCTCCTGCCCATGCTTTCCACTGGCCAGACACTCTGAAGGCCAGATGGCAATTGACTCGAAAGATGTCTATAAACCTCTGCAGTCCAGGAAATTAAGTTATAAAGTCATAGACTAAATCTGTTAAAATGTATAAAGCCTTTAGAAAAATGCCCATAAGCTTTTAAACATTCAATACATCTTAGCTGTTAGTTTTATCATCATTAGTGTCATGAAGAAGGAACTATAAAAATTCACTTGAAATTAAACATTGACAAACTTCCTCATTGTTTTTTAAGTCCTTTCCCTCTTTCGTTAATAAGATTCTTCAACACAAACATATAAAATGTATTGTAAATTTTTATTAGTGTAAGAAACAACTTTCCACTGACTCCCAGGGACTTTTTAAATTTTCTCCAGATTTATTAGTGACACGTCATTTGTAATAACTTTTTATTAGACTTACTGGTAGAGATGTGTAATTCAGAAGTACTGTGAGTAGGCAGAAATAATATGAAGAACTGATTCAGTACTACCAGTTTCCAAGGAAATAATATGGTTTTAGTAGTATTTTCCCATGAAGTAACTTAATCAGATCACCATAGTGCAATGCTTTGCAAAATAAATACTGTATTCCCCAGAAGTTGAACTGGATAAGATAAGAGGTTGGGGTGGGTGGGGCACATATAATAACAATAGAATTGAATCAATCTCAAAATATGATTAGTTCAAAACACAAATAGCCATTACTATGTAAAACATATAGTTCAGTGTTTCATCTCAAAAGTAATCAATGTGATGTAAATTTAAATGATAATGAGATGCCAATTTTGGTCAACCAAATTAGCAAAGATTCTTTAACTTATGCTATCCAGTGTTTGTGTGGAGGAAAATGGTACTCACACTGAAAATGGAGTGAATGTTATTTCAGTTCTTTCTATAGGGCAAGCTGGTATTACATGTTAAAAGTCCTTAAACATGCATACCCATCACAGTCTAGTGCAGAGGACAGGTATGTAAAAAGATATAATACTATGCATAGTAGAGATGTGTCCCGTGTGCTATGGGAACCAGAGGCGGAAATAATTCAAGTGATTAATTGTTCAAGAGAAGCGAAGGCCATTTCACAGCAGAGATGGCTTTTGGATAGCTTTGGGGGCAGTAATAAAAGTTCACCTCGCAGAGAGAATAATTTCAGGAGTAGTCAGACTTCTGGTGAATTGCACGTCACTACACAAAAGCATTGAGGCATGGACAGGTAAGGCATTTCCATCAATAGTGAGACTTTCGATGTGGCTGGAAAGGTGCGAGAAGGTGTCTGAAGATAAAATGGCATCATTTGAAAACCCTGGACAATGAAGAAAGAGAAAGCATCTGCTTTTTAGTTAGGTGAATATTGGTTTTAAAATCACAATGTAGAGAGAAGTTAAGCAATTGCCCATCTGCAACCTCCCCTCCCCCAACCACTAAAAAAATCCCAATCTGGCAAAAAGAAGATAAAATAAGAAAGCTGACATAAAGACAAATATTTAGAAATCTAAAGTGGCATCTGTTCCATGCAAAAAGACAGCCAGGTTAGCAAGGAATGAAAGAATGGGCATGAGATAGTCAGTGGCAAGCAGCCTGAAATGCCACACCACCACTTAAAATTATCTTGAGTTTTTTTTTAAAATATATTTTATTGTTTTTTTACAGAGAGGAAGGGAGAGGGATAGAGAGTTAGAAACATCAGTGAGAGAGAAGCATCGATCAGCTGCCTCCTGCACACCCCCTACTGGGGATGTGGCTGCAACCAAGGTACATGCCCTTGACCGGAATCGAACCCAGGACTCTTCAGTCCCCAGGCCGACGCTCTATCCAGTGAGCCAAACCGGCTACGGCTATCTTAAGTTTTTAAAAATAATTCTTTATTGTTGAAAGAATTACACATGCCCCCTTTTTGCCTGCACCTGCACCCCAACTCCCCACCTCCCACTCCACTCCTACCCCAGGCCTTCAGCACCCTATTGTCTGTGCCAATGGGTTATGCATATATGCATACAAGGTCTTTGGTTGATTACCTCCCACCCAACCACCCTCCTCCACCTTCCCTCTGAGATTTGACAGTCTGTTCCATGCTTCGAGTCTCTGGATCCACTCTGTTCATCAGTTTATTTTGCTACTTAGATTCCACACATGAGTGTGATCATGTGATACTTGTCTTTCTCTGACAGACTTATTTCACTTAGCATGAGACTCTCCAGGTCCCTTCATACTGTCTCAAAGGGTACGAGATTCTTCTCTTTTACTCCTGCATAGTATTCCATGATATAAGTGTACCCCTTTTTTTTATCCACTCATCTACTGATGGTCACTTGGACTGTTTCCAGATCTTAGCTATTGTAGATTGTACTGCTATGAACATAGGGGTGCATACATTCTTTCTGATTGGTATTTCAGGTTTCTTAGGATATATTCCTAGAAGTGGGATCACTGGGTCAAATGGCAGATCCATTTTTAATTTTTTGAGGAAACTCCATAATGTTTTGCATAATAAATTAACTTAAGTTTTTAAGAATAAAATTATTATATTTATTTTATAATGATAATATTGACTGTTTTGAGGAAACTTCAATTTTAATAGAGTAATGCTTACCACTTTTACAGATAAACTCATCCATAAGCACACTAGGAAGGGAGAATTTGGAATAGGGTTTTTTTTTTTTTAATATATATTTTATTGATTTTTTTACAGAGTGGAAGGAAGAGGGATAGAGAATTAGAAACATCAAAGGAGAGAAACCTCAATCAGCTGCCTCCTGCACACCCCCTACTGGGGATGTGCCCACAACCAAGGTACATGCCCTTGACTGGAATCGAACCCGGGACCCTTCAGTCCGCAGGCCGATGCTCTATCCACTGAGCCAAACCAGTTAGGGCTGGAATAGGTTTTTAAAAAATAATAATAACCAACAAGATCTGAATGCAGCAAGTAGCAGTCGGTAGTAACTGGTGTTACCAAGAGAAAAAAGAGCAGCAGATGTCTGTCTGCCTGCCCTGCGCTTCCACTCTTCTTCCCTGGTTTACAGTGGTATTTCGTCTCCTCCCTCAAATATCTCTTCTTCCATCGCCCCATCTCTTCTCGTTTGGGAAATTCCTGACAGAAGGTTTTGGGCCGCAGTCATGAGCACAGTGCCCTTCAGGACACCTCTGCCCCTCACATTTTCTCTGAGGCACTGGGAGGAACAAAAACCAAGAAGGGAAAGAAAGGAAATTCCACTTGGAGAATCCTAAATGCATTACTATTTCCTGGAATGTCTGTGTGTGTGTGTGTGTGTGTGAGAGAGAGAGAGAGAGAGAAAGAGAGAGAGAGAGAGAAGAGGGAGGGATGGAGAGAGAATTTGAAGTATTTCAACTGCCAATTAGTTTGCATTCCTGCTGCCATCTCCACCCTGTTCTTTTGATGAGTGGGAAAGATATAAGGATAATGGCAATCTTATTTCATGGTTACAATCCACTCTTATCTCCCGCTCTATAAATGCAGCCTCCCCAGATGTTAGTTGAGTTTGGTACTTCCTTTTCATGGTTGTGACTTTTCCCTTAATGGTTGGTGATATTTGGTTTTCATCCCATCTGTGTCTCTGAGATCCCACATTTTCCTGTCTGAGAATTCTGCTTCTGTTCCAGTTATATTGGCTGGGCCGCAAAAATATTTGTCTATATTGGTCTATACCAGTTCTTGCTGGGAAGGGGTAGAATCTGATGCCTAACGTGTTACAGTAGCCGGCAACAACAGTTCCCCTTCCCTTCTGAGGCTAAGAAGTCTCCGAGGGTCCACCCTCGCTGCTCCATCTGGGAGGGAGCAGTTCTGCTGTCTTCCTCCTGCCGGGACAGGGCTGACCTGGCTGACCATTCTGGAAGTTTCCCCAACCACACTAATGATTGCTGGAGGCATCCCTTCTATTCCTTACAGCCAGTGCCAAGCATTCAGAGCAGTCCCGGCAGTACTTTTCTGCTTATGTATTCTCCTCTACGTGGCTAACCACATCTGTTTCTCTTTAGAATTTTTCAAAATTTCTGCTTGATGATAGCATTTTTCCTGGTTCTTGGTCATTGTATGGATGTGTGTCTTTTGAATTTTTTCTTTTATGGCAGCTGTGGGATTTCTATATAGGAGAGATTTAAAGGCTACACCCTGTTTCGAAGGAGGGGACTTTTAAACCTAATGGTATGCAGTGGGTGCTGTTGAAGTATGGGTAAATAAATAATTATTTTAAGAAACTTTATATATGTGTTTGTGCTTAACTATCTTTATTTTTATTTATTTATTCTCCCAGTAGCATCTGATGGAAAAGTACATGCTAACACACACAACACACACACATGTTGCCACTGGATTAAAAAGTCTCTTCCTTTTAAACATTGCAGCCCTTAAATCTCTCAAATAAATGCATTTAACTGGTCCAATGAGTCACAGAAATTCATCAACAAGAAAGGACTCTTGAAAGAGTCTACAAGGTTGAATTAAGGAAAGAAACATATTGTAGACCAAACTCGTGGCCCGTGGACCGCATGTGGCCCACAACAAATATTTTTGCGGCCCAGCCAATATAACGGTATGTAAGAAACATTTTAATAAAAATTTCATATCTTAATTTTTACAATATCCTGTTATACATAATTATTAATAACGAACTACAACATTCGCTAATGACTGATTACTATAATCGTGTTGCATTCATTGTCCTTACGCGCCTTAGGCGCGGGCGCACCATTTCTCTCCACTAATACTAACAGCGAATATTTTAGCAACCGATTGCCGCGTCATTGGTCTTGGACTGACTTATTTGGTGTGCGCAACAGGAAATATTTCACTTTCGGAGAACAAGAAAAACAGGTTTATTTGTGTTATGCTATTAATTTGTGCTGTTATTCAGTCTCTGGTAAGTTAATGTTCAAGAAAAAATATTAATTTTTACTAAAATATTCTATTGTTTTTTATGTTAACGATGACTCATTTATTTCAGCCCTTTGTCTTCAGCATGTCTTTATCAAAATAAACCTACGTTTTTATGAAAACTGGAGCTTTTGTTTTTTTGCGGCCCAAATAAACTTAAACCTCATCTATTTGGCCTGTGTTAGCCTTTGAGTTTGACATGCTTGTTGTAGACAGTTTCTTGGCCCCTAAGAGGTGCCCTCTAACTTGCAGGATGAAATTCAAACTCCTTAAGTAAGACTTGGCATGTGCTTCCCTCTGGTCTCATCACCAGCTACTTCCCCATCTCCTACTGTGCCTGTGTCCAGCTCTACTGAAGAACTTGCTGTTCTTCAAAGGAGTCAGCTGTTTCAGTTTCTGATCCTCCATGTGTGTTTCCCTTTGCCTGGAACTTTTTGCCCTGGCAAGCTTATCTCATCCAAATACTCACGCTGTTTAAAGATAATTCTTTGTTTAAAGAATTCAATTGCTGGTGTGTTTATTGCAATTAGCTATCATGTTTCAGCCCAGCATATGCAATACTATCTTCCTTTTCAAGGATGCCACAGCATGCTTTATGTGCCAGCCTCCCCTGGATCCCAAGGCCATCGGTATCTCGGAGCCGTAGCTGTGCAGTGACAGGGCATCAGATAAGTATAAAGGCTTTCAGAAAACACCCTGCCTCCCGTCTCCACGAGATAACACGTGGACTTTATTAATGATATGTGAACAGCATTCAACAGTCTTGGGCCTTAGTCCAGATTTTTATAAATATGACCTTGACAAGCTAAGACAGTTTATTTCTCCAGGTCTGCTTCTACATTGAGGGTGTAACCACTACATAAGGGTGTTAGAAAGAGGCTCCCTGAGCTCTCTCTCCAGTTTCAAATTAGATAACAGATTAAAAATTTTTTTAAAAAATTCTAGATTAATTTAATTACTCTGTCTCTACATTGTCATTTAAATACTCAAATAATACCAATTCAAAGATGGTCCCCTTGTACCCTAGCCAGTTTAGCTCAGTGGCTAGAGCATCGGCCCTCGGATTGAAGGGTCCTGGGTTTGATTCCGGTCAAAGGCATATACTTCGGTTGCAGCCTTGATCACGGCCCTGGTCCAGGTGCATGTGGGGGGCAACCAATTGATGTGTCTCTCTCACATCGATGTTTCTCTCTCTGTCTGCCCACCCCCTCCATTCTCTCTGAAAATCAATGGGAAAATATCCTCAGCTAAGAATTAACCCCCGCCCAAAAGATGTTCCCCTTGTATCTTGGAATTCTTCCTTCTCATTCTTTACACTGCTGCAAGCCATCATTTATTTAATTATTCCTTTGTTGATTAACATCACGGTTGCTTCTAATTTGTCTTATTATACACAATATTAGAGTAACTATCCTGGTAAGAAGTTGTATTTATTCTAATGTATCTCTGCTTTACTTAGAGCAAAAAGTCTGTGTTCTGCGCTTTGTCCTCAAGCACAAATCAACTAAGAAGATGAAAATAAAGGTCTCCAGCATACGCAGATAAAAGTCTCTTGACATGGGAGCTAGAGAATAGTGTCAAAGTGTTTTCTTTCACTTGCATGCCATAGGAAATCTAACAACTGCAGCCTGGAGGAAGTGAACATCAGCTGTGGGCAGCGGTCCCTTGGAAAAGGATGTCAGGGCTGACAGGGTGCTGACTCCTGTGAGGTTTGGACCAAGGTTGAGCACTAAAAGGGGCTGAGAGATTGCAGCAAATCCTTAAGACAACCCTGGAACCTCCCAGCACTTGGTTTGCTGAATCACTAGAGCCAAAAAGCCAGGAGACACCCGGAATCTCTTATTTCGCTCCTTATATAGCACTGTGGATCTTGCAAAAGAAACATTTAATCACCATCAGAGAAGGAAGGAAACTGGAAGCTTCTCTCTTCTGCTAGCGGGGAGGTTGCTGAGGAAGGTCAGTGACCATCCTAACCTGGAGAAATAACACTAGTGAGACAGAAGCCCTGGGCCAGTGAAGGGCAGCACCGCAGAGCAAAATAGCAACAAAGGAAAACAAGAAAACCAATTTTATTGAAAGGGCCAAGCCAGTGAAAATCGGTAAACTGACTTCAAATGCAACAGGAACCTCTGTACACTGAACACCATTAAACACCAGCATGGTGCTCAGGGCTTTTATAGTGAACATCTCCTATGGTCCTCACAAGTACTCTAAAGGGAATGCTTTTATTTATTTTTATTTTTTCATTATTATTGTTGACACTATTACAGATGTCCCCATGCCCCCCCTCTTTGCCCTTCTCCATGCAACCCCTACCCCTCCTTCCCTCTGGCCATCATCACACTGTTGTCTGTGTCCATGGGTTATGCATATATGTTTTTTGGCTAATCTAAAAGGGATATTTTTACATGTCCTCATTGGGTATATGAAAACATAGAGATTCAAAGAGGTCTATTCCTCCTCTCTCCCTCTATCCCTTCATCCCTTTCACAAATATTTGTTTAGTCTATGATGTACCAGGTACTGTTCCTGGTACTGTGGGTACAGAGGTAACCCAGGAAGTAAGGTCCTATATTGATGACAATAAAAGAAACAAAAGAAAGAAAGAAAGAAAAAGAAACAAAAGAGTAAAATATGAATAAATACATAAACAAGAAAGAATATTAGATTGCAATAAATTTAATGTGGAGATTTAAAATAAGGTGATAATGAAGGAACGTCAATGTGGTGATAGAAATGCTCTACATGTTGATTGTGATGGCTCCACAATTGTATATAAATTCTATCTCAACAAACTTGACCTTTAAAAAATAGAATCCTACAATAAAAAGCAATGGGAGAATGGCCAGTGTGGCTCAGTGGTTGAGCATTGACCCATGAACCAAGAGAGGTCATATTCGATTTCCAGTCAGGGTACATGCCGGGTTGAAGACTCAATCCCCAGTAGGGGGTGTGCAGGAGGCAGCCAATCAATGATTCTCTCTCACCATTGATGTTTCTATTTTAATTAATCTTTATTGTTGAAATTATTACACAGGTCCTTCTTTTTCCCCCATTAACCTCTTCCAGCCTGCTCCCATCCTCCTCCCCACCACCCCAGTCATCATTAATGTTTCTATCTCTCTCTCCCTCTCCCTTTCCCTCTGAAATCAATAAAAATATATTTTTAAAAATAAAGTGAGAAAAAGAATGATGGGAGGATACTTTAGATTAGGCAACGAAGCCTCGCTGAGAGGATAGTAATTAAGTTGAGATATGACTACCGGAAAGAAAATGAAGGGAAAGATAATTTCCAGAAAAAGGAAACAGTGATTACAAAATCCTTACTATGGAAATGAACTTGGCATGTTCAAGTTAGAGCAGTGTTGTGAAGTTGGAAATGTGAATAGGAACCAGAGAATGTAGGATTTTAGCAACCAAGATAAAAAGGTTGATGGTATTTTAGTGTCACAGGATAATCTGGGTTTTTAGCAAGGAAGTCCAACTTCTGATTTATACGTCTAAAAAAAAATCACTCAGTGCTCGCTTCGGCAGGGCATATACTAAAATTGGAATGATACTGAGAAGATTAGCATGGCCCCTTCGCAAGGATGATATGCAAATTCTTAAAGCATTCCATTTTTTTTTAAAAGAAGAAGAAGAAAAAAAAATCATTCAGGCTGCTAAGCAGAAAATGACTTGTAAGAAGCAAGAGTATAAGGAGGGAACCAGGAGGCTATTGTAACCGTTCAAGCAAGAGATTATGGTGTCATGAACTAAGGCGGAAGCATAAAGATAGAAAGAGGCAGGTACTCTGTAGTCCCCCCTTATTCACAGGGGATACATTCCAAGACCCCCCCCCCCCCCCCCACAGATAGTACTGAACTCTAAATATACTATGTTTTTTCACATATATACGTATAGGTATATATGTGAAAAAAGTAGACACATAAGAGATTAACAATAATAATAAGATAGAACAATTATAACAATATACTGTAATAAAAGTTATGTGAATGTGGTAGCTCTCTCTCTCTCTCTGATAACTGATCTGATAACAAAGATGACTTCTAAGTGACTAAGGCGTGGGCAGCATATACAGGGTGCATACGCTGGACAAAGTGGTGATTCATGTCCCAGGCCGGATGGAGAGGAACAGAGAGAGATTTTATCACACTACTCAGAATGGTATGCAACTTAAAACTTATGAATTGTTGCAGTTTTAGAATTTTCCATTTCACATTTTTGGACCATGTTGACTACAAGTAACTGAAACCTCAAAAAGTGAAACCAAGGATAGGGGGAACTACTGTAATACAATGTAATGGTCTTAGTGTAACAAGTAAGTCCCAGCCTCAGTGGCTTAACACAGTAGCATTTTATTTTGAGTTCCTGACTGGTGTGCATCTCTCTATCTGGTCACAGAGAGAATGAGACTCCTTCTACCTTTTGACTATATTCTACTCTAGGGCCACAACAGTCTTCCTCATTCAGTCTTCAGATGGCGAATAGGGGACCACATGTGGGAGATTCCTATGGGCCTGGTCTGAAACTGATATGCATCAAGTTAACCCACACTCTAGTAACTAGCCACATACTATATGCACCTAACTGCAAAGGAGGCAGAGAAATGTAGTTTATGACTGTGTCCAGGTAGAAAGGGAACCTGGTTTGCTAATTATCTAACAATCTCTGCCACCATTTTGTTTTGGATGTAGAGACTACAGAACATAGAACTGGATTGGATGAAATTGGTGAAAGGAAAGTTAAAAATCAAGAACGAAGTCTCAGCCCTGGTCGATGTGGCTCAGTTGGTTAAATGTTGTCCCATGCACTGAAAGGTTGCTGGTCAGGGCACACGCCCAGGTTGCAGGCTTGATGCCTGGTAGGGGTGTGTGCAGGAAGCAACCAATCGATGTTTCTCTCTCACATCAATGTTTCTCTCCCTCTCCTTTCCTCTTTCTAAAAATCAATTAAAAACATATTTTTTAAAAAGAATGAAGTCTCAGACTTTTCTCACTAGGGACGCTTGGTAACAGTATTGAAAGAAGATCTATGCTTGGTTCCTATCCTTCCCATAGCATAGCTCCAGCTTTTCTACTGAAAGAAGGGATGATGAATGGAAGGAGACACAAAGCAATCTGAAGACTTAATCAGAGGTATAGGGAACAGTTTGATTGGAATGAATGCATATGAGGAATACTGGTAAACAAGTTTAGAAGGTAGCTCATAGACCAATTGGGGAGCTCTGTGTTGTAAGGAGGTGGGGTTGGGGGGAGAGAGGATGTTAATTAAATTTATCGTTGTCTCCTTCTCCTGGTTCTCTTCTCCTCCTCTTCCTCATTCGTCTCCTTATAGGAACTTTCATATCCAAATGTCCCTAGATCCCCAACCCTCTGAAGTCACCCTTTGTGTGTGTGTGTGTGTGTGTGTGTGTTTTGTTTTGTTGTTGCTGTTTTAAATATGTTTTTATTGATTTCAGAGAGAGGAAGGGAGAGGGAGAGAGAGATAGAAACATCAATGATGAGAGAGAATCATTGATTGGCTGCCTCCTGCATTCCCCCTACTGGGGATTGAGCCTGAAACCTGGACATGCGCCCTGACCAGGAATTAAACCCTGATATCCTGGTTCATGGGTCAACCACTCGGCCATGTTAGGGTCACTGAAGGAGGAATGCATAAGGCCAAAGGGGGTAAAGAATTCTGAATTTATTGTTACATCTGCTAGCAGAAAGGCTGAGACCAAATTGGCATCAGTGGTGCAGAGTAGGGGGAGCGGGATACTTATGTCTCTTGTAAAGGTCAGTTAGAGTAACCGGTCAAACCAGGTGCAGGTGGGGGCCAGGTGTAGGCAGTCCACTGGAAACTGGGTGAGGCGGTTCACTGGAAACTGAAGGCCATTAATCATGAAACCTATAATGAGAATAACAGGAAAATTGCTGGGAGGGGCAAGAGCCCCAAGCAGGCCATAATTCAAGAATGTGCCTAACATTCCAGCCTCTCTTTTTTTTTTCTCCTGTAAGCTGGGGTTCCTATAAGCTGGGGTTCCTGCAAGCAGGGGTTGCTGAGGAAGGCTAATCTCATTTTTCTGTAACTTCTTTATGCTTAGGTGGGGTATAGAGATGTCTCTAATTAGTCAGCGATTGAGGGAGGGGATGATCCCTAGTGTAGGTCTGGAATAGCATCATTTCCCCTATGGATCTATTGGTAATTGCTTGAATGTGGTTTTAGAGGAAGAAGGAAACAGCTCTTAGGATGCATGGGCCAAAGATGAGTGCCAGGAAGAGCATTCAGAGGGGTCCAACTAGAGGTAGCAGCCAGGAGGTCCAGTTAAGATTCCATAGCCAGGTGCCCCAGGATTCCCAAAGATGTTGTTGGACTTTGGAGGCCCTGTCAACTAGTTTCTTGGCTCTGTCCCTTACTATGCCAGACTGGTTGGCGTAAAAACAGCATTCTTCCTCTAAGAATAGGCATAGCCCCCCTTTCTCAGCTGTGAGAGGTCAAGTCCTCTTTGATTTTCAAGGGTAACTGCTGCCAGGGAATCTATCTGGTCCTGGACTATGACAATACTTGGGGCAATCTCCTCTAAACTGTCTGCAAGGTCTTTGTTTAGGCTCTGATAGTAGGAAAGGGAGGTTGCCAGTCCCTCTCCCAGTGCCTAGGCCTGTAACTATTCCTAGGCTGGCAAGGAGGGGAAGGAGGGCAATGCCCCTCCTGGTCTGAGCATAAGTGGTAAGAGAAACCTTAATTTTCCAATGATAACCAAAAAGTAAACCACCAGCATTTCTTAGAACACTATCACTTTCAAAAAAAAAAATTTTTAACAAAACACATGACATTACATTAACAGTTCCAAATCTACTTAATAGATTTTCTGTAACAAAAGCTAAAATCAGGTGAACTTGAAACTTATTGAAATATTTAGATGTTTACCATTTAACCCAGCAATGCTCCAAAGTTTTTAAGTGACCAAAGACTTTGGAAAACTATGTACAGGCATATGAGGCTGGAGAAAATGCAAAGAGGGGCAGGGAGCAGGCCCTGCATCCTGTTCTAGGACTGCAGTTTCCAGGCCTCCAAATCCTTGGATTTAAAACTGCCACATTTTTCCTTAGAGATAACATGCTAAGGTTTGGGTGATGATGAGTTCAGCTTCTGATGGTATCAGGACTGTGAAGTAAGTATTTGCAGTTTTGCAGTAAAAAGGTTGTTCTTTGGGAAGGGGGCAGGGGTGTCTAGTAAGAAGCAGTGTAGAAGTGAGGTGACTACTGGCTGTGAGATTAGTCTGTCAACCCCCATAATAGAGACTGAGGAGGGGACAAGGGTCCCAGCGAATTCAGGGGGGGTAGAGTAAGTGGCCCCAGTGTCAATTAAAAAGGAGATTGGCTTACCTGCCACCACAATCATTATCTGAGGCTCTGTCCTGGTGATGTAAGCCTGTGGGGCCTTGTCAGGGCTTAGGCAGCTTCAGTCTTCTGTGGCCAGTCCCAGGAGGTCTGGGAGCTCCAAACTATATCCAGAGGGTAGCCTTGCTGGACTGGCTGATGTCAACCTAGAGGGGCAGTCTGACTGGCTGAGTTGCCGCTGCGTACTGCTCTCCGAGTAGCAAACTTGGGTGACTGAAGCCAGAGCAATGGCTCCCCTTCCCTGTGGAACCCTCCCAGGTTTCAGCACCAAACGATAGGGTTGCTGAAGGAGGAACGCACGAGGCCAAAATGATACATTTGTTATGTCATCTGGAAAACCAGGTGGGCTGAGCGCCCAAATGGCATCAGCACCCAGGGACCGGGAGTTAGAGATTTTAAAGGACTCTAGGTAGGCTTTTTCTGGGCGGAAAATTCTCTGGGTGGGTCCAGATCCTGGGAAGGTCCAGAGGGGAAGGATAATGGTCTTAGCAAGTGGAATGAGTCTAAGCAAAAGGGAATGTCGGTTGTGAAGTGGTCTACAGATCAGTTCCCAGGGGAGGGGGTATCGATTCAATAATTTGATCAGACCTAACAAGTCACCACTGGCTGGGACATCCTTTGTTTTAATACCCACATAAGCTCATTTCTTTCTATAAATCACAACAGATTAATTATTGCTAACAGTAATGAACAACCCCAAAATATCAATGACTTAAAACAATAAAGATTTATATTTTGTTTATGCTACATAACATCAGGGATCAATCAGGGATTCGGGTAATGGAACAGCCACCATCTCAAACGTTTCCCTCCATGCCAGGGGGGGAAGAGAGTTCTCAAATGCTCACCTCTGAGATAACATGTACAATGTCTGCTCACATTTTATTAGCCATAAATAATCACAGGATCCCACAAAACTACAGAGGGCCAGGGAGTACAATGCCAAGTGCTGCTAGGAATATTGTAATTCTACTGACATAGTTGTAATTCACTGAGCTCCACCCTTTTCTTTCCTTCTCCTCTTGCATTTTCTTTCTCTTTCCAACATTGCAAAATATAGTTAATAATGATATAATTTATGTTTTGGTTTTCATACTGTTTGCCAAAGAATTGCATTTTCCCACAATGTCTTGTTATTCAAATCCAGTCTTTAAGGATAATGTGATTTTTTAGAACTTGCTTCTCTTCCCTCTCTTCCTTTCTCGCCTCTGCGCATATCCACCTGACATTTTTTCAATACATTATTTATTTATTTATTTATTTATCCTCTCCCAAGAATATTTTTCCATTGAATGGAAGAGAGAGGGAAAGACACAGAGAGAAAGATCAATGTGAGAGAAACACATCGATTGGTTGCCTCCTGCATGAGCCCTTACCAGGACCCGAGCCGGGGAGGAGCCTGAAACCACGGTATGTGCCCTTAACCAGAATCAAACCCAGGACCCTTTGGTCCGCAGGCCAACGCTGTATCCACTGAGCCAAACTGGCTAGGGCTCCATACGTTTTCTCTGTTAGCAGAGACTGAGCATGTAAGTCAGATGGAAAAGGACAAAAGCCCATATCATTTCACTCATAGTGGAATATAAAATGAAAAGAAATAAAAGAGCCCAGCTGGTGTTGCTCAGTGGTTGAGTGTCAACCTATGAACCAGGGGATCACAGTTCGATTCCCAGTCAGGGCACATGTTCGATCCCCAGTAGGAGGTATGCAGGAGGCAGCCTATCAATGCTTCTCTCTCATCATTGATGTTTCTATCTCCCTTCCTCTCCCTTCCTCTCTCTAAAATCAATAACAAAATATATATATATATATTTAAAGTAACAAAAGAACTAACAAAGCAAAATAAAAACAATCTCATAGATACAGACAATAGAATGGTGGTTACCAGAGGGAGTGAATGGGGGAAATTGCGTAAAGGGAGTCAAATATATAGTGATAAATGGAAACTAGACTTGTGCTGGTAAGCACACAATAGAGTATACAGATATCAAATTACAATATTGTACATCTGAAATTTATATGTGATTAGCCAATGTGACTTCAGTAAAAATTAATTAAACATTTAAAAAGAATTTATAATGCCTTCTCCTCTTGTCCTCTGACAAATGTTTGAAATTATATTTTCGAGTCTCAGTTGGTTTTTTTGTTGTTGTTGTTGTTTTTTAATATTGTTATTGATTTCAGAGAGAAGGGAGGGGGAGAGACAGAAACATCAATGATGAGAATCATTGATCGGCTGCCTCCTGCACGCCCCCTAACCGGGGATCGAGCTCGAAACCCGGACATGTGTCCTTGACCAGAATCAAACCTGGAACCCCTCAGTCCGCAGGCTGACACTCCATCCACTGAGCCAAACCGGTCAGGACTAGAGTCTCAGTTTTTTAAGGGAGTTTGTGTGTTAGTGATGTCACTAAACCACTGTGTCAGCTTAGGAGATCTCAAGCTTGTTCAGTGCAATTTCAGTCCAAACCAGATGTGTAGTTCTTCCCACCTTGTCTTTAGGTATCTAGTGGATGCTCAGGCTTATGGGCATTGAACATTGTGGGAAAGCAACCAAAAGGGGAACTGCCACTGCAAAAAAAAAAAAATAAAGCAGTCTTGCTGGGTTTTCAGCCAGTCACTGGCATGTGAAAAATAAGTCACTGCACAACCTGCCCAAGAGATGGAGGTGTGTGGCTGAGGGGGTGGTTGCATTCATCCATGGAGGCAGAGCATTTGACTGGTAGAGACTTCTGAGCCCTTTTGTCCAGTGTATCTTCTCTCTGCTCCTCAGACACATCCTCAGTGGTGTGTACTGGGAGTTGGGCAGAGGTACCCACTTACCTTAGGCAACTTACAAGGTAGGTTCGTAGGCAGCACTCCCTCTGCTACTCCTCCCTTTTTTTCCTTCTTTTTAAAAAAATATATTTATATTGGTTTCAGAGAGGAAGGGAGAGGGAGAGAGAAATAGAAATTTCAATGATGAGAGAGAATCATTCATCGGCTGCCTTCTGAACACTCCCCAGTGGATATCATGCCCACAACCCCGACATGTGCCCTTAACAGAATCGAACCTGGGACCCTTCAGTCCATAGGCCAACACTCTATCCACTGAGCCAAACGAGCCAGGGCTCTTCTTTCCTTCTTACTCTCCCCTGGTTCCCACTCACACCTATTGTATCTTTTCCATATAAAAACCTCATTTTCTTTTCTTCTACAATAGAATTGAGCACCCTCTTGTGGACAAAAAAGGAGCCACATACTAAACCAGACAAGCTCAGGGGAGGCCAGCATGGCAGGCCCTACAGAGTCAACCCCCATAGGGTTATCGGAACATAAATATTCCTATCTAAAAGTGGGTCATGAAGGGTCTTCGTATCTAGGCCTGTAGCTTCCTGGACAAAGGTCAATCTTTACCTTAAGTGAGCCTGTCCATTGTCTTTCTGCATCTAGGATAACATACATTTGAATTATCAGAATAACCTCTTTTATCAGACCCCTTAAAGCACAACCAGACAGCAGAACATGAGACCACAGAATCCCTCATTGTTATCTTGTTTTCTGAATACCATCTCTATGTGCTGTAAATATTATTAACTATTCTGTACCCACCAGTATAAAAGAAGTATGTGTCCCTCCCCTTTACTTTTTATCCAATTCCAGAGATTTCCCCACTTTGCTTCCTCTCGCCCCCTTAATCTACCACCAATGGAACTCATAACCCTCCTTATGTCTCCACCTTTGATTCTAATGTATAAAATAATCTGCAAAACTGTCATTTTTTTGGAGCATTGTCTCAATTCATTGAGATTTTGCTTCCTGGAAATTGTCGACAGTTTGGTTCAAATAAATTCATGAAATTTCTCTATAGGTTTGGACATTTCTTAAGTCGAAACCCTCAAAGTCAGAGCCCACATCATTGGGCACTTTTCTATATGCTGGATGGTAGGAAGGATGGGGTTTCCAAACATTGTAAGAGGTAAGACCTCTGCATGGAGAGTTAGGAAAGGGGAAAAGAAATTCTCCACCCTGGATTGGGTTAATCCATCAAAACCATCACTGAATGTTCTTTTTATAGAGGTTGAACATTCACACCCTGCTCTACCTGGCGCTTCCTTAAAATGCAAATGAACAAAGAAGGGTATCTGCTGTTAGTTATTTGACCTAAGTAAAGATTCATTTCCAGCCCTTTCCTGAGAGTAATTTTTTATAAATGAGAAACTAAGGAAATTGGGTACTTTGAAGAGGTGCAGAGAGGAGGGCATGACCAGAGATTGTGACCAGGCCAAGAATGGGAAGGCTGTGAGGGTTTTGCTGTAGCCTTGCGCAAGTAAAGTTATATTTACTTCCCAAACCACAAACTTAAAATACTCATGTAATTCTGTTTTCCAGAGCAATAACATCAGTTTGTTCCTTCCAACTATTTATTCATCCTGAACTTGCTGACCATGTCTGTCTTCTCCATGGTCACACCTACCTGGTCTAGATTATATCTCTCTTGCATCAAACTGAAAACTTTCTAACCCTATCAGTGAACTAGGATAATACAACGCTCTCCTCTCTCACTTGCCGTGGGCCCCCAATAGGGATTTTGAACCCTAATAACTTTATGCATACCTCAGTGAGTGTCCAGTAAATTCTGTACCCTCAGCCTATATCCCCACAACTGCTTTTCTGAGGAGAGATGAGACCAGGCCAAGCCTTCGATGTTCAATGCAGTGATGCCTAAGGGGTTTAAGGGATTTCTGGACCAGAAAGTGTCCAGAAAGTTGGTTTTTTCAAAGGATTCCAATATCACTGGAGGAACTAAGAAAGTATAAGAGAAATGAACATAATGGAAGCAAATGGGAGGCAATTTGGCAGCAAGAGTAGAGACACTACGTAGCAAAGAATGACCTTCAAGAGAAGCAAAAGCTGCCAAGAAATTGACTGTCGATCAACAGGAAATGACATTCACAGCAGAGCAGTGCGGATAGCACCAGACATGTTACCAACGGCCCCTACACAAAAAGAAAACAAAATTTGGGATACTTTAAGGTATGACAGCTTTGATAATTATTACCTACTATTTTGATCATCTTCAAACTTAGAATGTTGTGGGGAAGCTAGGACCATATTTTTCTTAACTTTATGACTATCTATCCATTCACCTTTTCCCAAAAACTTCAAGGATTTGTGGCCTGGGAAGTTAGTGTTAGATTAGCTGCTGGAATGTTCTAAGGCTCTGAAACTAACTTGCTTTTCTGGAACTGATGTATTTACCTGATAACCATAATAAACCAAGGACTGCAACAGACCTTTCCCAAGGAGAAAGCAGACAGAGGATAAGGGAATCCTACACCACTGGGGATGGTTTAGGATTTGCCAAATTGTGCACACTTTTTCTTTTAAACTTTCTATACAAACTTGGCAATGTTTAGGGATAACTGAAGTAACATTATCAGGGTCAAGTTCATGATCAGTGCTTCATCCCAAACCCCATACTCCATAATTGACTTAGTACAAATACTAAGACATTCAGGGTTTTTCTTAAAATTCCTACTGAAGTTTTTGTTCTTATTGTTTTGAAGGCTGCTGGCTCTGCACCAAGTTACACAAATGTCCTACCAGGAAAGTGTCTGTGACAGACAGAATTAATTAATAAAAGTGTAGATGGTCACAGTATCTTTAGCTGTAGTTGCCAATGCAAATGAGTCAGAGGGTTTGCCTCAGACACTGAGTTAATTGTGAAACTCTGCAGCGGGAAATGCCATTGGAGAGTGCTTGCTGACCTCACAGTTGCAAAAACTATTTAAAAAGATGTGGAAACCAGATGTTTCAGTCGCATTGCAGCCTCTGCACTGAGAATTTATCCTGAGGAGCCCCTAATAGGCTATTATTTCTCTACAACTGAGACATGATCATCCTAATTTACTTATTTGTCTTGCTGTGGGAAGACGCGCATGGATGGGGATTCAAGAACGGAATTTTTCATAACTCCATATGGCTTGGTAAGAAACTGTACTCATTGAGCTTCTAGTTGTGAATGTCACTTCTTTGAATTCGTGGAGAAGTGAATCAAAGCAGTAGATTTTTCTGTTCTGGTCAAGCCTGGTGTTTTAAAAAAATGCTTAGGAAAGATAACTTTTGGAATGCCTATACCATTTTTAAAATAGTGTTCCTGCCTTCTAAGATTTAAAAATAGCTTTTTATAAAGTTGTTCAGTAGGAAATAGAGGTTCATATTTATATTCTATATGAAAATATATTTAAGATTTTTCAAAGCAGATATGGTTGTATAGTGGGGAATGTTTGTTTAACAAAAACATCAATGTATTGGTTTGTTTTTATTTCAATGCATTTGCAATGAGATTTTATAGCAGGTAATCATAATAAAATCATAACAGGCAAATCAGAATATACAATAACTTTATAATCATTGCTCCATGTACTCTGACCCAGAGTGTATATCTTGCTTTTTCCAAAGATTCTTTTAACTAGTTTGACAAAGTCAAAATGTGTTTCTGAATGCATTCTTACCACTTTGGTTCCTTTTGTTTGAGCTATCCTTGTGCTTTTCTGCCCTTTTTGTTAGATAAGGAACGTTCCTTTTGCTGCTTTGTTTTTTAAGTGTTAGTGAGGAATGAATTGGACCTAACTGTGAATATAAACAATAAACAAACCAAAAAAAGCCAAATACTGAAAACCCTAAATACCCTTTCTAGTATTCTGAACAATGCTTTAATTCTCATGATACAAATTAATATTGCTTTATGTTCATTATTGTGTTTGGTAGTGAAAATATTTTTGAATTCTTAAGAAGAAAATTGAGGGATTCCTGTATAAAATAAAGAAATAAAGAGAAAGCAAAGTTAACTTCAGGCCAGAGCGTGGTTTTATGCTTGCTAAGCAGCGCACAGTTGTAGAATATTTCAGCATGTTTCTCCCTGGTAATAGTAACTGCAGCCATGCGGACTTCATTAAAAAGCTTGATTTGCAATGCACGGCCTTGCCGCCTCTTTTTTCAGCTGGAGCCAGCGAACTAGCTTCGTGCTGAACACTGAGATCCATTTGGCAAAGCTGGGGTCTGGAATTAACCAGAGGAATGAACACGTCTCTGTTTATTTTCACTGCACACAATCAAACTAAGGAGATAGCCACAGATTTGTTAGACAGGAAAAAGATGGTCATGAAGCTAGTAAGAATTAAACCCATATGGATGAACTTGGAAATGCTATAAAACTCTCTAATGCTCAAGAAATTTGGAGCTGTTGTCTTTGGTGTTTTTAAAAGTGATTTTGTGTTTTACAAAAATATAAACCTGAACAATAGAAATTCTGTCCTAGTGGTAGAGAGGAGCAAACCCAAATGTTTGTTAATAGTGCTGCCAATTTGAGGCTTGGGGTAATTGCACATTGCTCCAATCTGGGACAAATTATTGACCAGTCAGCCTAGCACGAATTGTTTACAGTTGGTTAGGTCCATATAGCATGGGAAACTATTTAAGGAGGAAGGAGAGTTGGATTAGAAGGCAGGACTCGGCTAGCAACTATCAAGAACAAGGCACTTGAAACCCTTGGACTCAGTGCCACATCGGTAAAATGGGAAGGTTGAAACCGAGGACCCCTAAGGTTGACTTTTAACTCTGGTATCATAAGTTGAACCAGCATAAGTGGGGATTGTCTGTAGTTGCATTGCCCACTCTTGTCCAAGTTGCTTAGGAGTAGGACTTGATCCCCCGCACCTAGCAAACTACCTCATGGTATATGCTCGAAACAACCAGATTGGAAACTAGTGAAAGTTTCGTTAATGAGACTTTACCATATGAAGGAAGTGGAAGTAGGTGAGTTTCAAAGGGGGAAATGATTTTTGTGTTCCTTGTGTTCTCTGATCTTACTAGTAAGTATCAAATTGACTGAGGTCTTCAGTAATGGGCTTTTACCATATAATGTATAAAAGGATCCCTTGGCGTCCAGAAAAACAGAGAAAATGCCACGCAGCATCCCTATTGGACTGTGGCAGTGTCAACTTCAGTCGGGGGAGGACAGCAAGGAACAATCTTTCTAATACGGCTGGCTCCATGTCACTGCATGCCAAGATATATGCGTTCTCATTGGCAATGGTCTTGATGGTGACTGATTGCCCAGGTTAGTGTACAAGGACTGAACCATAATCTGACAATCTACATAGAACTATTAGAGCTATGGTATGATTATTGCCCTGAGAATCTTTTCTCATTGTTTCCATGGCAAAATGCACTCCAAACTCAAAACAATCCTTTTAAATAGTGATCTACTGGGAGATAACTCATGTGTGATTTAACACTACCAAAAATATGTTGGGAATAAATGGGAGCTAAAAAAGGACAAAACATTTAAAGAACTTAAGAACCAGTAATTAGGTGTGCCCAGGATTTTCTCTGCTGCGTTTGAATCTAGTTTTCTTTTCTTTAATGAAATATTTGTTTGCTTTTGATTCCTTTCAACTTTCCCTCCGTCTTTTATTTGTTTACTAAACTCTCAGTTGTATTGTATTAGTCATTTCCCTCAAATGGATATTGTAGCTTATTTTTCTCCATCATTGCAAACTGACATAATGGATCAATTTTCATGATTTCTTTGCCTTCACCTCCTTTTTTTTTTACCTATTAGTTACCTCTCCAAGTTTTTATGTAACTTAAAGCCAAACAAAACAAAAAGTCAAAACTTGATCACCTTTTTTAGTGTAGGAATGCAATGTTGTACTGAAACCCTTTCAGGTTGTCAGTTCAGAAACTTAATTTCGCCTCAAGTTTCTGTCTATGTCCCCAGGTTTCCCTAAAATTCCCCCTCATTCATATTTTTCCCCAAAGCTTTCTAATAATGGAAATGTAGCTACCCAATGCTGCTGACCCAAGGAACCCTTTGGCAGGAACAATAGCTGATGTAATCTTCCATCTGAGGTCACAAAACTTCCCTTGTTCTGCAAGAATGCAAGTAGTGCATTTACGACTTTTTGTGATTTCACAGAACAAGCAGCAGGCGTATATCACAGAGAAGCTCGGTCCGGCAAATACAAGCTCACCTACACAGAAGCAAAGGCCGTGTGTGAATATGAAGGCGGCCGCCTCGCCACCTACAAGCAACTAGAGGCAGCCAGAAAAATTGGTAACTGATTTGACAATGACTTTCTTTCTTTTTCATCCTTGGGGAAAAAATATCCCATCTTTCCTGTAACTCCCTAGTAAGACTTCTCTATTCACCCCTGCTAATAGTTCTCTAAGTCCCCATGACTTCTCTCATCTCTGCCCTCCTGCTTTTCCCATCTTCTCTGCCTACAGCTAGCTAGTGGAAAGTTCATAATTCTAGTAACTTATTTGGGGTTACAACCCACTGTGAGCTAGTAAATAAAAATCAAAAGAAAATGAAGGCATCTCGATAACATTTAAATTCCTCAGAAATCTAAAGCCATTGCTATTCATTTTAATATTACTCTAGCCTTCTTGACTTCTGAGTTTGGGTTTCCTCATGTGTTGAGCAATGTTATTATGTTGAGTCTTATAAGAAAATTTACATGGTAGAAGAAATACTGAATTTAGTGGCTTTTTTCAAAATGTTTTAATTTCCCCCCCCCCCCAACATTAAGTGGAAGAATGCATTTGTATTTCAGGATCGAAAGCTATGAGGAAAAGGAGGATAAGCAAGTTATAAGATGGCAGGAGAAGGGAACTGAGAACATGATGTCAGGAAAAACCCAGTAATTAACTAGTGGGTTTTTGTTTGTTTGGTTGTTGTTTTTTTTTGTTTGTTTGTTTGTTTTTACTTATTTAGAAAAAGAGGGGAGGTTGCTACCATCTCTCCTGGGCTTTCAGGAGAATCCAAAAGACCACCCTACTTGGAGCTCTTCTCATTGAAGAAAGCCCTTTGCTGATAGAAAAGTACCTGGCAAAGCTTATGCTGGCAAAATTACAGGTGTTCTCCAAAGCCTCCCCAGATAACTGCTCAGCCTGTTCCCACAGGATTGAGTGTGACAGTGACTGGAATGGTGGATACAAAGCCAGAGTCACTACTAGCTGCCCTGGACTTCAAGTAAAATTGTTCTTGGTTGCCGTTGGCAAGTATTTAAACAGAGAGTTAAGAAGTTGAGCAAGAAAAACAGAGCTGAGGCTTTGTTTGAAATTTATGAGCGCTTTTATCCCTCTTCACATTTTAAAAAATACTAGCAAGCAATATCTTAATTCATCCTGAAATAGAAATGACTTAAACTATGATTTGAAAAAAAAATTTTTCAGGACCGATGGTACTTTCAGAAATTATCTCTTTGCACTGGATAGGTCATTGGTGAAAAGAAGCCAGCTCTGAACATGGAATGTTTTCAGATTCGTGGGGTTACAATTTCTAGTTCACCTTCATCTTTTTTTATTTTTAAGTAATATGTCGTTTCTTAGTAAAAGTCAGATGTTATATTTTATGTGTTTCAATTTTATTTTTTTTAAGAAAACTATTTTTCTCCTTTTACATGAACTGAATTTGGGCAGCAAAGAAACTGTCAATGCTGGAAGGGACCATCTTTGTAAAGATGACTTTCTTTCAGCTGAGCCCGTTTACCTGTTAAGTGTAAAACCCTTTCATTCTCTTGCAGGATTTCATGTTTGTGCTGCTGGGTGGATGGCCAAGGGCAGAGTTGGATACCCTATTGTGAAGCCAGGCCCCCACTGTGGATTTGGAAAAACTGGTATTATTGATTATGGAATCCGTCTCAATAGGAGTGAAAGATGGGATGCCTATTGCTACAATCCACATGGTTTGTTAAAAATAATAATTTTATACTTTCTAAAAACAGTTACATGTTACTAAGATGTTGTTAAAATGAAATAGCTTATTTTTCCAGAGATAAATCAGTTTAGTGATAGTAATTAATAACTGTCATTCATAGAGTGATTATGCTGTGTCACTAATTTATGTTCCTTAATCCGCACTGTCACTCACTAGTCACCACCCTATAAGGAGCTATTTTTATACCCATTTTAGAAATCAGGAAACTGAGAGTTAAGAATTTAAGCAACTTACCCAAAATTATGTAGCCAATAATTAGTAGGCAGGCAGAATTGTGAATTCAGGTCTTGTTTGTGCCATGGAACTTCCTGACCACAAAGGGGTGGGGGGGAGGGTGGAAGCAGGTTATGAACTCACACTTAATTAATTAAAACAACTAAATGGTGCTACCAAATGTTAACTGTTCAAAGTTATCCCTTTGCTAGAATGGGAAAAAGGAAACAGAATAAACAGACTTCCTAATTTATTTTTGTGCATCAATTCTTAGATTTCCAAACTAAGCAACTCTCACTTTGTGGTTTGTTTCAATAATTACATATTAGGTATACTAGTCATTATTATATAGTATATTTTTATTCCTATTCTTATTCCATGGTGGGTAGTAGCTAGGAAAACTTTAAAGAGCAAAATTAACTCTTTATAATTACTATAAAGAGTTACTCTTTGTTCATATTCTTGGAGAAAAAAATACACTATTCCTTTTGGATGTAATTCGTCCAGGATAATATTACAAAGTGTTAAAATGTGTTACAAAATCTTTCCTGCATTTATGATCATAAACATCCTCAGGTGGTGTCCCATTTGGATCTACCTTATAAGAAAGTCCACAACACAAAGGAGAATTACAATAAAGTTTCAGCCTATTATTATAGAATTTATTAATGATATTAACTACTGTTCTCATGCTTTTAACTAATCTATATCTCAATGTAATGTGTATTTCATGTAGAAAAGAATTTTGCCTAGAGCTTCACCTATTCCCACTTGAGGCCAAATATGAATAAATGCAGTGCATTTATATAGGACTATAATTTCCAAATCTCTTTGATATATTTTAAGCCTATCCAGTACTACACTGTATTTAATCCTATGTTTAGTCATTGTTAATAATTCATAGACCTTCTTTTCCTTCTCTCTCTCCCTCTCTTTCTTTTTCTTCAATATATTTATACAGGCAACTTGCTTTTAACTCTCAAGAGTAACTTTTATTCCCAAATATATTCTCTGATTCTTCTTTTGCTTGATAAATTTGAGGCTCTCTGAGCATCTATTCCATTGTTTTCATAAGTCAAAGTCTAGGGGAGATGAAGAAGTGCTAATGAAAAGGTTCTTACAGTATTTATTGCCCTTTTGTAAAAATATTACTTTAATTACAAATTTTTAAAAGCTTCTTTTACTTCTCATAGAAGCTGAATACTTTTTACTCTGTAAATATGTGTACAGAATCCTGAATTCAATGATATGCTGATTATTTAGGATATGGTTAACCACATGGCAAATGAGGACTGCCTCAACTAGGGAGAAGAAGAGCTCATTGAAAAATAATTGGCATAAAAAAATTATAACAATCAGAAAAAATAAAATAATTATTATTAATTACTCAATATCACCAAATTACAGCTGATTGAAGTCAGAAGAATAGGGTCATTAAGAAATGTTTAGAATTAAACTTGCTCATTCAAGTTCTGAATGTATGACCTAATGTTGACTGCTTTTTATATGAACACTTTTTTAAAAATAATTCTTTACTGTTGAAAGTATTACATATGTCCCTTTTTTTTCTCCCCATTGACCCCCTCCAGCCCGCCCCCACTGCCTTTCCCAAGCCTTCACCACCCTATTGTTTGTGTATATGAACACTTTTAAACCAATTAAGTCCTCAGGGACCTAATCAACTTTGTGAATATGTCCTTTTCTAAATAAACAGAGATGAGGCAATAACTATATATGTAACAAAATATACAGCTGAATAGATATAGCTAAATAGACAACTAAAATAATTCAATATTTGAATTTTTATCCTAATCTAATGATATATACAACAAAGAAAGGGTGCTATGGGGCAGAGCGAGTCACTCCAAACGCTGGCACTGTACAACTTATGAACACATATAAACTATGTATTGTATAAGTTTTAATAATACAATAAGAATAACTTACATTTTGTATAACATCACTTTTTTAAATCTTATTTGTTGGGTATGAACATATCGCTTTTAAAAAAATATATACTTCTTTATTGATTTAAGAGAAGAAGGGAGAGGGAGAGAAAGATAGAAACATCATTGATCAACTCCCTCCTGCACGGCCCCTACTGGGGATCGAGCCCGCAACCCTGGCATGTGCCTTTGGCTGGAATGAACCCAGGACCCTTCAGTCCGCAGGCCGACGCTCTATCCACTGAGCCAAACCGGCTAGGGCTGTATAACGTTCTTAAGTTATCATCTATATTTTATCCTCAGAATATTCCTGTGTGGGAAATAATAGGAGAGGCATGATTACATTCAATTACCAATGAAGAAACAGGTATAGGGTGGTCACAGAGTGCTTGAACCAGATCTATGACTTTTTAAAAAAAATTATTTTTATTGATTTCAGAGAGGAAGGGAGAGGGAGAGAGATAGAAACATCATTGATGAGAGAGAATTATCCATCAGCTGCCTCCCACATGCCCCTGCCCTGGGGATTGAGCCCAAACCTTGATGCCCTGGTTCACAGATAGATGCTCAACCATTGAGCCATGCCGTCGGGCTCTGACTTCCCCAGCCTTTCTAAGGTCCTGTTCTGCCTTAGAGATAAGCTTCTTTAACTTCTATGGCAGTAAGAATTCTAACAAGATTTTTTAAAATAGTTACTTTAAAGGAGAATATTCTTGGAAAAAATCTCTAATTGATAAAATGAAAAATATCTTCAAATGCTACCCAGAGTCAGCACTAGCACCACCACTCAGATTATTTTTGAGTTTCCAAGTTTGGTTTGGTCTTTCAAGATACTGGATACTTACTTGATATGGAATTAAAATTAATCAGGGCCCCTCCATACCTTTCTCTCTAGGTCATACTGCAAGTCATTGGTCTGGAAGAGGTTGTTCTTATAACAGGTTATGTGACACAACATAAATCTGTAAAATGAAAAATGACTTTAAAAAGCATAAGTATCTTCACCAAATCCTCAAATAAGATCAAGGTGTTAGTTTAAAACCAGGAAAAAGACTATAGAAAGATTATAAATTATTCCTTTGAGCTGGATTAGAGTGACCTCCAAGGTCTTTTGTAATCTTGAAATTCTATAATCATTTACCAAACCGAATATATTGGACTCATTATTCTACATATTCCAGTCCCTAACGACACAGTGGTGACACCACAAGACAAAAACATCTGACTGGGCTGTTGGTAACATGAATATATGTATTTGTCAAAACATATGGAAGGGTTCTCATAAGATTTGTGCATTCTATGCTTAAAAACATAAATAAAAAGACATCCCCCCAAAAATGTAACCAGGGATACAATTAATTAACTATTTTTTTGCTATTTTACTTTTTTAATTCACAAGTGCCTGCTTAATTTAGAAAATTGAACAACTATTGATGAAAAATACATTTATTCTTTAGCTACAGGAATACATTATATGCTATAGATGCTGTATGTTAAGCCATTTCTTTACTTTTTATAAAGGGTTATAAATAAATGAACACTAAGATGTGAATATCATTTTAAAGTAGGAATAATTTTTTCTAATGCTTTCTTATCTTTCCTCCACACCCCCCCTCCCCCCCGCCCCTTCCCCATTCCAGCAAAAGAATGTGGTGGAATCTTTACAGATCCAAAGAGAATTTTTAAATCTCCAGGCTACCCAAATGAGTATGATGATAACCAAATCTGCTACTGGCACATTAGACTCAAGTATGGCCAGCGTATTCACCTGAAGTTTTTGGACTTTGACCTTGAAGATGACCCATCTTGCTTGGCTGACTATGTTGAAATATATGACAGTTACGACGATATCCATGGCTTTGTGGGGAGGTACGTGTTGTTTTCCCATACAGAAAGTTAAAGGAACATTCGATATTGTGTTTGATGTTTCTTTAATTTCTCCCCAACTGTACCTACAATATTGATTTTCCAGTGTTTCTACACTCCTACAACACCATACCCTTTTTAACAAAGGTTTTTCTTGGCATGTTAAGTCATAGTCAGTTGTTACTTATTATTAAAATAGTGATAGCTGCCTTTTGATTATTGTTAAGTTGTAACAATTATTTAAATAATCTATTTATGAAGACCTCAAGATTGACTAACGACATGAGGGAGAAAGATGTGAGATGAGAAATTTGTTGGGGTTTTTAAGTCTTCTAATTTCTGTCAACCTTTAAAAATAATTATAAATTCAGTAATGGGTGCCTTACTTCTGTGTACAAAGCAATGGGCTAAGTATTGTGGTATATAGTAAATAAGCAAAGCCTAGCCCCTGCTTTCATACAAGTTAGCTAAACCTACAAAGGGCAGCTTCTTAAAAACAGTTTTCTTTGCCATAAAAGACAAGTGCTCTCTTCCGCAATATTTCTTTCTCCCTTGATCTTCAACATGCTGGGACATGATATTTTTGTGTTCTCTCCTTAAATCTTTAATGCAGTTTACATTTTCAGAGACTTACAAAATGTTTCAATTTAAAGAGTATGCAATTAGGTGTTTTATATATTCAGGTCACCATTTAATAATGTGTATTTTAGACTATCCATTATCAATAGAATATCAATTCTCCACTATCCATGACTATATATAAAAATATATATACTATTTTGTAAAGGTCTTCAACAGGCTATAAATTTATATTGTGTAATTTACCTTTATAATACACCCCCACCCCCTCTGGAATAAATTTCACTTTCAAAAACTGACAAAACTCAACGTTTATATAATGTGCAGGGAAGTTCCTTTCAAGATATGATTCATATAAAAATGAAACCCTCTTATATCTATAAGGTCCAAGTAATTTTCCCACCTTTAAATCTGTCTACTCTAGAATTCAAAATATAATACTACCAACTATACACCCATTGACTTTTAATTGTGAAGAAAAGTTTATGAGATTAATCAGAAACAAATTTTTAATTTTTTCAAGAAGATTCACACAAATAGTTTTGTAGGTGCCCAGAGTAGAAATGCCACATATCTTTTCTTAAGAATCTCATTAATAGTTTGAGAAGTTTACTTCAAATAATGTACATTATTCTCCCTTACAAATTCAAATTTTAAAAAAAGCAACAAATCATCATAAAATAATAGGGAAATAAGCCATTACTTGGGGGAAATAAAGCACTTTAGTTATCAGTAAGAGCTCATTGCAATAGCTGTATAATGTTCATTCGTGTGAATTCTCTTTAAAATTCCTTTTCAGATACTGTGGAGATGAGCTTCCAGAAGACATCATTAGTACAGGTAATGGCTCTAAATTAAGGAGCAAAACTATGATTTGTTTTCTCTCAGTGTCATTGAAAGTGAAGGACCCAGGGGTCATTACTGTTTACTTTTTTAAAGTTGAGAGACCTGCTTGCTGGCTTGTATATTCCAAGTATTTATTTATACCTAAAGAAAGGTCTGTGCCAACTCCTTGCACTGAAAATGTGTAGACTCTTGTTATTTGTGGGAAATACAGTCTGAGATAGTCTTGAATCTGCAAATCCATGAATATGATCTCCATAAAATGTAATAAAAGGCCAAGATTTTTCATTGATAAAGAATGAAAGTAATTTATAAAGTTGTTAAAAATACCTTCTATCACTGAAAAATTTTTATCTTATTTATTGCATTTTTATCTTGGTATAGCATTTCCCAAAGAGAGTTGTAAAGAACACAGTACTGTGAAATGTTTTTAATAGGTATTACATGAGAAAGGACTCTTAGGTCAGGTAAATTTGGGTAACATTGAGTTAAATAATGTTAAGCAGGTTTCTTTATTTGAAGATGTCAGAGACTTTTTAATATGTTAATTATGCATAGCAAACCTCAAATGGCTAGCTATGGTAGGTAACCTTTTCCAAATCTTTTTTCTCCTGCAAATTATTTTGTGTGACTTTGTTCCACGAAATGTAGCTCAAGAAATGTCCTTATAGTAGCATAAATGTATCTCATTAAGTAATACCACTGCTATTAACCCAAACTCATATATTCTGACTAAGAACTTTTATTTTCTTAGATATCATTTTTTAATTTAATCACCAGCATTAGTATTTGACATTTTGCATGCTCAATTTTTCCTCCAAGTCATAAAATTATCTCAATACTATGCAACTAAAAACAATAGTTCTTAAGCTCAGATACTACTACCTAAATTATTCCCACGCCCTAGCCTTGCAGTACGCCACAATTCTCATTTATTCGTCATTATTGCAAGACATGGAACTACTTGTTCAATTCTTGAATGAATAATGCTTAAAACTTATTAATTCATTACTCTGTTACAATTTCCCTAGGATTGGTAAAGTATTAAACCTTCTGTTTCTATTTTTTTCTTGAGATATATTTTATGTTAACAGAAAGTTCAAAGAAGATATCATATGAGCTGTAGGAGGTAGTTGGGAGATGAGAATTCTATTTTTAAAAAGAGAGAGAGGAAGAGTCAAAAGGAAGCCCTGAAACATGCCATTTTTGTCAGCTAAATTAAAAGAGTAACATCTTTGTTCTTTTGCATCCTCTTCCTCCCCAGGAAATGTCATGACTTTAAAGTTTCTAAGTGATGCTTCAGTGACTGCAGGAGGTTTCCAAATCAAATATGTTGCAGTGGATCCTCTATCGAATTCCAGTCAAGGAAAAAATACAAGTACTACTTCTACTGGAAATAAAAACTTTTTAGCTGGAAGATTTAGCCATTTATAAAACAAAACGAGGACATTTAGTATTTATGTTTGTATCTTTTGGAACCCCTTGGATCTCACTTTTATATTATTATTGTTAACATTTATTTATTATTTTTCTAGATGTAAATGTAATACCTGATAATTTTGAGAAAATTGGAAATTACAGAAAATTTTAAATGAGAAAATAAAATCTCTAATAATTCTACTGCATGAAAATAACAGGTGTTAACATTTATATATTTTTCTTTTAGTCATTTTTTAATTTGTGGTATCTGTATATATGTTCCTATATGTATTTGTATTTGAAGTTTTGGAATTCTGCTCTATATCATTATTTCTTGTGGGGTTTTTTTAAACCTTGAGCTCTATGACTTAAGTATTTTCCCATAACATTGAGTATTCTGCAAAAACATGATTTTGAACAGCTGTAAAATGTTCCGTATGATTTTTCCATACTTTATTTAAGCCTGTCTCTATTGTGGGAATTTTAGGTTGCCTTCATAAACATTGCTTCAATAAACATCTTTGAACATAGGCATTTGTACAGCTCTCCAATCATTTGGGGGAGGGTCCTAGAAGTGGAATTACTGGGTCAGAGATTAATTAAAGTTGAATTTTCTTTTTTGAAAAGCAAAAATGACATAACTTTGTGGTTTTGTTGCCAGAGGATGGCATGGGTGAAATTCCTCCGTTGCCAGTGGGAGTGCGGTACTTGCGGTATCTTGAGAAAAAGAATTATCTAAGATGCACTCAGGAGAATGAATGATTTTTATTTGTGTGAAATTATATTCCTCAGTTTGCGAAGTCCCATTTCTCTTCATCTAGTCCTGGAAAATGTGCAGGTGGGGCTTCAATAAAGCTGGAAGTAAAGCCAGTGTCCAGAGCGTTTCTGGTCCATGGTGGAGTTACGTCCAATGTCACATCAGGCTAGAGTCCATTAGTCCGTTGTGTGGAATCCACATCCATGTGGGCCACATGGGTGAGTGCAGAGTGTGCAAGCCCCACAAGCCAGGAGCACCAGAGGGCCAAGAGAGTGAACTCCCTTTATTCAGGAGCTTATGTATCTCAGATTTCACACCCTTGCAGTCGCCACATCTATTTTGGCCAATGCCTTGCTCTCAGGTGTGACTAACAGATAAACACCTTCCCACATCACCCAGACCTTACTGGGCATGTGTCTAAATTGCAGCTTTCCTCTGCTCCTTTCCAGTTATTAATATTATAACCAGGTTATTACAACATGGGGTGGGAGGCAGATGCAGGATAGAAGGGGACAATGGGGTGGGGGGAGGGTAAAGGGGACATCTGTAATATCTTCAACAATAAAGATTTTTAAAAAACACAGGTTATTACAATGATATCAGTTTGAATTTGCAGTGTGATTAATGGTTTATATATATTTTTATCCAATTTTATTTCTTTTGTGAATTATTTTTCTATGCCTTTCACCCATTTTTTTAAACCTGTGTCATCTTTTTTCTCACTGATTTGTAAGAAATCATTATCTATTGGGTATATGATTTCATGTCTGCCATACATGTTGCAATGTAATTTTGTTTGTAGTTTGATTTTTTAATAACGTTTTTCATGCACTAAAAGTTAAATTTTAGTTGCTGTCATACTTATTGCTGTGGTCCCTTATCTTTATGTTTAGCATGAATATTCCCATTACAAATTGTTGAATGAACTCAAAAAGAGTTAAGAGGCTTTGCTTGAATATAAATGACAGAGATTTAGTCAAGGATCTTAGAGTTTGCAAACGGGAAACAGAGCTAAGCAAAACCTATGTGTGTTCTGAAGGAGAAAGGAAAGCTGAGGGCTGGTTCTTATAGTGTATAGTACAATCTTAAGAAGAATCAGTCCTGAGTTCTTAGTGTCAGGATTGGTCCAAGATGTTGTAGACAAAACAGGGGCCACATACTAAACCCGACAAGCTCAGGGAAGGCCTGAATGACTGGCCCTACAGACTGAGAGTCCAAAAGCAACCACCTAAGATGGTCTGAACATAAAAATTCATAACTAACAGCAAGTCATGGCAGGTAGTCACATCCTAGGCCTGTGGCTTCCTTGACAAAGGTCAATGCTTACTTTAAGTGAACCTGTCTATTGTCTTTTTGCATCTAAAATAACATACCTTTGGAATGTCAGAGTAATCCCCTTTTTCCAGACCCCTCAAAGTACACCTACAATATCAGAGCAGAGATCACAGAACCCCTTATTGTTATCTTGTTCTTCCACATACTGTTTCCATGGGCTGTAAATGTTGTTAACTACCCTATACCCACTGATGTAGAAGAAGTATTTGTCTCTCCATTTTAGTCTCTATCCAATCTCAGAGGTTTCCTGGCTTTGCTTTCTCCCACCTCCCTAATCTACCACCAATGGATTTTATGTGCCCCCATTTACGTCTCCTCCTTTGATTCTAATCTACTTATATAAAAACCCTGGGTGGTGTTCAACACGACCAGAACCGCCTCACCAAGTGGAAGGAAGTCAGTCCTACAGGGGTTGTCTTGGCAACGGCTGTGCCCTCCCCCAAGCTGTTTCCCGGAGCTGTTTCCTATAAGGGTAGGGTTTGAGGCAGGAACCTGCCCTGGGAGCGTGGAGGCATATCTTTATAAAGTGTGCCGCGCCAGCACAGCCAACGGTGAACCTGAGTGGGGGCGGCTGAAAGGCTTAGAAAAGACAGACAAGAGAATGCTGCTTCTCTGAGAGACAGCGACCATGCCCACAGCCATGCCTTTATTTTATAGCAGATGCTACGAGGCAAAGTGAGGGCATGACCAAGATGTTTACAACATTCTCCTGGGTTTCAATCCTACTCAACTACATGCACCTGAACTCTATCAAGCCTATATCACTCAGGCACGTGGGGCCACATGTTCGGACCATAGGTTCAAGCTTACAACTACAGCTGTTGGCTATAATTGTGCTGGGGGGGGCCTGCCCTCCAAGCTGGGACTTGCAGGTGGCAATGAGAGGACTGTGCCCTCTCATCAGTCCAAGGCTTGAACCTGTCCAAAACACTGTAGCGGCTCCCCATAGTAAAGTTTTTTTTTTTAATAAATCTTTATTGTTCAGATTATTACAGTTGTTCCTCTTCCCCCCCCCCACATAGCTCCCCTCCACCCAGTTCCCACCCCACCCTCTGCCCTTACCCCCCCCCCACTGTTCTCATCCATAGGTGTACGATTTTTGTCCAGTCTCTTCCCACGACCCCCACACCCCTTTCTCCATTGAGAATTGTCAGTCCATTCCCTTTCTATGCCCCTGATTCTATTACATTCACCAGTTTACTCTCTGTTCATCAGATTATTTATTCACTTGACTTTTAGATTCACTTGTTGATAGATGTGTATTTGTTGTTCATAATTTGTATCTTTACCTTTTTCTTCTTCCTCTTCTTAAAGGATACCTTTCAGCATTTCATATAATACTGGTTTGGTGGTGATGAACTCCTTTAGCTTTTTCTTATCAGTGAAGCTCTTTATCTGACCTTGAATTCTGAATGATAGCTTTGCTGGATAAAGTAATCTTGGTTGTAGGTTCTTGGTATTCATCACTTTGAATATTTCTTGCCATTTCCTTCTGGCTTGCATAGTTTCTGTTGAGAAATCAGCTGACAATCGTATGGGTACTCCCTTGTAGGTAACTGACTGTCTTTCTCTTGCTGCTTTTAAGATTTTCTCTTTGTCTTTTGCCCTTGGCATTTTAATGATGATGTGTCTTGGTGTGGTCCTCTTTGGATTCCTTTTGTTTGGGGTTCTCTGTGCTTCCTGGACTTGTAAGTCTATTTCTTTCACCATATAAGGGAAGTTTTCTGTCATTATTTCTTCAAATAGTTTTTCAACATCTTGCTCTCTCTCTTCTTCTGGCACCCCTATAATTCGGATGTTTGTACACTTGAAGTTGTCCCAGAGGCTCCTTACACTATATTGATATCTTTTGATTCTTTTTTTTGTTTGTTTTTCCGGTTGGGTGTTTTTTACTTCTTCATATTTCAAATCTTTGACTTGATTCTTGCGATCTCTTGTCTGCTGTTGGATCTCTGTATATTATTCTTTATTTCAGTCAGTGTATGCTAAGTTTCTAGTTGGTCCTTTTTCATATCCTCAAGGGTCTCACTAAATTTATCAGTGGTTTCTAGAAAATTCTTGAAAAACCTTATAAGTGTGGTTTTGAACTCTATATCCAGTAGTTTGCTTTCCTCCATTTTTGTCATTTGTGACCTGTTTCTTTGTCTCTGCATTTTTTATGCTTCCCTGTGTTGATAGAGTGGCTTTCTGTGCTAGGTGTCCTATAGGGCCCAGTGGCTCAGCCTCCCCAATTACCTGGGGTGGACACTCTTGGTGCACCCCTTTGTGGGCTGTGTGTACAGTCTTGTTGTAGTTAAGCCTTGATTGTTATAGGTATCACTGGGAGGAATTGATCTCCAGGCCAATTGGCTGTGAGAATCAGCTGTGTCTACAGTGGGAGAACTTCTGTGCTGGAGACACCCTTCTGGGGCAAGACTTGTGGGGCTTTGGCGCTCACTGAGTCTGCCCCCTGAGTGTGTCCCTTATGGATCTGAGGAGTCGTAATCTGGATGGTCCCAATCTGACCACTGGGTACACAGGCTCTTGGATCTCTAAGGAGGTGCTAATTTAGCCTCTTCCTGAGGCTACCCAGCAGGAACTACAGAGAGATATGCAGGTTCCTCTTCCTTATTTGGGTTTTGGAGGTGCCCAGATGAGGCCCAGATGTGAAGCAATGCAAGCTGCTGTGGGGCCTTGGGCCTTCTTTGGGAAGTTCTGGGTCTTTCTGACCCAGCTGCAGTTTGTTAGGTAATTTTAGATTGCAAAGGGCCAGGCCATTCTTATGCAAAAGCCTCCTGCTAGCAGCTTGGGTTGGGTGGGGGATTCAGGAAATCAACAGGGCGGAGCAAAAAGCTATGGTTGATCCTCAGTCCTGCCCTAAGAGGTCCCGGGTCTCAGTGTCCTGGTAATCGCTGCAAGCACCTCTGAGAGAAAGCCGCCCTCCAGTTCCGCCCGCTGCCAGACAGTCCAGTTTCTCCCCGTATGAGTCTGGGTCCCCAGAGACTCGCCCAGAACTGGAGTCAGGGCCGTCGGAAGCTTGTGCCTCCCTCCCGATTGCAAAAGACACCGGCGTCCTCCGTTGCCAGCCCCTTTCCGCGCACGCTCGAGCAGCTGTACCTCTGCACTTTACTTCTGCACCTCCTCTGAGTCTCAGTGTGCTTTTCTCTTTCCTTCTAGTTGTAGAATTTCCACTCAGCCAGCCTTCCTGTGGTTCTGGATGATGTCTGTTTTGTCTTTTAGTTGTATTTTTGAAGTGGTTGTGCGAGGCAGCAATTTCAGGTGTTTACCTATGCTGCCATCTTGGTTTCGCCCACAATAAAGTTTTAATTCTGTTTCTTTGTTACTAATGTTGTGGCCCCACCCCATAACAAAGAAACAATTTCCAGAGGATGAGGCCCAGGAATCAGGATTTTAAAAAGATTTCCAGGTGATTCTAATGTGCAGCCAAGGTTGAGAACCACTGCTATAGATAATATTAAAAATATATCTAAACGTGCAATTCTTTGTCCAAAAAATGAGCATACTCAAAAATTAAATGAAGAAAATTTGGATATACTTGATGGAGATTTTCACACATATTTGAGTGATGATTCCATTGATTCCACAGATGATGCTGAGAAGGAAAATTTCCCCATCGAATTTCTTAATAGTATTACTCCTTCAGGAATGCCATGTCATAAATTAAAATTGAAAGTGGGTGCAATCATCATGCTATTGAGAAATCTCAATAGTAAATGGGGTCTTTGTAATGGTACCAGATTTATTATCAAAAGATTACGACCTAACATTATCGAAGCTGAAGTATTAACAGGATCTGCAGAGGGAGAGGCTGTTCTGATTCCAAGAATTAATTTGTCCCCATCTGACACTGGCCTCCCATTTAAATTGATTCGACGATGGTTTCCCAATGGTTTCCTGTGATGCCAGCATTTGTGATGACTATTAATAAATCACAAGGACAAACTCTAGACAAAGTAGGCCTATTCCTACCTGAACCCGTTTTTGCACATGGTCAGTTATATGTTGCTTTCTCTCGAGTTTGAAGAGCCTGTGAGGTTACGGTTAAAGTTCTAAGTACTTCATCACAAGGGAAATTAGTCAAGCACTCTGAAAGTGTTTTCACTCTTAATGTGGTGTACAGGGAGATATTAGAATAAGTTTAATCACTTTATCAGTCATTGTTTGCATCACTATTGTTTTTATATCATGTTTTGTTGTTTTCATATGTTTTTGTTTTCATATCATGTTTTTGTAGTTTTTATATCATGCCTCTGTTGTTGTTATATCCTTTTGTTACTGTTTATTAATAAATTTATATGTTATTTTCATATACATTTTACTAATTTCCTTTCATCTCTCACACTTCTATTATAGAGAAAGGGCAAATAGCAATATTAAAATATCTCTGCTAATTAATTCCCTTTTTAAAAAAATATATTTTATTGATTTTTTTATAGAGAGGAAGGGAGAGGGATAGAGAGTTAGAAACATTGATGAGAGAGAAACATCCATCAGCTGCCTCCTGCACATCTCCCACTGGGGATGTGCCCGCAACCCAGGTACATGCCCTTGACCGGAATCAAACCTGGGACCCTTGAGTCCACAGGCTGATGCTCTATCCACTGAGCCAAACCGGTTAGGGCAATTAATTCCCTTTTAATGTGCACGAATTTCATGCACCGGGCTACTAGTGTATAAAATAAGCAGCAAAACTGCCATTCTCCACAGCATTTTCTCAATTCATTGAGATATTGCTTCCTGACAATTGTTGTCAGTGTGGCTCTCAAATAAACTCATGAAAATTCTCTCCAGGTAATCTGCAGATGTCCAGTGGTCTGGACAATGGAGTTTCTTCTTGAGGTCATTCAGATGGTCACCTGAGGGTTTGATGTATGTCCAGGCATTAAAGCACAATGACCTATATGCATCCAGGTACTGGCGCAGGCCTGGAAAGTTAAGAAGTTTCCAGACTAGTTAAGGCAAGAAGAGAATTGTTTCCTCCTGCCTCAGCCTACTTTATTTTAATAATTTAGCAGCATGACCATAGTGAGTCCATTTTATATCTTACTCTTTTCCTCAAAGTTCAGATATTTACTCATTTACATTTTATTCTTGTTGCTTTATGGCTTTGCTTTTTTAGAAGGAAAAAGTCATAGTTTCTACTTTGTATATGAGGAGTAAAGTCACTATCCAATTACATTTAAAAAAATGTATGTGCTAGGTACTATTCTGGACACTTGGGAAACACCCAAGAACCAAATGAACAAAAATCCCTAGGCTTGAGGAGCTTATGTTCTTGTGGGGGGAGAGACACAATAATCAATAAACATGTTAAATTAGTAAACTGCATGCTGGAAATAAAGTGTTGTATTGCTTATTAAACTAAATGGAATAAGTGTAGATTTAAAAAAAAAGGCTAAGAACTAACCCTGGAAGAGGAAGATCAGCAGAGAAAACTGAGAAGGAGCAAGGGTGAATTAGGAGGAAAATCCTTTGCGGTCCTAGAAACCACATGGAAAATGTATCAAGTTAGAGGAAATGACCAACTGTGCTAAATACTGCCAGTAGGTGTACAAATGAGTACTGAATCTAGCAACATTGAATCTAGCAACATGAAGATCATTAGTGACTTTGATGAGCAATTTCAATGGGGAGGAAGCAAAGACCCAGTTGGAGTTTATTGAAGATGAATCTAGAGGAGAGGATTGGAGATAGCAAAGCTGCCTATCAAGGAAGTGGTAGTTGTCAGGGGAACTGAGTTGAAAGAAGGCTTTCCTGTTGGGAATAAATTTAGAGAAGGGAGAGATATTACAGCAACCTCCTTGAGTCTGTGTAGTACTCAAGGTCCTTGCAGGAAGTAGATGGCACAGTCAAAAGAAAGAGGCTGGAGAGATTATTACAGAGGTACGGGTTTACTTATGGGAAGCTCCCAATGGATGGTGAATCACTGGGTGTTCACCAAAGATGGAGACTCCCCCAAAGAGGAAAATCAGGGATAGTGATCTGAATCCTGAGAAGGGGTTTTGGTGCTAGAAAACGGTTGTAAACAGAAGTTGGAACAGAGCTTTTGCCAATGCCAGTCAGTGGGGAGGGATTGTGGATGAACACCCCAGCTTCTCCTTCCTGCCACCTTTCTATGTCCTGGTGGCGCCCCCCTTGTCTGTGTTCAAGTGGAAGTCAGAGGACAAGGAAACCTGGTTGATGCTATCCACAGAGATCAGCTCCAGAGCAAGGAGGAGAAGGTAGAATACAGAGCTGGAGGAGCAAAAGGAGGACACCTTGCACAGCAGGTGAGAGGAGACGGGAACTGGCTTTAGGGAGGAAGAAGGGCAGTCCTTTTACAGAAGGGGTTCTTAATTTTTGTGTGTCATGAACTCGTTAGTAATTAAACCTATGGACACTTCTCAGAATATTTTTTAAATGTATAAAATACTTTGGAGTACAAAAAAAACTAATTTTGTTGAAATTCAAATCACTTTAGAAATAGAATCTGTGATATCCTAATGCATGTGTTTCTTTATTAATGTTATAAATAATAAGATCTAGCAGTGGGCCTAATAACTATTATAATTTCAAAATAGGGATGCGCCACATTATGTGAAAACTGTTTTATGATATAAATATGATGTCTACTGGTGACAAAAGCATAGGTATTGTTAATGCTATGGTGGTTTACCGTAGTTTGCTGTTTACAACATAGTTTAAGGGAAAGTTAGATTTAAGTTAAGAGTTAATGGAAATAAAGATTCATTTTTTGCATGCAAGATCACCAATGCCATGATTCAGTCCAAAGATCTGTTAGGAGGAAGGCAGAGTGTGAGGACACAGAAGCTGACCTGTGGAGAGATACATGGAAATCTGCAGAGTCCTATTCTGCACTTCTCATTGAAGAGTCAATTCATGAGCCAAGAGTGAGGATGGAAAAGTAGATGGAAAAGGTTTGACAAGACAGGAGAAGGCATGGAACAGTCTTCTAGGAAAGAAGGAAAGTAAACAGACTAGGGAAATAGCATGTCATTCATTATCAAATGGCATTAAGGGCCCATTTGAAGTTTGTAGGAGACTTTAATAAAAGACTGGTCAGCAAGGTAATGGTTTCCTCCAGCCATTTTCAGCCACACAAAAACAGGGACAGATTATGGAGGGAGCTGGAGTCACCAAAGTTGGGGTTCTGCCAAGTGAGTGTGGCAAAAGAGGCCAAGGGAGTAGAGGAAGAACATTAGAAGGGAATGTAATGATAACCCATGGAAATTGGTTTGATATGAGGGAAAAGAGGACATCAGGAAAATGAGAGACAGTGAAAAAAGTGGTAGACTAGATAAAGTGAAGATCCCACGAGGGCTCAAAGGACTGTAGAATCAGGGTATGAAAGATAGAAAGTAAAGAATGAGATTTTAGCTTAGCCGGTTTGGCTCAGTGGATAGAGCATCGGCCCTTGGAATGAAGGGTCCCAGGTTAAATTCCCGTCAAGGGCACGTACCTCAGTTGCAGACTCAATCCCTGGCCTTGGCGGAGAAGTGTGAGAGGCAACCAATCCATGTGTGTCTCTCACATCAATGTTTAGTTCTCTCTGTCTCTCCCTCTCTCTCTAAAAATAAATAAATAAATAAATAAATAAATAAATAAATAAATAGGAAAATATTCTCGAGTGAGGATTAACAACAACAAAAAAGAATGAGATTTTAAATATAACCTCTTATGGTAGGCAGACTAGTGCCCCCATCCCAACATGTCTACGTACTAATCCTGAGAATTTGTGAATGTTACCTGATGTGTCAAAAGAGATTTTGCACTTACGTAAATGAAGAACCATAAAATTGGATATTGTCCTGGAGAGTCCCAGGGGGCCCAATGTGAACGCAGGGTCCTTAAAAGTGACTGAGGGAGGCATAAGAGAGTCAAAGAGATCTGACAAAAAATGTGGGAGCAGAGAGATGCATCTTTGATGGATTTGAAGATGGAAGGAAGTGCTGTGAGCCAAGAAATGCGGGTGGCCTCTGGAAGCTGGAGAAGGCAAGGGAAGAGATTCTCCCCTAGAGCTTTGGGAAGGAATGCATCCTTGCTGACAGCTTGATTCTGGCCCAAGGTCAGACTTCTGAACTACAGAACTCTAAGATAATACATTCATATTGTTCTAAGCCACTGTGTCACACTTTTTTTTGGCAGCGATAAAAAACGAACGCACCTCTTAATCAGTTTCATGCTGGCTTAGACTTTGAGGAATTCAAGTATAGGTCTAAGTGACAAAGCATAAACAAGAAGAAGCAGTAAACAGAAGATAGCTATTTTTCTAAACTTGGAGAAATTAACTTAGGTGAATAATATTTAAGACTAGAACATCTCTCCATTTATATGTGGGGTTTTTCTGCCAACATCTAATACTTTTTTATTTGCTTTCTCACAAATTTTTTTCACTCTTTTCCTCACTTCCATAGGCTTTTTGGTCTTTATCAGATTCACATTTTTTTTTGTTTCCTTTGGAAGTTATGATGAATGGGATTTAAATAGGAAATTGAAGAATGTGTGTAAATTTGAAAAGTATAATGCACTCTAGGATATAAGATATGATATTACTCATAAAGATGATGAATTCAAATCCTCTAAGACTTTCCTGAAAATATTCAGATGTGTGAAATATTTAGAATGATATTAAATGCCATTTATTACCACAGACCTATATCTCTATAGTGTAGTGAGAGTAGTATATACAGGGACAGAAACAGGTAATAATGACTTCTAGAGATTTGGCTGGATCATTTCCAAACCTCCCCACCAAGGTTTAGGATACATTATGATTATATTCTAAAACCTACAGAAATAGTTGGAAAGGAAATACATGATTTTTTTTTTAGTGAATTGCTGTGACCTTGTAGAACATTTTTAAAAATTTGATTTTCTTGCCCAGCCAAAGTGGTTCAGTGGTTGAGCATTGACCAGGAGGTCACGGTTCAATTCCTAGTCAGGGCATATGCCAGGGTTGCGGGTTCAATCCCCAGTGAGGAGCATGCAAGATGCAGCCAATCAATGATCCTTTCTCATCATTGATGTCTCTATCTCTCCCTTTCCCTTCCTCTCTGAAATCAATAAAAAAAATTTTTTTTAATTTGATTTTCTTTATTCAATTTAACATCCTTTTGTACGTCTACTTTAATATTCTTTTTTTTTCTTTTTTTCTTTTTTACTACTATGCGGTCCCTACAGTCATGGTCATCATCAACTCGTAACTATTTAGTGCTTTTAACTTTACAGAAGGTTTCATTATAAACTATTTCAAACACACAGAGATCTATAGACATCATATGACCATGTACTCCAATTCCGATTTCACAAGTGTTAACAGTTAGTTCTCCATGTCTGCTTGGAATTTTTTTTAAAAAAGAAATTACATGTAATTTCCTTTCTTCTTTTTTTTTTTTTTTTTGTTAATCCTCACTTGAGGGTATTTTTTCCATTGATTTTTAGAGAGAATGGGAGGAAGGGGTTGGGAGAGGGGAGAGAAAGAGAAACATCAATGTGAGAGAGACACATTGATTGATTGCCTTTCGCAAGCGCCAGGGCAGGTGTCAGACCTGCAGCCCCATTATGTGCCCTGGCCTGGGAATTGAATCCACCACTGGGAATTTCACCATGACCTCCTGGTTCATAGGTCGCTGCTCGACCACTGAGCAACACCAGGCTCTTTTTCTATTTTTAATTGTAGTCAGAAAACATACCCCCAAAATATCAATTCTTTGGAATTTGTTAGCACTTCCTAAGTTTCCCATACTTTAATATTCTTTACGTTCTACTAATTCCATCTTATTTGAATGTTTTCAGTTTAAGACCTGCTCAGATGTATTTATAATTTTTTTTTCCTCTTTCTTGTTTATGTATGGGTTTGGAAGGTTCTGTTTTTTTAAATTTTCCTTACTTTCAATTTAATCTGATCTTTATATCAACATCACTATCTGTAAATATTACAAATGTACTGATGTTGGTATATGTACACTATATTCAGTGTCTTATTTAATATGATATTCAAGTTCAGATTTTATGAAAGAAAATTTTTTGGAAAGAAAATTTTTTAGAAATATGATTTACAACTCATCTCCCACCACCACCACCACCACCACCACCACCAACAAAACATTTCTTTCCAGGCTCTGTTATTGTAAAGGCGAGTTGTTTACATGTCTTCCATTGCTTTTAAAATTTCTAAAACATGTATCCACAGCTGTTTCATTTCCTTCTGAACACATAGCCAGCAAAGAAAACCACTAGGAGAAATCACACCCCTCAAAAAGTAAACTCCCTCATAACACAGGCTCCTGGGCCTCCACTGGAAAAGCCACATCCTTAAGAGTACTTAGAAAATACAGAACAGTTTTGAGCATTTATTTGACTGTCAAAAAATTATAAATGGGACTTCCTTGGCTGACTATTAATAATCTCACAGTGCCCTGGCTGGTTTGGCTCAGTGGATAGAGTGTCGGCCTGCAGACTGAAGGGTCCCAGGCTCGATTCCAGTCAAGAGCACATGCTGGGGTTGCAGGCTTGATCCCCAGTGGGGAGCATGCAGGAGGCAGCTGATCAATGATTCTCTCTCATCATTGATGTTTCTATCTCTCTCTCCCTCTCCCTTCCTCTCTCAAATCAATAAAAATATATTTTAAAAAATTATAATAATCTCACAGTGATTCTCATGATATCAAATAAAAAGTTATATTATATTAGATTTAATAGAACCAAGACATTTATTTAAAATAAAATTATATGTACAATATCTACAGTATAAAACCTAATCTTCACATTGCTCTCTGAAATTCTATCCCAGCTAGAGCGAATGGGGATCACTTACAAAACAATCTTAAAAGGGTTCTTTTTGTTTTTCTATTCTAAAATATCAAATATTTTAGTAATTAATATTTTTCAAACACAAACTATTGCACTTAAAAAAATAGTGTAATGATGATGATGATGATGATGATGATGATGTTGATAGCCTCCTATCTCACTCAGAAGAAAAAGCCAGTTATTCCTAGAAGACCCATCATGACCTGGCCCCTCCTCTAACCTCTCTCATCTCCTCTCTTATTTCTCCCGTGCCTTCTCCTCTACCAATATCTCCACCCCAGCCACACTGGTGTCCTAATTGTGCTTTGACATATTAGCACACTCCTGCTATAGGGCCTTTATGGATGCTGTTCCTCTGTCTGGAATACTCTTCCCCAGAGAGCCACATGACTCACTCATTGTCTTCAGATCTTTACTCAAAAAGTGGCTCAGCGGTTGAGCATCGACCCAGGAACCAAAAATTCACTGGTTTGATTCCCATTCAGGGCACATGCCTGGGTTTTGGGATGGATCCCCAGTGGGGGGGTCATGCAGAAGACAGCCAATCGATGATGTTTCTCTTTTATTGATGTTTCTATCTCTCAATTCTTCTCCCTTCCTCTCTCTAAAAATCAATAAAAACAAATTTTTAAAAAGGTCACATTCTCTATCTTTCTGGGCCCTTTATTTCAAATTTTCTAAAATGTCATATCCCCTCCCCTTTTTATTATCGTAAGAGCTTATCACTATTTGGAAGATTAATAAACAGAAAACTCGCTAAAATTGGTTAGCTTTCACATCCTACCACTCATCTTCAATTATCCCAACAGGAAGAGACTAGACTTTTTATTTCCAACAGAACACCCAGCAAACATTCAGACAATGAAAGACTGTTATAACTCAAGCAATGAAAAGCCACAACACTTCAAATTCCCAGTTTCCGCCGAAAGACACTTTGTTTACAACAGCCCCTCTGAACTCCTCCTTTTTTAAATTAAAAACAAATGCTCTCCTTCCCCCCCCCCCGCCCCCCAAAAAAAATGCTCCTACCCTTTTGTTCTCTGGACCTATGGTTCACCATTAGACCATATGTCCCAGATTGCAATTCTTTGTTGTTCCCAAATAAACTCATTTTACTAGAGAACTATCTGGCTGTCTATCTATTTAAGGTCCACATTAGCATTCTACATATGTAGGCATTCAGAGTATTTGGACTTCCTAAACTGAAAATGCCATCTGTGCTCAGCGTCTACTGAACAAGCTCATTCAAGTTTTACAAGTAGTAGCTTACTAATAAGTTAATGAGCTGCTCAGGAATGGTACATTCAAGGGTAAAAGATAAAAGGACAAAAGGAAGACTCTTTAGACTGGAAACATTCAATATTAACTGCAGCAATTACAAAATGTCTTTTATGTTGTCGTTTTTGGTGTAAAGTTTCCACATTTGAATTACAGTAATACAGATTTGTTTAAACTATTGTGGCACGCTTAGAACAGAAGTCTAAGAAATGCAAACTCTAATAAAACTTGGGTCTGTGAAAATTGCCTATTTTCTACTAACTTAAATTTTTACTTGTTATGTTTCTTTGTAATCCCAAATGACCAGAATGTTCTTGGACAAGGCTGCTAAACATTCTCTCTCAAGGGCTCTTGGTCACAGTCATACTCAAAACATTTCCCAATAGAATTCCACAGTTTCTTCTTTATATGAGTTTACTCAAGATATATTAGACATAGCTCCTACCCTAACGTCAATTTGAAAGTATAAGATAACAAAGGCTTTTAAATGTCACAGAAAATCAGAATTTGGGAGAGTACATATGGATAAGTCATTGGTAAAACCCAGAAGGCTGAGTCTGGAAGGTTTGTTGCATTTGAAATCAACTTTTCCCACATTATTAAAATATTTATAGCCCTAACTGGTTTGGCTCAATGGATAGAGCATCAGCCTGCGGACTGAAGGGTCCGGGGTTCGATTCTGGTCAAGGGCACATCCCTGGGTTGCGGGATCAATCCCCAGTAGGGGGCGTGCAGGAGGCAGCCAATCAATGATTCTCTCTCATCGATGTTTCTATCTCTCTCTCCCTCTCCCTTCTTCTTTGAAATCAATAAAAATATATTTATATATATATACCAGCTTATTCACACATTCTAGGCAGAAGTAGAAAAAAATTGCTCCAGTGTATGAGTTGTTTCTTATAAAAGCAGAAAGAACAAAGTTAAAAGTTAAAAATGATTAGAGTTGTGATGTTTTCTTTCTTTTTTAATTTTTTAAATTACAGTTTATAGTCAGTATTATTTTGTATTAGTTTCAGATGTACAGCACAGTGGTTTGACAATCATATACTTTACAAAGTGTTCCCTCTGATATTTCAAGTACCCACCTGACATCAAACATAGTTATTACAATATTATTGACTATATTTCCTATGCTGTATCTTAATTTATTTTTTAAATATATTTTTATTTGTTTATTTATTTTTTAATAATTTTTTATTGTTGAAAGTATTACATATGTCCCCTATTTCTCCCCATTGACCCCCTCCAGCCCACCTCCATCACCCACCCCACTCCCCACCCCATCTCTGCCCCAGGCCCTCACTGCCCCATTGTCTGTGGCCATGGGCCATGCATATCCTATCTAATAAAAGACAAAAAGGGTAATTAACTGTACCTCCGCTACTCTTCCCATTGGCTAATCAGGGCGATATGCAAATTAACTGCCAACAAAGATGGTGGTTATTTTGCATATACCAGCTCTGAGCTAAGACTGAAGACAACATAGAAGCCTAGCGGTACAGAAGGGAGCAAAGTAGAGGCCGAGGACACAGTAAAGGAGCCAAGGCTGCGGAGGCGGGAGGCAGGAGGGGAAACCCAGCCACAGCGGCTGGGAGCAGGAGGGGAAACCCAGCTGGAGCAGCTGGGGGCGGGTTGGGCAAACCCAGCCACAGTGGCTGGGGGCAGATTGGGCAAACTCAGCCGCAGCGGCTGGGGGCGGGAGCAAAGCCCGCCTCAGCGGGTTTCACTCCCTTCTCTGCTTTGCTCCAGCCGCAGGAAGCCCTATTCTTGCAGGAATCTTCCTGCAACGGGCCTCTAGTTTATATATATAAAAGGCTAATATGCAAAGTGTCCCCTCAGGAGTTCGACCAGGAGACCAGGAGTTCGATCACTGGCTATGACATGTGCTGACCAGCAGGGGGTGGCATGGAATGAAGGAAGGCCCAGGCCGGCAGCCAGAAGGCCCCAATTGGCCCTGATCACCGGCCAGGCTTAGGGACCCTACCCATGCACGAATTTCATGCACCAGGCCTCTAGTATGCATATAAGGTTCTTGGTTGATTACATCCCACCCACCCTCCCCTACCTTCCCTCCAAGATTCTGCACTTTGTTTCAAGCTTCATGTCTCTGGATCCACTCTGTTCATCAGTTTATTTTGTTACTTAGATTACACATATAAGTGAGATTATTTGATACTTGTTTTTCTCTGACTGACTTAATTTGCTTAGCATGATACTCTTCAGGTCCCTCCATGCTATCTTAAAGGGTAAGAGATTCTTCTTTTTTACTGCTGCATAGAATCTTTATTTTTTAAGAAATATATTTTTATTTATTTCAGAGAGGAAGGGAGAAAGAGATAGAAACATCAATGATGAGAGAATCATCAATCAGCTGCTTCCTGCAGGCCCCACACTGGGGATCAAGCCTGCCTGGGCATGTGTCCTGACCGGGAATCGAAATATGACCTTCTAGTTCATAGGTCAATGCTCGACCACTGTGCTATGTGGTTGAGCCATGCCGGCTGAGATCCTATGCTGTATTTTACATTTCCATTACTATTTTGTAACTACCAATCTGTACTTCTCAATTCCTTCACCTTTTCACCCAGTTCCTCAAGCCCCCCCCCCCCACATGAGTTGTTTTTTTTTTTTTTCAATTTAAAAGTTATAGGTGGTCAAGTTTAAAAGTGATGTAGATTGCACACTTACATTATTTTTAAACTGACTGATGAACAAAATAGATCCAGAGACATAGAAGCATGGAATAGACTTTGGAATCTCAGAGGTAAGGTGGGGGTGGGTGGGAAGAGATTAACCAAAGAATTTATATGCATATAAGCATAACCCATGGACACACACAATAGTGTGGTAAAGGCCTGGGGCGGGGAGCAGGTGCAGACTATAAGGGGTCAATGGGGGAATAGTGGGACATCTACAATACGTTCAACAATAAAGATTTTTTAAAAAGTGATGTAGAAGATGATGCAGTGCTAGACAAATATTAGCACCCTATCTGAAGTTCTAATGCTATTGGGAAAAGCAACATGTGCTCTCTGCTTGAACAGCAGTACCTTTAGCACAGTTATATACCCATTTATCTAATCAACTAAGATTTTTTTCTTTCAATTTACTTTAATATTGGGGTAGTTTATGTGATCATATTTCCTCTGATAAATGTTGTACCCACCTGATACATGCATAGTTATTACAATATTATTGACTATATTCCCTATGCTATATTTTACATATCCATGACTATTCTGTAACTACCAATTTATACTCTTTTTTGTTTTCTTTTTTTTTTTTAATCCTCACCTAAGATATTTTTTCCACTGGAGACAGTGAGATTTCATGAAGCATTCACTCTGTAGAGCAGGGGTCCTCAAACTTTTTAAACAGGGGGCCAGTTCACTGTCCCTCAGACCGTTGGAGGGCCGGACTATAGTTTTAAAAAAAAACTATGAACAAATTCTTATGCACACTCCACATATCTTATTTTGAAGTAAAAAAACAAAACGGGAACAAATACAATATTTGTATTTGCATGTGGCCTGCGGGCCGTAGTTTGAGGACCCCTGCTGTAGAGAACAGTAAGTTCTAGAAATTCAGAATTGAAAATAGCTATGCCAATTGGTGTCCTAGCCATGTATTCTAAATTTAGATTCCTTTTCTGCACTCTCTCATCCAGTCTATTCTCTTGGCTTTCATCACTACCAGTAATATATTAGGAGAAGAAGAAGATAGGGGAAAATGTTGCATCTCTGTGCACGGTGGTTTTCCTGTTGGGCAAGGAAAATGGTATTTCCTTTGCTTCCTCTTCCTCTTAATTTACATCCATTTCCTCTTCTTCTTCTCACCAAGCACCTTCAGTCTCTACACAATTTGTTTTTTATCTCTATCCTGCCCCTCCTACACATACCAGCCTCAATGTCTTGAAAAGCTTTTTTACTCCTGGCAAGGCAAAACAGACAGACAAACAATCCAAAAAACCTACTTGAAGCTAAGCCTTGTGAAAGCTTTATAACATTTTAAATTTATTGTAGAGGTTATTTCAAGGTTTCTCCTATTCTTTCATTTGGGACATGTCTTTTTGACTTTTCATTTTGTTTGCCTTCTTGTGTTTGTTTCTATGTATTAGGTAGAGCTGTTACACTACCAGTCTCTGTAGAGCGGCCTTGTGCATTAGGTATCCTGTAGAGCCCAGTGGTACAACCTCCCCAGTGCCTCAAGCCCAGTGCTCCAAGTGCACCCCTCCTCCCCCACCCTGTGTGGGCTGTGTGCACCCTCCCATTGTAGTTGACCCTTGATTGCTGTTGGCACATGAATGGGCGGGATTGACTCCCCAGGCCAATCGGCTATGAGGACCGGTCATGACTACAGTGGAGGAGCACTTTTCAGAGGCTGACCCCATGAAACAGATTTCACTTCAATGGGGCTCTGGTGTCCAACTGCCTGCCCTGTGAGTTTGTTGCTATGGAGATGGTTAGGTGGTGCTCTGGCTTGGGCCGAAGCTGTCCACTGGCTGTACTGGCTCTGGAACCTCCCAGGAGGTGCAGGCCAAGGTCAGCTTCTGCTTGTGCTCTGCCTGGGGCCACCCAGCATGAGCTACAGAGCAATCTGCCAATGGCTGCTACCTCCGCTGGGCTCGGAGGTTCCTGAGAGAGGCCAAGCTGTGAACCGGTTGCTGCTCGTGCTGGGCCAGGGGCACCTTAGCAAGAAGTACATAACATGCAGAGGCCAGCTGCTTCTTATTTAGGGTTTGGTAACCTTTGAGAAATTTTAGGAACGTTTTAAGTTTGAGCCAAGGCAGGCCATTTGTATTGAAAAGCCACTAGAAGTGGCTTGGGTGGGCCCACAAGTTGGGTGGGGTGGGATCTCAGGGAATACCAGGGCCGGGCAAACAGTGTTAGCCAGGATGATGGACACTCAGATACGGCTTCAGCCTCTGCCTACAGGGGGAGGGTTCAGCAAAGGAACAACGGCTTCTGCCAGTACTTCTGTCTCGGGGAAAGCTGCCCCTCTAGTCCTCACCCCAAAGCCAGACAACTCAGTTTCTCTGCTTATGTACCTGGTGCTTTGTGGGCTGCTGCCCCAGGACTGGAGACAGTCCATCCACACGTCAGTATGTGCACAGCTCCCCGAAGAGGAATGGCTGGGACACCAGCAGCCCTCCATCTTATTCAGCCCCAATTTCTGTTCGTTTTCACATCCAGAAGTTATGGAGACTTCTCTCACCAACCACCTTCAGTCTCTACACAATGTCTGGCGCTGGAACCCTGAGCTGGGGAGCATGGTGAAGGGCTGAGACTCCTCACTCCTCTGGGCACACCTCACAGCTGAGATGTCCCTCCTGATTTTTAACTGCCACTTGTGGGTGTGGTTTCTTTTACAGTCCACACCCCTCCTACCATTCTCAATGTGGCTTTTTCTTTATATCCTTATTTATACGACTTCTGTTCAGCTAGACTTCAGGCAATCTCATTGATGTAGTTCTGTAATTTTGATGTGGTCATGGGGGAATGAATGCAAGTACCACATTTATCTATTCAACCATCTTTACTGGAGGTCTATATCCAAAAGTTTTAAGTTTTTAAAAATATTTTATTTATTTTTTTACAGAGAAGAAGGGAGAGGGAATAGAGAGTTAGAAACATTGATGAGAGAGAAACATTGATCAGCTGCCTTCTGCACGCCCCCTACTGGGGATGTGCCCGCAACCCAGGTACATGCCCTTGACCGGAATCGAACCTGGGACCCATTAGTCCGCAGGCCGACACTCTATCCACTGAGCCAAACCGGTTAGGGCCAAAAGTTTTAAGTTTTGATGAAGTCTAATTTATCATTTGTCTCTTGGTTTGTGTTTCTTATTTGGTTTGTGTTTATTTAAAAAACATTTGCTGCCCTAGCCAGTTTGGCTCAGTGGATAGAGCATTGGCCTGCAGACTGAAGGGTCCCAGGTTTGATTCTGGTCAAGGGCATGCACCTCGGCTGCAGGCTTGATCCCTGATCCCCGGGGTCGGGGGCACATGCGGGAGGGAATCAATTGATGTGTCCCTCTCACATCGATGTTTCTGTCTCTTCCCCTCTCTTCCACTCTCTCTAAAAATCAATGAAAAAAGATCCTTGGGTGACGATTAACAAAAATAAAAAAACATTTGCCTATTCCAAAGTTACTAAGACTTTCTCCTGTTTTCTTCCAAAGATGTTATAGGTTTTATTTTGACATTTCAGGCAGTTAATGTGAGTTTAATTTTCTATGTGGTATAAGGTAACTCTCAATTTTTGTTTTTATTTTTTGCATCTAGATATTCAATGTCCTAGCATTCCTTTATTTAAACTCTATCCTTTTCCCCACTGAATTGCATAGGCAGCTTTGAGAAATTCAATTGACCATATGTGGGTGGGTATATTTCTGGACTCTACTCTGTTCCATAGACCTACAGGTCTACCTTTACACCAATACAGCATTTTCTTGATTGCTGTAGCTTTATAACAACTTTTAAAATTAGAAAGTTTTGAAAATTTCTGCTCTTTTTCAAAATTGTTTTAGCTATTCTCTTGTTTTCATTGTTATTGTTTTACCTTTGATTTGGCCACTTTTCACTGTTTCTTTGTATGCCTTGTGCTCATTTGTGGAGATTTAGGGATTTGAAAAACCAGTCAGCTTGGCTAGAGATTCTGGGGCCTACTCAAACCTTTTTTGGTAATTTGTCTTCTCAGGGTTTGTGTATCTAATTTCCCAGATAATGATGTTTACCCTGCCCTGGCCAATGTGGCTCAGTCACATCAATGTTTCTTTCTCCCGCCTTTCTCTAAAATCAATTTTAAAAGCATCTCCTCTAGTGAGAAAAAAATAAATAAAAGAACAAGAGGTTTGCCCCTATCACATCTCAGGAGCCCATAATCTCCTTTTCCCTCTAGTGTCTGTCTACAGTACTGCGGTCTCTCTGGTGCTGGCCACTGCTCTCAGCTGCTCCCAATCTGGCATCCAAAGTACAACTTTCCTTCCCATTAGCGCTCTGAGTCAGACAAGACAGAAACCAACCCTTTGAGCAGCCCTCTTTCCCTCCCAAGGGAGAAGCTGGGAGTTGAGGGGTTTCTTCTGATAGCTAGTATGGCACTGTGCTTGAGAGGGTAAGAGTTAGGATAGCCAAATGGGAAAAACTTTCCTATCTGCTTACACAGGTCTCTTCTTGGCTTTGCACTCATCTGGGGTGCTACAATATGTTAACTGATTTCTGGAGTTCTCACAAAGACAACTTGGCACTTACAGTGTTGTTAAGTCAGTGTCTCCATGGGGGGAACAAGGGCCTGGAACTTCTTATTCCACCATGATGTCACCCATTTTTGTTTATATTATTTAATTTTGAAAAATATTTGAAATTTGCAGAAAAGTTACAGACTACTATAATGAACTTTCACCTAAATTTCCTAACAAAATATTAATATTTTTGCCACATTTGCTTTACCTCTGTCTTTCATATAAACTTTTCTGAACCATTTGAAGTTGCAGACATCACATGTTTTACTCTCAATATTTTAATTTATTTTTATTTGAAAAAATATATTTATTGATTTCAGAGAGGAAGGGAGGGGGAGACAGAGAGATAGAAACATCAATGATGAGAGTGAAGCATTGATTGGCTGCCTCCTGCATGCCCCACCCTGGGGAGAGAGCCCGAAACCTGGGCATATGCTCTGACCAGGAATCAAATCGTGATCTCCTGGTTCATAGATCCGACGCTCAACCACTGAGCCAAGACGACTGGGCATACTCTCAATATTTAATGTGTGTCCATCCTTTGAAAATAGAGTCATATTTGTCATATGATGACAAGACCAAAACTCAATATCTGGCATGTTGAGTTCATTCTTTACTATAGGAAAGGATTTTTCATAAGACTTTTGGGATTGGTAGATTTTCAGAGGCATACATGGATTAATACCATCAGTCAAAGTGTGGTTAGTCGGGTGAGGCTGCTGTTGATTGTTTGGCACTCCAAGGCATGTTTATTGGAGTGAGTTCATAGCTGGTTGGCAGACTTTCAAAAGCGATGAGCTGATGCTGGTTAGTTGGCTTTTAAAATTGTGTTCACTGAGATGAATTGATCAATTGAACAGGTTTAAGACCAGTTCTAATTGTTATTTGTTATCATGGCTTTTTTTCTACATTCAAGGGGACTCTTTTATTCTCAATCCTCTCTTTTATTCCTCATCCATCCAAAGCTGAAACAGAGACTACAAGTCCAGACCTTACCACTGTTGTTGATTGTTCTTGAGTATAAGGTTTCTTTTTGGAAATTTTATTTTCAACACTGGTTGTTGTGATTTTTATCTTGATTTTTGTCTTTGAATAATTTGTTGAATCACTGTTAATGCAAATGCCTGTGTGGAAAAATCTACTCTTTTGGGCAACAGACATTGAGCAATGTTATGCCCAGATTTCAGGATCCCCAAGAGGCCATCAGGGAGCCAGCCGAGTCCGATACAAAAGCATAAGAGTCTTTATTTGAGCTAGCTCGGTCTCCCCATCCACCACACTTGCCGACGCAGCAGCAGGGGGCAGAGAGAGCTTTGTGGGTAGAGGAGTTTATAGAGGAGTTGGAGTAAAGGGAGGAGAGAGGACTGTGGGCCCTGCTGATTGGCCAGGTGCAAGTCGGTGTCTTGTTACACAGGATGTGGTCCTATCTATGGCGCACACTTCCCTTGATTATCATTGGTTAGTTTAAAGAAATCCTAGGTGTGGCTAGCAGAGGCTTGGGCTTCCGGGAAGAAGCTCCTTGCTGAGCACATGGCTGCTGCCCAAAAATGGAGGATTCGGGGCAAGATGGAGGGCGTAGCCCTCGCCCTTTCAAACAACAATGAGACAAACAAGTAAAACTGGAAGTGCTTATAATATTAAAAGGAAAGGAAGAAGATGGCGGCATAGACACCGGAAATTGCTGCCTCCCACAACAAATTCAAAAATACAACTAAAAGACAAAACGGACATCATCCAGAACCACAGGAAGGCTGGCTGAGTGGAAATTCTACAACTAGAAGGAAATAGAAAAGCACACTGAGACTCAGAGGAGGTAGGGAAGTGTGGAGGTACAGAGGCACACATGGAAAGGGCTGGCAACTGAGGACGCGGCTCTTTTTGAATCGGGAGGGAGTCACAAGCCCCCGACTGCTCTGAACTCCAGTTCTGGGTGAGTCTCTGGGGACCTAGACTCATATGGGGAGAAACTGTACTGTCTGGCATTGGTAGGAACTCGAGGGCGGCTTTCTCTCAGAGGTGCTTGCAGCGATTACCGGGACACTGAGATTTGGAGCCCCTTAGGGCAGGGCTGAGGATCAGCCATAGCTGCTTGCTCCACCCTGTTGATTCCCTGAGACCCCGCCCCACCCAAGCTGCGGCAGAGGCTTTTGCATATGAATGCCCTGGCCCTTTGCAATCTGAAAATTACCTAACAAACTGCAGCAGGGCCAGAAAGACCCAGAACTTCCAAGAGAAGGCCCAAGGCCCCATAGCAGCTTGCATTGCTTCACAGCTGGGCCTCATTTGGGCACCTCCAAACCCCAAACAAGGAAGGGGAATCTGCAGATTTCCTCGTAGCTCCTGCTGAGTAGCCTCAGGCAGAAGCTAAATTAGCACCTCCTTAGATCCAAGAGCCAGTGTACCCAGTGGTCAGCGTGGGACCATCCAATTACAACTTCTCAGATCCATAAGGGACACACTCAGGGGGAAGACTCAGTGAGCACCAAAGCCCCACTGAAGCAAGTCTTTGACCCATAAGGGTGTCTTCAGCACAGAAGTTCTCCCACTGTAGACACAGCTGATTCTCATAGCCGATTGGCCTGGAGATCAATTCCTCCCAGTGATAACTACAACAATCAAGGCTTAACTACAACAAGACTGTGCACAAAGCCCACAAAGGGGTGCACCAAGAGTGTCTACCTCAGATAATTGGGGAGGCTGAGCCACTGGGCCCTATAGGACACCTAGCACAGAAAGCCACTCTACCAACACAGGGAAGCATAAAAAATGCGGAGACAACGAAACAGGTCACAAATGACAGAAATGGAGAAAAGCAAACGACTGGATATAGAGTTCAAAACCACACTTTTAAGGTTTTTAAAACTTTCTAGAAACCGCCGATAAATTTAGTAAGACCCTCAAAAAGACTGGTAAGACCGCCGATAAATGCAGTGAGACTCTCAAGAAATCTAGTGAGACCCTCAAGGTTATGAAAAAGGAGCAACTAGAAATTAAGCATACACTGACTGAAATAAAGGATATTATGCAGAGTTCCAACAGCAGACTAGAGGATTGCAAGAATCAAGTCAAAGATTTGAAATACGAAGAAGCAAAAAACACCCAACTGGAAAAGCAAAACAAAAAAAGAATACAAAAATATCAATATAGTGTAAGGAGCCTCTGGGACAACTTCAAGCGTACCAACATCAGAATTATAGGGGTGCCAGAAGAAGAGAGAGAGCAAGATATTGAAAACCTATTTGAAGAAATAATGACAGAAAATTCCCCTACCTGGTGAAAGAAATAGACCTACAAGTCCAGAAAGCGCAGAGAACCCCAAACAAAAGGAATCCAAAGAGGACCACACCAAGACACATCATAATTAAAATGCCAAGAGCAAAAGACAAAGAGAGAATCCTAAAAGCAGCAAGAGAAAGACAGTTACCTACAAGGGAATGCCCATACGACTGTCAGCTGATTTCTCAACAGAAACTTTGCAGGCCAGAAGGGAGTGGCAAGAAATATTCAAAGTGATGAATGCCAAGAACCTACAACCAAGATTACTTTATCCAGCAAAGCTATCATTCAGAATTGAAGGTCAGATAAAGAGCTTCACAGATAAGGAAAAGCTAAAGGAGTTCATCACTCCTTTATATGAAATGCTGAAAGGTATCCTGTAAGAAGAGGAAGAAGAAGAAAAAGGTAAAGATACAAATTATGAACAACAAATACACATCTATCAACAAGTGAATCTAAAAATCAAGTGAATAAGTAATCTGATGAACAGAATGAACTGGTGATTATAATAGAATCAGGGGCATAGAAAGGGAGTGGACTGACTATTCTTGGGGGGGAAAGAGGTGTGGGGGATGCGGGAAGAGACTGGACAAAAATTTCGTGCACCTATGGATGAGGACAGTGGGGGGGGGGGGGTAAGGGCAGAGGGTGGGGTGGGAACTGGGTGGAGGGGAGCTATGGGGGCGGAAAAAGAGGAACAACTGTAATAATCTGAACAATTAAGATTTAATTAAAAATAAAAATAAAAGGAAAGGAAGACACTCTACAACCATGAACCAAGATTTCACAAGTCTGATTAATAAAACAAGGCCTATCAACTCCCTGACTCTTAGCCAGTTTATGTTTTCTTTTAGCTTAGATATAGACTGTTTTATCTCAGCTAATGTGTTGTTGCCTATACATCAGAAGTTTTAATAATGGCACAGACTACTTGCTGGCTGGCCACAAAAAACCTTAAGATAGTCTATCCTTAGAACCCTGTAGGGCTCAATCAATGTGAAGAAACACCTTTTTTTATTGTCACCTTAAGTTGTGCTTCTGGATAGTGGAAAAGTATCCTAGGGAATCTTTTCCAAGAAAGGGTTTTATCCTTCAGAATGTTTTTTTCAAGATCTGTATTTCATTGAGAGTACAGGAATTATACCCATAGAATGCCCTATAGGTCAATTAACCCTGGTTCTGGGCCAGC
>NW_005871286.1:57906-295711 GCF_000147115.1 Myotis lucifugus | reverse complement strand
AAAATATGGATATTAGATAAAGCTTTGTTCATACCTGAGTTATAATACTTTTGGCCAGGAGTTCAATGTTAGTGAATTATGTTTAGATCAGCAACAGAATGCATATACTACGGTGGTTCCATAAGATGATAATGGAACAGAATTCCTATTGTCTAGTGATATCATGTGTTTGTGATGATGCTGGTGTCAAACCTGTGTTGCCAGTCGTGTAAAAGTCTATCACATACAATTTTGTATGGTACATAGTATTCGATAATGAATAAATGACTGCTAACTGGTTAGTATACTTATTGTACTATTACTATTTTAGTGTACTCTTTCTGCTTATTAACAAAAACTTTGTTGTGGAATAGTATGCCATGTTACTCTGGCAGCAGCCTCATACATCTTGGTCTTACATCTTCTCTTGATTGCATCATTTTCTCTTGTGCTTGATTTAATCTCATTTTTTGTACATTAGCATAATGTACAGGTATACAGCCAAGAAATTGACTATACCATATAGCCTTGGTGTATAGTAGTCTATACCATCTAGGTTTGTGTAAGTACACTCCATAATGTCTGCACAACAGTTGCCTGATGTATTTCTCAGAACCTATCCCTATTGTTAAGCAGTGCATGACTGTATAAGTAAGGTGTCTTTTAAAAAATAATCCTAAAGCAAGGTTGTGTATTGATTGATTAATGAAATCTGACCAGAAGCTCGAAGGAACCTAACTCTGCATTTTTATTAGGATCTTTGTGTCACAGCCCCAACTTGCCTATATTCAACTCAATGATAGTATTGGGAGTAGTACCTTAAGTTGTATATAGTGGGGATGAGGGATTTTTCAGTACTCTATGTATTGACAAACAAAAGGTGACTTTCAGTTATGAATTACATGGTCCTTATTGAAACATAAATCCAATAACTTAAGGAATCTTTTATACAGTATTTAGGTGGTTTTTAGATAAAGCCATTTTCAACAGCAGAATTAAATAATCAACTTCATTCATTTTCCTTTCTATTTTCTGTTCAAATAACTTAATATTTCTGTTTCTCCGTGAGTATGAACCTTGGGCAGAGGGTCTTTCCTCTTTCTCTTTCATTTTTATTTGAAAACTAGAGGTCGGGTGCAAAAAAATTTGTGCAGTGGAGGGGGGGGGTGTCCCTCAGCCCGGCCTGTGCCCTCTCGCAGTCTGGGACCCGTCGGGGGATGACCACATGCTGGCTTAGGCCTGCTCCTCGGGGGATTGGGCCTAAGCTGGCAGTCAGACATCCCTCTGGTAGCCCGGGAGCCCTCGGGGGATGTCCACTTGCCAGTGGGGAGCAGGCCTAAGCTGCAGTCAGACATCCTTAGCGCTGCTGAGGAGGCAGGAGAGGCTCCCACCACCACCGCTGTACTGGCAGCAGTCAGCCTGGCTTGTGGCTGAGCAGAGCTCCCCCTGTGGGAGCGCACTGACCACCAGGGGGCAGCTCCTGCATTGAGCGTCTGCCCCCTGGTGGTTAGTGTGTGTCATAGTGACAAGTCATTCCCAGTCATTCTGCTGTTAGGGTCAATTTGCACATTACCCTTTTATTATATAGGATAGAGGCCTGGTGCATGGGTGGGGGCTGGGTGGTTTGCCCTGAAGGGTGTCCTGGTTCAGGGTGGGGGTCCCGCTGGGGTGCCTAGCCAGCCTGGGTGAGGGGCTGAGGGCCGTTTTCAGACTGGCCACACCCCCTTCAGGGTGGGGATCCCCACTGGGGTGCCTGGCCAGCCTGGGTGAGAGGCTGATGGCTGTTTGCAGGCTGGCCACAGCCCCTTCAGGGTGGGGGTCCCCACTGGGGGTGCCTGGCCAGCCTGGTGATGGGCTGAGGGCCGTTTTTAGGCTGGCCACACCCCCTTCAGGGTGAGGGGTCCTGCTGGGGTTCCTGGACAGTCTGGGTGAGGGGCTGATGGCTGTTTGCAGGCTGGCCACGGCCCCCAGCCACCCAAGCTACCAGTGGAGGCTGGCTGGAAGCAGGTATCTGGGATTTATTTGTCTTCTATAATTGAAACTTTGCTGCCTTGAGCGGAGGCCACAGCCGGCCAGGGCAGGCAGGAAGCTTGGCTTCCTCCAATCCCGGGGCAACCAAGCCTCCTGCTTGTTCCAGCTCTGTGGCTGCCGGCCGCTATCTTGGATGGGTTAATTTGCATATAGTCGCTCTGATTGGCTTGTGGGCATAGTGAAGGTATGGTCAATTAGCATCTTTGTCTTTTATTAGTGTAGATGTTCAAGATAACCTTGGGATTTGCAACCAGCAGAATGGCAGTTACTGTTTCCTATCGAATCTTCATCATTCTTTTGTTTGGTGTTTCTCTTTTTATGCATCTTAATATTAGTTTTATTTTTATTTTTTTTAAGTTTCAAACCCAGAAGAGGCATCAGCTGCAATTTCTGTTTTTGGTTTTTTCATTTTATTGGTATTTTAGAGAGAGGTAGAATCACCAATAAGAGAGAAACGTCTATTGTCTGCCTCCTGCACACTATTGGGGATTGAGTCTGAAACTCAGGCATGTGTCCTGACTGGGAATCTAACTGGTGACCTCTTGGTTCATGGGACACTGCTCTCTCTATTTCTTCTTCTCTTTAACAGCAGTCCCTTTAGCATTTCTTGCAGTGCTAGTTTGGTGGTGATAAACTTTTCTGGCCTTTTTTTTTGCCTGGGAAGCTCTTATTTCACCATCTAATTTGAATGATAGTCTTGCTGGATATAGTAATCTTGGTTTCAGATCCTTGCTTTTTCTTACCTTGAGTACTTCATGCCGTTCCCTTCCGGCCTGTAGAGCAGCAGTTCTCAACCTGTGGGTTGCGACCCCTTTGGGGGTCAAACGCCCCTTTCACAGGGGTCGCCTAAGACCATCAGAAAACACATATATAATTACATATTGTTTTTGTGATTAATCACTATGCTTTAATTATGTTCAATTTGTAACAATGAAATTGGGGGTCACCACAACATGAGGAACTGTATTAAAGGGTCTCGGCATTAGGAAGGTTGAGAACCACTGCTGTAGAGTTTCTGGTGAGAAATCAGGTGTCAGCCTTATGGGAGCTCCTTTGTAAGTAACAAATTGCTTTTCTCTCACAACCTTTAAGATTCTCTATTTGGCCTGGCCAGTGTTGCTCAGGTGGTTGGTTGAGCGTCATTCCATGTACCAAGAAGTTGCTGGTACGATTTCTGGTCAGGACATATTCCCATGTTGTGGGGCTTGGTCCCCAGTAATGGATGTGCAGGAGGCAGCTGATCGATTGTTTCTATTTCTCTCTCCCTTTCCCTTCCTCTCTGAAAAATCAATAAAAACATATTAAAAGATTATTTTTGTCTTTAATTTTAATTATGATGTGTCTGGTTGTGGGCTTGTTTGTGTTCTTCTGATTTGGGATTCTTTGCGCCTCCTGAACTTGTATGACTTTCCTTTACCAGGTTACAGTAGTTTTCTGCCATTATTTCTTCAAACACGTTCTCTCTCCCTTGCTCACTTTCTTCCTCTTTTGGTACTGCTGTTATGCAAGTATTGTTATGTGTCATGTTGTCACACAGGTCCCTTAAGCTTTCCTGTGTTTTTTTTAATTGATTTTTTTACAGAGAGGAAGGGAGAGGGATAGAGTTAGAAACATCGATGAGAGAAATATTGATCAGCTGCCTCCTGCACAGCCCTACTGGGGATGTGCCTACAACCAAGGTACATGTCCTTGACCGAAATTGAACCTGGGACCCTTCAGTCCGCAGGCCAGTGCTCTATCCACTGAGCCAAACCGGTTAGGGCTCCTCCTGTTTTTTAATTTTTTTCTTTTTGGTTCTCTTGTTGATTTTTCTCCCCTGCTCTGTCTTCTAATCCACTGATCTGATCCTCAGCTTCCCCTAAACTGCTGTGCATTCCTTCCAATGTGTTCTTTATTAGTGCTATGTTATTCTTTATTTCTGACTGGTCTTTTTTTTTCATAATTACTCTGTCTTTACTCATGCTGTTGAGCATCTTTGCTGTCATTATTCTGAACTCTAGATCTGATAAATGTCTTATCTCCATTTCGCTTAACTCTTAGTGAGAATTCTCTTGTTCTTCTATTTTGGGCCTTTTTTTTTTTTTTGTCTCCCCGTTTTGGCTGCCTGTTTGAGTTTGAGTGTATGTATTAGGTAGATCTGCTACGACTCCCAAACTCTAGTGCAGGACAATGTCAGAGCTGTTTGTGACTGGCCCTGCATACCCTGTTTTTAGCTATGAGCAGTTCACAGCGTATGGCTCCCTCTGCTGGGGCTTGGTGCCTTTGTGTGCACCAGGGTCAGCTTTTCCTAGCTCCAGGCCTAGAAGGAGGTCAGGGAAAGATTCAAAGCCTCCAGAGAGCCACCTCTGCCTGTAGTCCAGTTGACAATCTTGATTAGCCTCAGGCAAAAAGCGCCTGGAAAGCAAAGGTCTGGTGGAGAAAGAAGTCCTCCACAGCATGAGGGATTGACTCAGCACAGAAAACTGTGGTGGCTGCCCCCCAAGCTCCACCCCAGAGCCCCCAACCCTGGGTTCTCCTCACACAGCTCCAGTCCATTCTGCCCTCCCTCTGCCAGAGTCCAAGATAGTGGCTGCACACAAAATTTTGTGCTTTGGCCATTTAAGAGGGTGCCTGCATTTCTAGACATCTCTCACTGGTAGATAGCAACCCTGCTACTTTTCACAGCCAGATGTTATGTGGGCATCTTTCTTCTGGTGCTCTGGGCTGGGGAGCCCAGCTTGGGATTTTGACCTTGGACTTCTCAGTGGGAACCCCTCCAGCTGAGATATGTCTCTAGAACTTTAACTGCTGTCTGTGGGAGCCCAGCCAGCCCTTTTGTGCCTCTGCACTTCCTACCAGTCTTTATGCAGTCTCTACTTTCCATCATTGGTTATCAGGGTTCTCTCCAGCTAGTCTTCAGTTGATTATTCAGGGTGGTTTTTCTGTATTTTATTTATTTACGTGGGAAACACGGGACTTGCCCCTAGAATGTGCCCCAGAGGGCTCCCTGGTGGGATGAATAGTGAACACCCACAAACATCCTGATCACAGATCTCATTGTATTCTGCTCTCCATAATAAATATTGACTGGTGTCCAGAGTTGTTTTGGTTAAAATCTGCCAGTCCCAAGGGTCATGTGATAATTTTCAGATAAGGCATTAAAGAGTCCTTTTGTAAATGGACTGTTAGCCCCATTTTATCTAACACTTTTCCTTACTTCTTAAAAGGTATTAAAGGAGAGTGGCTCATAAACTCTATTACCTTATTGATCTTGCATAACTGGGCAAGCCAAAAGCTCTCCTCCTAACATGGCTTGCCTGACACAGGATCCCATAACTGAGGATCTAGTTGATGAACTCTTCCACACCGGAGGCAGAGGATCGGGAAATATTTCCTCCAGCGGCTGGGCTTTAGGTATTACAGGCTCTACAGACTCTACTTCAGAAGGAGGGGGCAGTGGTAAATCCTCCTGTTGCTCTGTAGGCTTTTGATCTTCAATATGAAGTGGGCATAATACAGCTCGAACAAGAGCCCACACAGTTAATGATAAGGGCACTCGTTTTCCCAGGGCCTGATTTCTTTTTAAATGCCTGGCCACTTGTTCCCAGAGATTAAGATCTAGCATTCCAGCATCAGGGAACCAAGGATTATAAATCATAACAGTTTGTAATAAGCTTTTTAGTTGTTCTTCTCTAACAGGCACCACCTGCTTTTAATAACTGTTTCAGCACTGTGATATTTTGCTGCTGGTCTGTGGATAACTCTTGTCCCATTATGAAACCTTAGCTGAGAAAGAATTCCCTTGAACTTGGGAATCCCAAACGGGCTCCAATGATTTACTGCACAGTTACTTTCCTTTTCTTCCTCTTCATGGGGGTTCCACTGTGTTTTGTTGCCTTGCTGGCTCCTCACATGGGGCACCAGCTGCCAGGGCTGACTAGCAGACCCTGAGCCATGGATGAGTGGATTACTCTGACACACATTTCTGTGAAAGAGAAGGCTAAGGGGTTTGTTTGGCTTTAGGCACCAAAACAGCCTTGGTTGCCTGCCTCATTAGCCTTTTATTGTAACAACAGCTTGAACTAAAGTTAACCTTTAGATACAATCAGCAGGGTAAGTATCCTTGGGAAAACACATGCTTCTACAAGGTCAGGTTTGAAAACTAAACATAGAGATTCTAGTAAAACACCCACATGCTCGGACTTGTTTGGAAAAGTCAAGGTGTAGGGGCTGCCGCCTTTGGCAAGGATGCCCCAAAGGCCCATGACCTTTCAGAGAATCCTCACAGACTTTACAACCAAGTCCTGTGCTAACCCACATGTTTACAGTTTGGTCCTGGGAGAGTGTCAATGTAGCTTCCACTTACTCTGCCTCCACTTTGGAATCCAGCTTGCCTCTTTTCTTTTTTTCTTTCTTTTTAAAATATATTTTATTGATTTTTTGCAGAGAGGAAGGGAGAGGGATAGAGAGTTAGAAACATCGATGAGAGAGAAACATCGATCAGCTGCCTCCTGCACACCTCCTACTAGGGATGTGCCCGCAACCAAGGTACATGCCCTAGCCGGAATCGAACCTGGGACCCCCCCCAGTCCGCAGGCCGACGCTCCATGCACTGAGCCAAACCCATTAGGGCCGGCCTCTTTTTTCTTAACATGGCCCTATTTGTAGTAGAGCTTGGCCTTCTGACCAGTCATGTCTGAATTCTTTGAGCATTTATGAGCTCCTCAACTTTCCTTTCTCTTTTTCTCATGGTAATCCCTGTACTATCCATAGTGTTTATGGTGGTAACTCAGTATATTTGTTTTGTGGCATAGTGATGGCTGTCCAACTGCTTGGTAAAGGAGCCCTAAATTTTTTGGATCTGAGATTCAGGAGCCAATTCCATACAACTCACAGGACAGTAAAGCGTTTAAGTTTTTAATTTATTTTCTAGGTTTTGCTCTGAAAGTAGTACTTAGGTTTTAAATTTTTTACTTTTTATTATAGTTTACATTCAATATTATTTTATATTAGTTTCAGGTATACATCATAGTGGTTAGACAACCATGTACTTTACAAAGTGATTCCGTCCCCTTCAATATTTCAAGTACCCCCTGGCACCATACATAGTTGTTAGCATATCATTGTGTATATTTCCTATGTTCTTTACATCCCCAGCTTTGTGTTTTTTTTTTTTTTATTAATTAAGTTATTACATATATATCCTTATCCTCCCATTGCCCCCCCCCCCCCACTCATGCCCTAACCCCCCCCTGTTGTCTGTGTCCATTGGTTAGGCCTAAATGCTTGCATATAAGTCCTTTGGTTGATCTCTTCCCCTTACCCCCACCCTCCCCTACCTTCCCTCTGAGGTTTGATGGTCTGATCTATGCTTCTCTGTGTCTGGGTCTGTTTTTCTTCATCAGTTTATGTTGTTCATTATATTCCAAAAATGAGTGAGATCATGTGATATTTATCTTTCTCTGACTGGCTTATTTCACTTAGCATAATGCTCTCTAGTTCCATCCATGCTGTTGCAAATGGTAAAAGCTCCTTTTTTACCGCAGCGTAGTATTCCATTGTGTAGATGTACCACAGTTTTTTAATCCACTCATCTATCGTTGCGCACTTAGGCTGTTTCCAAGCTTTGTGCATTTTTAAATTGGGTGGTTTGTTTTTGTTGTTGAGTTGTAGTTCTTTATTATGGATATTAATTCATTGTCAGACCTGATTTGCAAATATTGTTTCCCATTCTGTGGGTAATCTGCTTTCTTTTTTTCTCACCGGAGGATATTTTTCTATTGATATTTTAGAGAGTGGATGAGAGGGAAAGACAGAGAAAAACATCGATGTGAGAGAAACACATCGATTGGTTGCCTCCTGCATGTGCCCCAACCAGGGCCTTGCCTGGGAGGAGCCTGTGTAACCAAGGTATGTGCCCTTGACCGGAATTGAGCCTTGGGACCCTTTGGTCCACAGGCCGACACTATCCACTGAGCCAAACCAGCTAGGGCTTTGCTTTCTTGATAGCATTCTTTGATGCATAAGCTTAAATTTGATGAAGTGCATATACATTAGGTAAATAGACAACTTTTTTTGTGTGTGTGTGTGCTTTTGGTGTCATCCATGAAGTTGTTGCCAAATCCAGTGCATTAGTCTTTTTCTCTGTTTTCTTGGAGCTTTATAGTTTTAATTTTAGTTTATAAATTCCGATCTTTGATCCAGTTTGAATTTATTTTTGTATATAAGGCAAGGGTCCAGCTTTAATTTTGCACGTGGATATTTCATTTTTCCCAGCACCATTTGTTGGACTGTCCTTTTGAAAAGTCTCTAGGCACATTTATAAAACAACAATTGACAGTATATGAAAGGACTTATTTGGGGGTTTCTATTTTATTCTATGTTTATTCTTATGTCACTACCATAAGTTTTAATTACTATAATATTGTAATAAGTTTAGAAGTCTTGGAAGTGTGAGTCCTCCAGCTTTATTTTTCAGAATTGGCTATTTGAGGCTCTTTGCAATTCCATATTGAATTTGAAGATTGGTTTTTTTTTTCTGTGAAAAGGGCTGTTGGAATTTTGATAGAGATTGAGTTGAATCTGTAGATTGCTTTGGGTAGTATTGATATTTTAATGATAGCAAATCTTTCTACCTATGAAGTGGGATGGTTTTCTACTTATTTAAGTCTCTAAATTTCTGCAGTGTTTTGTAGCTTTTAGTGTATAACTCTGGCTGTCTTGATTAGATTTATTCCTAATGAGTATTTAATCTTTTAAGTGCTATTGTAAATGGAATTGCTTTCCTAGCTTCCGCTTCAGATTATTGCTGACATGTAGAAATAGAACTGATTTTCAGGTGTTGATCTTGTACTCAGACTTTTTGAATTAATTTTATTAGTTCTAGGAGCTTTTTTGTGAATTGCTTGTGATTTTCTAAGCCAGTTTTTTTTCTGTTAATATATTCTGTTTAGGTTATATATGGTTTATAGCCACTTATGAATTAACTAGAGGCTCAGTGCACGAATTGGTGCACACTGAAAGGAAATTAATTAGAAGGTGGCCAGCAGGGCGGGACTGGGCTAGATGGGCCAGACACGCCCTGGAGCCAACCTCCCTCAGTCACTCCCTAGCCGGCCGCACCTGGGGTGACCAGGGCTCGAAGGGCATCTGCCAGGTGTGGTCCCTTGGCCTGGCCTGTGGGGGTCGGGGCGAAACTGGCAGTCTGACATTCCCCGAGGGCTCCCAGAATGTGAGAGGGCACTCTACAAAGTTGCTGTCGCTCGGCAGCTCCTACGTTGAGCATCTGTCCCCTGGTGGTCAGTGTGTGTCATAGCTAACGGTCAGATGGTTGCTTAGGCCTTTATATATATAGATATTTTACCTTTTTATGTATTTTTTTAGGGTGCATATTTATTTTTCCCTTAACCATTTTTCATACCTGTTTTATTTACTGTATTTGGAAAGGTGTTTTTATTAGTTTCAGGGTTTAGCATTTCTTATTTTTTCTTTAATATTGATTCTATTTTTTTCTCATGTACTCACTTTTTGGTATTATGTTAGTAAAATTTGTTTTTTATCTGACCTTCCTAATTTTCTCTAATGTTTTAGAAATACTTTGTGTTATGTATTATCTGCTTCTTGAAGTTTTATATTTTGTGATCATGAAATTTGAATGTGCATACAGAATTTGGTACTTTAAAAAATGTTAATTCCTAAGACTTTTATGTAACTGAAACAGAATGAATTAGACTAGTGAATCATACTAGTGCCTTATGTATTGTTTCAGCAAGTAAATAACTTTTTAATGATTTCTCCTTTTTAGACCTTACATCGAAGTGGGAGTTTCATTAATTCTCTATTACAGCTGGAGGAACTGGGATTTCGTAGTGGAGCACCCATAATTAAAAAAATAGCTTTTATTGCTTGGAAGAGTTTAATAGATAATTTTGCATTAAATCCAGGTAAGTAATATTTTAAAATTTTGAATATTTATGTTCAAAAAGTATCAAATACCATTTGTGGCACTCTTAGTACATGCCAACACTTAGTTGAGCACTTTACCACGTATCTCATTGGTTATAATAGAACTGAGGTACTAAGTATTTTTACTATTTTGGAGAGATTACGTAATTTATCAAAGGTCACAATAGATAATAGGAAACAATTGTGATTGTTATGGAATAAACATATCACTGACTGAACTTTTTAAAAATATATATATTTTTTTATTGATTTCAGAGAGGAAGGAAGAGGGAGAGAGAGAAACATCAGTGATGAGAGAGAATCATTAACTGGCTGCCTCCTGCACGCCCCCCACTGGGGATCGAGCCTGTAACCTGGGCATGTGCCCTGACTGGAATTGAACCCGGGACCCTCCAGTCCACAGGCCAACACTCTGTCCACTGAGCCAAACCAGAATGGGTGACTGATGAACTTTTTTTTATCTTTTAGGACATTTAGAACTATACCTAATAGTAGATTAATATTAATATACTAGAGGCCCGGTGCACAAAAATTCATGCACTCGGGGTGGGAGGAGGGGATCCTTCAGCTTGGTCTGCGCCCTCTCGTAGTCTGGGAGCCCTCGGGGGATGTCTGACTGATGGATTAGGCCCACTCCCCACGGACATCCTTGGGAGCGCACTGACCACCAGGGAGCAGCTCCAGCCCTGTCCCCCATTGCCCCCCATTGCTCCTCTGCGGGAGGCAACTGGGGTGTGGGGACATTGGGGGACAACGCCGGCCTACGAGCAGCTGGCTCCGCCCCCCTGATCGCCCCTCCGCTGCTGCTGGTCGCCACTGCCCCCTGATTGCCATCCCCTCCCTCTGCCTGCTGTCACCCACTTTGGCTGGCCTGGCGCTGCCCGCTTGCCGGCCCTGCCCCCCACCCACTGGTTGTTCCACTGTTTGGTTGATTTGCATATTAGGCTTTTATTATATAGGACAGGGGTCCTCAAACTATGGCCCGCGGGCCACATGCAAATACAAATATTGTATTTGTTCCCGTTTTGTTTTTTTACTTCAAAATAAGATATGTGCAGTGTGCATAGGAATTTGTTCATAGTTTGGCCCCCTGTTTAAAAAGTTTGAGGACCCCTGATATAGGACGTGTTTCCTTTTGATTTAAAAAGTTTGAGGACCCCTGATATAGGACGTGTTTCCTTTTGATTTACCTTAACCTTAACATCCTATTATCCTAGTGAAGGTGTTTGATATAGATAGATCGATCTAGATATATAGATATAGATTTAGATATATCTAGATATAGATATAGAGAAAGAATGTTTAGCACAAAGGTGGGTCTGTATTAGTACCTACTTAACTGGGTAATTAATCTTGAGTATAATAGATACTGTATATTTCCAGATCTACTAAGTAATGTGGATTTCATCCTATATATATTTTTTCTACCAAAGACCATTAATTCTTTCCTCTTAATGTGTTTTATAAAGTGATTATTTGCATTAACTATCATTACTTTTATTGAAAATGTTGGTAAAAGTGCATTGCCAGGCACCAGTTTTAATTAGAAATGTCACTTTCTTTTTTTGTTGCTTATGAACTATTAGCATGAGATAATATTCACGACTAAATCTGTTGGAATTATAAATGGTTGAATGTTACAACATAAAATAGGAGGGGTGTAAAGAAGATGAAGTAAGTCTAGAGCTAGAGAGTCTCTGACTTGTATTATGGATCTAGGAAGTTATTAACAAATCAGGTGCTTGACTTTCTTTTCTGTCATCTTCAGTATGCCTTAGTTGCAGACTATAGGAAAGAGGGAAGGCAGAGAGCATAAATGAACTTCTCAGCTAAGCTGGCTATCCGTATTGAGCATTCTAGAAATCCACATTCATCACCACTTAAGTATCATTAGGTAGAATGGCTAAACAGGAGACTAGATAAAGAAGTCAAAATTGGGCAGCCATCACTGTTATGAATGAAAGCAGGTCTTATAACTAAAAGAAAATGGATTATTGTATGGCAGTTGGCAATCTCTGCTACAGGGTATTTTTTTTGGAGCTCATAAGTAGAGGATTTGTTCTCATAGTAGTCTGACTTCTTACTTCAAAGTCTTTTTAAAGTCTTTTTGATAAGTTACTTTAGCACAGACTGTCTTTTTATGTATTCCCAGTCAACACTCACACACTATAGACTTCTGATATAAATATTTTGCTTAAAGAATTAGATTTCATTTTTATGCTGAATTTTAATATGTAATTATTATTAATGTAGATGTAGGTTTCCAAAATCTAATGGCAACAACGGTTATAATGCTTGATAAGATAAATTACTAGCAAAATTTAAAAATAACCATTTTTGATAGAATGTAAAAAATGCCTCTATTTTTTAAAATAACTTTTTATTGGTTTTAGAGGGAGAGGAGAGAGAGATAGAAACATCAGTGATGGGAGATAGTCATTAGTTGTCTGCCTCCTGCACACCCCCTACTGGGGATTGAGCCCCAAACCCTGGCATGTGCCCTGACCGAGAATTGAACTGTGATCTGGTTCATGGGTCGATGTTCAACCACTGAGCCACACCAGCCAGGCAGTAAGCCTCTATTTTTTACCTGTAAAGTGGAGATGACAAGAATACAAAGCAGCTTGGACAGTTTCTCAATGTTTTGGAATATCGGGCTAGACAGTTCGTTGTGGAGGACTGCTCTGTATTGTAGGAAGTTTAGCAGCATTTCTGAATGCACCTCACTAGATGCCAGTAGTGTTCTCCATACCATTGCTTCTCAAGTTGTAACAACCAAAAATATTTTAGACATTGACAAATGTCGCTTTATTGCAAAATCACCCATGGCCCTCAGTTTTTAATAAATAATACTTACTCCTTTTTTATTATTGCCTTCCTAACTATTGTGGTCTAGGTGTACTGGAGTTTGTCAGGGAAAAATTTTGGGTGAAACAGGAACACCTGTTGATTAAAAATTTTTTTATAGAATTTATTCTCTTGATTAAAAAAAAAAAAGGACTATTGCATATTCATTCTTTAAATGTAATCTTTTACTCTTTACTCTTAAATGTTTTTACCTGGGTGCTTATTTCATTTTCTTTTAAGAAATACTATGTAGTGCGAAAAGACTAAAGTTGTTAATGCAGCCTTTGAGTTCCATCCATGTGAGAACAGAAGCTCTAGCTCTAACAAAACTAGAAGTCTGGTGGTATTTACTAATGAGACTTGGACCTCATCTTCCTGCTAATTTTGAACAGGTAATGTTATAAATGTTGATTATAATATTTTGTGTTTTCTTTCTTTAATCTTTCAGTGTTACTTTTGCTGTGTTAGCCGACCACAATATATAGAAGATCTTTTTTCTTGACAGACTTGTTCATTTTCCTTAAAGGATAAGCCCTTTTAATTAGCAAACACTCAAATACCTATTTTTTAGAGACATGAAGATTTTTAAAAAGGAATTTCAGAGGACTTAGAATATAAATGAGAGTAGATTCAATATTACTAAAATAGAAATCAAATGTTATACTGGGTAGATAACAAAATGGGATTCTTATTTTTGTTTCTCTTTTCAAGGCTACATAATGATAACCAATCATTTAAATCCCATCATTGGTTTACAGCAGTGATGGTGAACCTATGACACGTGTGTCAGAGGTGACACACGAACTCATTTTTTTGGTTGATTTTTCTTTGTTAAATGGCATTTAAATATATGAAATAAATATCAAAAATATAAGTCTTTGTTTTACTATGGTTGCAAATATCAAAAAATTTCTATATGTGACTCGGTACCAGAGTTAAGTTAGGGTTTTTCAGAATGCTGACACGCCGAGCTCAAAAGGTTCGCCATCACTGGTTTACAGTATTGTTGAAATGATTTTACAAATTTCTTTAGCTATTGATATCCTCTGGGCATTTAAACCCAGGCTTAATCTTATCTATACCTCTTTGTTTTTGCAGTTAATCCCATCCTTGGTTTCTGAATTTTTTTATTGATTTGAGAGAGAGAGAGAGAGAGATGGATAAACATTGATTTGTTGTTCCACTTATTTTATGCATTCATTGGTTGATTCGTATATGTGCCCTGACTGGGGATAGGACCCACAACCTTTATTGTATGGGGACGATGCTCTAACCAACTGAGCTGGCCTGAAATTTTTTTTTAGTTAAGTTTAAAACAGGACAGGTGGCGATAGCTTTTATCTTTTTTATTGCTTATCTTGGATTTTCAGTATATTTTAATTTTGGATCTGTAAGTCCTTGTCTTCTAGTCTGTGTAAATATCTGATAAGCAGTGAGTATATTCTTAGAAAGGGAGACTTTAAATATACTTGAACTTTTAAAAATTTAATATAAAGGCTTTTAAACTTGGTGGAAGATGAAATAATTAAAATTGGACATTGATAGTATTATATAATTGGGACTGTAATTTTTTGAAATTCTGCCATTGTAAGGTCCTATTAGGCTAACCTTACCCAGTTGCCCAACACATTTATTGGCATAATTTATTCTCATTGGTTAGATTTGACTGGTGGGGAATGATCTTAGAAATGAGTTTGAAGTTGTCTTAGTTCATATATTTTTAGCATGTTTTAAAAAAGCTTAAAATGAGTCTGTCTGCCAATAGCATTAAAGCTCAGGTAGATGTTATTTGCAAAAATTATTTGTGTATAATTTGGAATTTAGAACTGAAATTTATAGATAGTATGCATCTAGGGGTAAATAGTTTGTTAAAAGTTTCCACTTGTCCAAATTTCAGTTTTTTCCCTGTGTATTGAAATAGCTCATAAAATTCAACATATTAAGAGAATTTATACTGCTTCTTAAAGAAAATCAACTGTATTATGCAAGGCTTTTTTAAAAAAGAAAAGAAAATTATTGTTTACAAATATCATTTTCCTTTTTATTATTATTATTACCCTAATAGGTTTGTGTGCCTCTAATTCAAAGCACAATAAGCATTGATGCTAATGCTTCACCTCAGGGCAGTTCATCTCGACTAGCTACTTCTCCAGGCTTAAGTCCTATGACCCCTCAACACAAAGGTAAGAGATAGTCATACTTGTTTTTTATCTTTTTTTAAAAGAATGCTTTGGCTGATGGCTTTGTTCAATGTTAATCACATGAAATGAAGGACTTCATAATTTTGGCCCCCCATCACAAAGTCCATAATATATTCTCAATTGTTAATGTTTACAGCAATAATTGCATTGCATTGTTGTAGTTGGAAAAGATCAACTTTTTCCCAGTACATTATGTGAGGTACATTACAGATAATTGCATTGGTTTCAGAGCCAGTATTTTAAGGGATATTATTAAAAACAACACCTGAAGAGATGTAAGAAATGTGGCTTAGAGTGTACACCATGAAAGAAAGTTATTTGCTATTATTATTTTCTGTTAGCTGTTCTGAGCCAAAATTTTATACTTAAGTTTAAGGAATGCCTGCATAGTAATAATTCAGGCATGGATTAATGCCTGAGAATTATATTCATTTAAATGGTGTGTAACAAATAATCTTGTTCTTAATATTTAATTGAAATTCTGTGGGTTTTAAACAGAAACTTTCAACTCTTACTTGAGAAACACTATTTACATTTGAAGGTACATTTCATTGGAAGGTAGTAACCAATATATTCATTTGGGTAGATAATTTAAACTTACATAACTTTTTTTTTTTTGCTTTAAAGGTGCTTCCCCATATGGAGCCTCGGTAACCACCCGGATGAACTTGAGTTCGAATTTTGGTGTAATGGCCACAATCCCCTCTATTCAACTTTTAGGACTTGAAATGTTACTTCATTTTCTGTTGGGTCCAGAAGTTTTAAGTTTTGCTAAGCAAAACAAACTTGTACTGAGCTTAGGTATTTGCTTTAAAAATAATTTCAGTTTATTAAAACACTATATAACACAGTTAATTGGAGGTGATTTGATTAGTACTGGAATGATTTTAGAAATGAGTTTGAAGTTTCTTGTTCATATTTTTTTAGCATGTGACTTTTAAAAAGCTTGAAATAAGTCTGTCTACCAGTAGCATTAAAATTCAGGTAGATGTGTCCTAGCCGGTTTGGGTCAGTGGATAGAGAATCGGCCTGTGGACTGAAGGGTCCCGGGTTTGATTCCGGTCAAGGGTACCTTGGTTACAGGCTTCTCCCTGGCCTGACCCCCGGTCAAGGCTTGTGGAGGAGGCAAGAAATCTATGTATTTCTTTCACATCGATGTTTCTCTCTGTCTTTCCCTCTCTCTTATACTCTCGCTAAAAAAATCAATGGAAAAATATCCTTGGGTGAGGATTAACAAAAAGAAAAAAAAATTCAGGTAGATGTTATTTGTAAATATTATTTGTGTATAATTTGGAATTTAGAATTGAAATTAATTAGGGTAAATACAGTTTAATAAAAATATTTTGTAATTATGAAATAAGTAAAAGCTTTTTTAATAGAAAACATGTCAGACCACCTAAAATTTTATATTAAGTTTATTTCATAAAGTGGTTTTACAGAGTTGTCTCTTTTTTTGTTCTAGAGCCTCTCGAATACCCGTTAATCAGCAACTCTTCTTTTTTTTCCAAATATGCAAATACACTTATCACTGCTGTTCATGATAGCTTTGTTGCAGTTGGAAAAGATGCTTCTGGTAACTATTTAAGAGAAGTTTTTAAAATTATTTGTTCAAAAAGCAAATAAAATAGCAAATAGTTACATAGTGTCACCTATTTATCTAGATTGTGTTGTAAGATATAGTTCATTTAATCTGCACAGCAATCTTCTGTGTTAGTCAGTTTTGCAGATGAGAAAATTCCATTGTTCTGTAAGTAAATAACCTGTGCAAAGTCACCTAGTAAATGGTAGAGCCATGAATCAAGCCCAGACTCTATTGCACCACCATCTACACCTAAACTCCTTTATTCAATAGCCTATCAAATGAAGAGAATAAATTTCATAAATAAAATAGTGTGCTATTTAATTGGCTTGGGAAATTTTTTTGTTGTGGTTTTTAGGTATTCTGATCTTTATTTTTTGTTGTCTCAAAAGTTTAAGATATTGAATACAGAAAATACAGGTGAAGGAGGAAAAAAAAGAATTAACTATAGTTATATGACCCAGTGTTAATATGGTACAGTCCTTAGAAAAACAAACCAACCACATTTATTGCTTTAACAAAAATAAGGTGATGGTATTTTATAAACTGATTAATTATAAAGTTGAGTATTACAAGGAAAATTATATTCTAAATTAAGTATTGCTCAATTTCTTTAGTATAAGGATGAGAGGAGTGCCATTATAGTCACATCTACTTTGTTCTAAAGTACTTTACGTTTTATTTTGACAGATGCAGTTGTCAGTGCTATTTGGAAAGAGCTAATTAACTTGGTAAAGTTAGTTATTGAATCAGGTAAGCACCATAATACTGATCAAATGATTTTTATAGCACTCAGTGAATTATTTGGCTTTTATATAAAATTTATTTTAAAATAATTTTTTGAACGATAGCTTCCAGACTTTAGTTTTTAACAAAGCACTTAAAAATATATATATATATATTTTAAAAAAATATATATATATATATATGATTTTCAATGATTTTAGAGAGAGAGAAAGATGGATGAAAGAGAAAAATTGATTGGTTGCTTCCTGCACAGCTGCCACCTGGGCATGTGTTCTGACAGGGAACCAAACCGGTGACCTAGGTGCATAGGACAATGCTCAACCAACTGAACTACACTGGTCAGGGCACAAAGCATTTTTTGGATTTAGTGAAAAATTAATTTTCATAGCTCTCTTAAATGTATATTTTTATCCCTGAAAACCTATACACACACACACACACACTAGGGGCCCAGTGCACAAAATTCGTGCGGGGGGGGGGGGGGGGTCCCTCAGCCCAGCCTGCCCTCTCTCACATACTGGGAGCCCTCAGGGGATGTCCTACTGACGGCTTAAACCCACTCCCTGCTCCCCTTGGAGGTGGGTCTGCCCCTGCCCCTCTGATCTCCGGGTCCGCCCCTGCCCCCTTCGAATAGCGGCTTTAGGCCTGGGCAGGGGTTTTAGGCCTGGCCGAGGCTTTAGGCCTGGGCAGGGGCCCCCTTGGCTCTGATTGCAGGCTCGGCCCTGCCCAGGAGCCCCCTGGCTCAGGCCCTTCCTAGGCTGCTCAGGGCCCATTTGGGGTCCACCTCAGAGTGACCTGGGTGCCCGATGATGTTCCTGGGACCCAGGCCGCTGGGTGACTACCTATGCAAATTAAATAACATCTTAGTTGGGTTAATTTGCATACCCGCTCCTGATTGGCTGGTGGGTGTGGCTTGTGGGTGTGGTGGAGTAACAGTGATGGTTAATTTGCATGTTTTTCTTTTATTAGTGTAAATGTAAAAGCTTAAGCGACCCAACAACTGGTCACTATGATGTGCACTGACCACCAGGGGACAGACGCTCAGCGCAGGAGCTGCCCCGTGGTGGTCACTGTGCTCCCACAGCGGAAGCACTGCTCTGCTGACTGACAGGCGCCAGATGCAGGGCCCATGTCTGGCAAGTGCTGCTGCGGTGGCGTGAGCCTCTCCCGATCGACTAACTGGGTGCGAGCATGTGGCAGGCACAGCAGGGCCGGGATGAATGGGAATAGCAGGCGGCGTGCCGGTTTCAGCCCAGTTCCTACAGGCCAAGCCAAGGGACCCCACTGGTGCATGAATCCGTGCACCAGGCCTCTAGTACTTGTATGTTTAGAAGTACATTCATGCTTTTACTTGTTCATAGGTAACAAAAAAGAGAGACCAGGTTCTGAGGTTTTGACCCTCTTATTAAAATCTTTGCAAACCATAGTGAAATCGGAAGTATTTCCTGTATCAAAAACACTGGTAAGTACAATACCTATATGCTGGTATTTAAAAACGACTCTTTGAAATTGAATTTTATATTGCAGATCAGGATTTGGGAAAACATATCAAGTATTAATTATGAGTTTGGCCATGTAATAAATGCTATTCCCATTGACTTATAGTCATTTGAAAACAAATAGTAATGGCTATAATGTCAACTATAAAAATCTTTCATGATGAGAAGAAGGATAAGCCACAGAGAAAATTAGGTAAAGGACATGAAACTTGAAGAAACTTGGATGAACACTAATTTTATGACAAGATTGCTAAGCTCCACTAATTGTTACTTTGTGCACTTAAGAAAATGTAGTAATCTTATGGATCTTTTGCATTTTAAATGAGTCTTTTTTTTTGTTTTTAAGTCCTCACCCAAGCATATGTTTTTCATTGATTTGAGGGAGAGGGAGAGAGAGACACACACACACACACACACACAGAGAGAGAAAATATCAGTTGGTTGCCTCCCACATAGGCCTGGGAGATTGAAACTGAAACCCTGGTATGAGCCCTTACTGGGATTCGAACCCGCCACCTTTTAATGTATGGGATGATGCTCTAACCAACTGAGCCACACTGGCCAGGGCATTAAATGAAATCTCTTTAACAAACATAATGACATTGATATTAAACATCTCTTTTATCATATATAGGAGAGTAGAAAAAAAGCTAATTAGATAAACTTTTTATAGTAGTAAATCTCCCCAAATAAGCTGCAGATGGAACAAACAATACCCTTGCATAAAATCTGAGTCTGCTTCCTGTATGTGTTGTGACAATATCTAGTATGGCAGTCGAGCATAGTGGTTAATAGCAAGGGCTCTGGATCTGGCTAGGTTAAATCTCAGCCTATTGATTAGCTGAATGAAGTAGGGCAATTTATTTTTCTTGTCTCTGTTAATAAAGAATGCAGTATTCTCACAGAATGGGTTGATATATACAGAATACTCCAGGAACAAAGTAAATGAGTTAACAAATGCTATTTATTATCATTAGTATCTGCTTCAAATGAGTATATGTGAAGCATATTTTCACTAATAACAGTTATGTCACTTTTGTTATATAGTTCAGGTTAATATCAGTATAGTGATATTTTGGGTCAACAGCTTGCTAGACTGTCACATTTGAGAGGCATGTCTTAGATTCAGCTTTTAGTTAGCAATTCTTAGAAATACTTGCTTCTGGTACTAGTGAGTACATAATTCATTGAAGAATTTCTTTTTGTAATAAAAAGCTAGAAATAGCCTCAAGAGCCATTAATAGAAAAAATGTTTGCATAAATTATGTATGTTCATATAGCAGTTAGACGTGTCTACATATATTGATGTGAAAACTCCACAACACAGATGAAGGTCATAGTATCTTTAGTATAATATCACTTGTATAATGGTATAAAAGTATGACAGCCACATCTAGAAGATGTTTCTTGGTATACTTACATATATGGAAATTTAGATGTTCTAGAAAAATAAACTCTAAACTCACATTAGTTATTCCTGGAAATAAAGAAGGACTTTGTCATTTTAGTTTTTATATTTCTGTATTTGAACTTTTTAAACTAGTGCAACATTATAATGACAATATATTTAATGAGAGTATAACAAATTGTTCAATTAAAAATAGAGAATACTATGTAGATTTTTACTATATAAAGTACTATATGGACCACTTATAATAAAATCTTTGTCTTTCTTAGGTCCTCATGGAAATTACAATTAAAGGACTTCCTCAGAAAGTATTAGGTTCACCAGCATATCAGGTTGCTAATATGGATATTCTTAATGCAAGTATCTTAAATGTTATTATATGATTAAAATGAGCCAAAAAGAAAAGTTCTATGATTTCCCTTTCTTCAAATAGCGAGGCTTAAGTTGTAAAATTTTGAGAAAATTGGATTTGCTGATTATGTTAAAGAAAAAAATGATAGAGTAATAATGTAAAAAATTAAGTATGTCACTATTAAGGGGACTATTTTCTGGGGTTAAAAGGGGGTTTCAGAAGGAAAGTTTTTTATTTGCTTGGACATAATAATAGTGTTGGTTACCGTTACAAATTTTGCAAGTTTAGTAACATTGGCTAAATTGTGAAAGGTGTACTTAATATAGGCAGAATATAGGTATTGTTGGGCCAGCAAGTTTTAAGTTAATAATTTTTATATCTGGAATCTGTCACCATTTCTCATTGTACATGGAACAGCTATGGTTAAAATAATAAAGAGCTTGATTCTTTGGTCAGTTTATTCAAATACATTTTTATCTTTTTTGTCATGTATGTCATAAGTTAAATTTTGTAAACCTTAAAAGGATCATGTTTCACATAATTATAGAAAACAAGTGTAACAAGAATATTCTACTCTTTATAACAAGAAGATTGACCGAAATCTCTCATCTTTCTTCAGGGAACGCCTGCTTTATTCTTAATTCAATTAATTTTCAACAATAATCTCTTGGGATGTGGTGTAGAAGATGAAAGGTAAGTTAAACTGAAAATATTCTTTTAAAAATATATAGATTTTTTATTGATTTCAAAAAGGAAAGAAGAGTGAGAGAGATAGAAACATCAATGGTGAGAGAGGCTGCCTCCTGCACCTTCCCCCTACTCTCTGCCCCTCCCCCTGGGGGATTGAGCCTGCAACCTGTGCATTTGCCCTAACTGGGAATCCAACAGTGACTTCGTGGTTCATAGGTCGATGCTTATCCACTGAGCCACGCTGGCTGGGCTGAAAAGAATCTTTGTTTATCTTGGAAAGGTGGCTTTGTTATGAATAAGATTCTCTGGGTTAACAATTTATATTAAATTTTGTCAAATAAGATTTAAAATTCATTTATTTTTCTGTTATTTTTAGAATTGTGTTGCAGTGTAATTAATGTATTTTGGGGAAACATACAGTTTATTTCATGGTTCAAAATTTTCTCTTCAGGTTTTTTCTTAACCTGGAAACACTTGTAGGTTGTGTTCTTTCTGGTCCAACTTCACCACTAGCTTTCAGTGACTCTGTTTTAAATGTTATTGATCAAAATGCAAAACAGTTGGAAAACAAGGAGCATCTCTGGAGAATGTGGAGTATTATAGTCATTCCATTAACCGAATTGATTAATCAGGTATGATAAAAGTCTGCTACATATTTATGTTTCTCCCAAGATTTAAGGAATTTTTTTTCTTGTTAGAGCATTTGAATAAATGAATAGAGGCTTGCCTTTGAATAGAAGGTGGTAGATATTTTTCCTGTGATTGGTTCATTTTCTACTTTTAAGATTACTTGATTTCTTTTCATTGCATTTCTGCCTTATTGTTCAATAAAGTATAATTTAAGGGGGACTAATCCAGTTCATTTTCTCCAGTAGAGCTTCTAATGCCAGAAGACTCACATACGATACAAATTTTCACGTGTATATCTTGAGTTCTTTCAGTATTTGTATTTTGGGGAAGAATAACTGTCATCTTGACTAGACTGTATGTTAGGATTCTCATGATCAAGCCATGTTAGTAAAGCCATATAGTAGTACCTAAATCAGTAATCTGTTGAGAGTTGATTAGTCCTTACATTTAAATACGTGGCAATATTGGCAGAGTTGTGGAGCTTACATTCTGTCTTTATTGGTGGTTTTCAACTACTTTATCAATCTTTAAAAATTATTCTTCGGGAAATATTTCACCATAACTCTCCAATGAAGTGATGACTCCGAAGAATTTATTAAGGGAGACTGCAATAGCCTTTTTTTTGGCTACTCAAGCCAGCACATCATTAAACACATTCTTCTGAAAGAAAATAGGTGTACGTTTTTAAATATTTTCCCAGTGTTTGAAGGACTGCAAGGCCCTGTTTTTTGTTTTTTTTAGATATATTTTATTGATTTTTTACAGAGAGGAAGGGAGAGAGATAGAGAGTTAGAAACATCGATGAGAGAGAAACATCGATCAGCTGCCTCCTGCACATCTCCCACTGGGGATGTGCCCGCAACCCAGGTACATGCCCTCTACCGGAATCGAACCTGGGACCTTTCAGTCCGCAGGCTGACGCTCTATCCACTGAGCCAAACCGGTTTCGGCAAGGCCCTGTTTTTTAACTCCTTTCCTGAATGCTACCTTCAGTGTGTGGTACCATAAACGATTTTGGAGTCATCTCTGGGATTACTTTTTAGGACTTGAAACAGTGCATTGTTTCTCAAGAGTTGCTATAACAAAATTATACCACAAATTGATAGCTTGAAACAATAGCAACTTATTCTCTTATAGCTCTGAAGGCCAGAAATTCAAAATCAAAATCAAGGTGTTTGGCAAGTTTCTCTGGACCTCTTGAGGGAGAATCTGTTTCATGGCTCTCTCATAGCTTCCCTGTTTCATGGCTCTCTCATAGCTTCCCGTGGTCACTGACAATTCTTGATGTTCCTTGGCTTGTATATGCATTACTCCAATCTCAGCCTTCATTTTCACATGGCATTCTTCTTTATATCTCCTCTAAATTCCCCTTTTCTTATAAGGTGACCATTTGACTTTTTAAATTTTGATTATATCTGCAAAGACCGTTTCCAAATAAGATCACATTTGGTTACAGGTGTGAGGAGTTTACCATCTCATGAACATCTGAACATTGGGGGACACAGTTCTATTCACTACACATTGTATATTAATTATCGCACTAGAATTAGATGATATATCTGAGCCAAACCGGTTTCGGCAATCTAATTTCTTTATAATTTTTCTTGTTTTAGACCAATGAAGTGAATCAAGGTGATGCCTTAGAACATAATTTTAGTGCCATCTATGGTGCATTGACTCTACCAATAAATCACATTTTTTCAGCACAGAAAATTCCAGGGGTAAGGCAACGTCAAATTTTTACCTAAGGAATTTGCATTTTTCTGAAAACATTGTTTTATCCTTTTTAATGAACTCCCATAGTAATTGTATCAAGACTTTTTTTATGACGTAATCAATATGGAAGAAAGGAAAATGGAGAAGAGATAAGTTCCTTTTAAAACACATAACTGTTGGTATTGTGGCATTATTACAGTTCTCCCATTACAGCCATGTTGGTAGATGGCAAACTTATCCTATGCTTGTCTCTTCTATAACACTTTTAATGTTGGTATTTTTTTAAATGTTAATGATGTATCCTATTAGGTATTTGACATGTAAATAATACACTTAAGTTTTTGGTGTGTGTGTGTGTTTACTGTTATTGTTAGGCCACCATGAAGACCTTACTTAGGACTTGGTCAGAATTATATAGAGCATTTGCCCGCTGTGCTGCTTTGGTGGCGACTGCAGAAGAGAATTTGTGCTGTGAGGAGCTTTCTTCCAAGATAATGGTCAGTTTGGAAGATGAAGACTTTTCGGTGAGTTTATCCTGATCCTGACCATTTTTTAATTTAAAGGATTATTTCCATGTCTCTGGATCCACTCGTTCATCAGTTTATTCTGTTATTTTGATTCCACATATGAGTGAGATCATGTGATACTTGCCTTTCTCTGACTGACTGACTTCATTTGGCATGATACTCTCCAGGTTGAATTTGGGGTTTTCTTTGTATATATTTATCAATTTATTTAACATTTCTGTGTCTTATGTAGCATATAAGTAAAGATGGGATCTGTGTTTTAATAAGTATATTTAAATTCTCATATAATTAGAAATAGCGTATATGTTCTTTTACTTTACATCTTTTTGTTTTTCCCTTTACTAACATTTTATTTTATTTATTATTTTTTAAATATACCTTTATTGATTTTAGAGAGGAATGGAGAGGGAGAAAGAGAAATAGAAACATCAGTGATGAGAAAGAATCATTGATAGGCTGTCTCCTGCAGGCCTCCTACTGGGAATTGAGCCTATCACCCAGGCATGTGCTCTTGACCGGAATCAAACCCCGGGACCCTTCAGTCTGCAGGCTGACGCTCTATGCACTGAGTCAAACCGGCTAGGGCTTTACTGACATTTTAATCAGGCTTTATACTTGACCTGTTTATATATTTATATATATATATGTATGTATGTATATATATGTAGATATATGTATCCTATTTCTTTTATCTTTTTATTTAATATATTTTTATTGATTTCAGAGAGGGAGAGCGAGATAGAAACATCAACAATGAGAGAGAATCATTGATCAGCTGCCTCCTGCATGCCCCACACTGGAGATTAAGCCCACAACCCGGGCATTTACCCTGACCGGGAATCGAAGCGTGACCTCCTGGTTCATAGGTAGAACGCTCAACCATTGAGCCACGCCAGCTGGGCTATATCCTATTTTAGATAATACTACTCAAATCTGTCAGATTTGAAGAGTTAACATCGTATAGATGTTAAGATTCTAGTCCAGCAAGTGAAGAGATGGATATATTACTATTCCACAAATTTTTGTTTTTACCACCTCCCAAGTTATGTTAAAAAGATTTGAGTTTTATAGTTACTTGCACAGTAATTTGTATCACAGAATTTTGCAGTAAAGTTAATTTGTTATAGCTTCTGTTGCCAATATATAGTTTGATGTTAATTTTCTTGTTAGCCTTTTTTTCTGTACATTTTAGGATTTTTTTCCCCTAATATTTGTAATTTATACATTTCACCAGGGTGTGTCTGGGGGCATCTTTTTACATTATTCTTTTAAATACTTGATAGACCTTTTCAATCTAAAGCACTGTGTCTTCATCTCAGGAAATTTTCTTGCATTAGCAGTACTCTGTAGTCCTTTTTGAGTACCATTTTACGTGGGTTTTATTGACTTACGAGTGTCCCGACTAACGAGTTTTTCGAGATACGAGCCGTCTCTCGGCCGATTTTGAGTTGCAAGCTAAAATTTGGGTTACGAGCCAGCTTCAGATACCCCACCGCTAGTTGGCGCAGCGAACGTCACAGTGAACGCCACAGTGAACGCCACAACATCAGCCCAGCATCACGTGTCTCACTCGTTCACTGTTGATTTGACATACGAGTAATTTGAGTTATGAGCTCCGTCACGGAATGAATTAAACTCGTAAGTCAAGGCCCCACTGTATTTAGGATATATACAATTTATTTAATAAACTAATGTCATTCAAAATACAGTGCCAGAACATTATGCAGTTGAACATGCTAGTAATGTTTGTCATGAAGCACCTATGCTCATGTTAGATGGGCAGTGCCCGCTCCTGCTAGTGGTTCCTGGATGAATGCCAGAGCAGCACTCATTACCTGCTTGTCCACACAGCCAGTGCAGAGAATTCCTGAACAGTTCACCTTTCTAATCCTACCCCCACACACAACAGGTTAAAAAAACACACCCTGACAGCTAACAGGTATCTACACACAATCACTCTACAGTAATGCTTGTTATTAAGATGTAATGACCTGGTTGACCCGCTCTGAATCTTTATGATGGAGAAATACAACAGCAGCAGGTAATACAGAAAATGGAGTCATTTACTGATGAAAACTCCACCCAGACCCGCACAATGAGGGACTAGCAATCATGGTTTTTAGACCTTTGGGGTTTATCTTGTGTTCCTTTTATTTTTCTACATGTGTTTGTGTTTTGCTTCTTATTTTTTTTAAGTCCAGTCTATTTTTTAAAATACGTTTTTATTGATTTCCGAGAGAGGATGGGAGAGGGAGAGAGAGATAGAAATGTCAGTGATGATTGGTTGCCTTCCTCATACTGGGGATCCAGCCCTGACCAGGAATCAATGTGACCTCCTGGATCATAGATCAATGCTCAGCCACTGAGCCATGCCAGCTGGGCAGAAAGCTATTGAAGTATTCTTTGACTCATTGTGCTGGGATTTCCTTTTATTTTTAGTCTTCCCTTGAAACCTATCCCCATATCTCCAAAAAACACCTGCCCTGTTTAAATAAATTTCCAGAAAAATCTGATACTTTCATGGGCTTATTTTTATTTCAGTTAGATTGGAGGAGAGGAAGGACGGGGTATGAGGTAGCTTAGCAACCTTTTAATTTTTTTGTTTGTTTTCTCTGGGTTTAATGAAGACCTGTAATTTTCAAGAGGAATTTAATCAAAAATCTAATTATAAGTGTAGCTCTTCCATTCCCAATTGATTCGTTTATATGTTGAGTTTTATGGCCATCTTAAAGCTGAATTATTTTCTCTGTATGTTGCCAAAAAAGTATAGTACATAGCACACAGCAGTTAACTGAGAAATATTCATAACCTATACTTAATGTAACTTATATGGTATAAACTATCACTTGTGTGTTATTGAAAATTATATATGGGAGTATATGTCTTAGAATTTTTGTCAGTGCTTACTGTTCTTGAAAACTATGCCAGTAATTGGAAGTTTTTAATACTTTTCTAGAATTTGTTGTTCTTGGATAGGATCATTCATGTTATTACTGTAGTGGTTGATTGCATCGACTTCTCACCATATGATATTAAAATTCAGTCCAGAGTTAAATGTAAGTATTTTCTTTACCTTTATTTGTTCAAATATTTTATAAACCTGGCTGTCTAAACTGCTGTCATGGCAAATTCTAATGGTTTTCCCACCTCATTTTACCTATTTTTGATACTGTATAACAGGGGTCCTCAAACTTTTTAAACAGGGGGCCAGTTCACTGTCCCTCAGACCTTTGGAGGGCCAGACTATAGTTTAAAAAAAAACTATGAACAAATTCCTATGCACACTGCACATATCTTATTTTGAAGTAAAAAAACAAAACGGGAACAAATACAATATTTGTATTTGCATGTGGCCCACGGGCCGTAGTTTGAGGACCCCTGGCCTAATGAAATGATTTTACTTATTCCACTCGGTGCAAAGGATTATCTGGACAAAAAACTTGGACGTTTGCTAAAATAAAAATGTTCTTACTTGTAGACTGATTTGAAATAATCATTGAGTTGACATTAAGTTCAAGAGAAAATCATGGCAGTGATTAATTGGTTATGATTTACAGAAAATTTAAAGTGATTCTAAAAACTTAACTTAGTTTTTATTGACTTAAAATTGCACAATTAACATAGTGGTATGATTTTTAAAACTACATGCTTTGGTTCATTCTAATAATGAGCTATTTTAATCTAATTGATTCTTTGAAATTAAATGTCTCCACCGATGAGTATACAGTTGAACCTTGTTTCCCAGTCACGTATCTCTCAGGTGACAAAGGAGAGAATGCATGAATTTGAGTCACTTTACCACTTAAAATCTCAAGATATTGTGCTGTGAATATTTTCATTTTTTTTTTGCTTTTGAGTCTGCTTATAATTATTGTTATATTTTCATTTTTTACTGTACATATCCTTCCCTTTTTGTTAAATTTTCATGTCATGTCTTTTGTTTTTAAAGTGTTTATAGATTAAACAGTACAATAGACATGTATGTGAGGAAGATTAAAACGGGATCATTTGGGGGTCTGGAATGAATTAGTTCAATTTACATTATTTTAATGCGAAAAAAATGATTCAATTTTCGAACAGCCTTTTGGAGTGAATTAAGTTTGAGAAACGAGATTCCACTGTATATATTTATACTATGTAGAAAATAACCTTCCAGTAATAATTAGAGTTAATTACTTTTCTTATGTGGAACAATTCCCAAGTTTTGTCTTTCATGACCTTCAGAAGTGAAGAGCACAGGCTTATTTACTGTTTGAGAATCCCTCAATCTGGCCTTGTCCGATATTTTGTCAATATTAGATTCAGGTTTCATTAATTTCTTTACAAGGATACTTCAGAAGTAATGCTATAGTTTTTTCTAGTGCATTATGTCAGCAGGCATTATGCCAGTTTGTCCCATTACTGATGATGTTAATATTTACTATTTGTTAGGATGGTGTCTGCCAGGTTTTCCCCTGTAAAGTAAATTAGTAAATATTTGCAATTAAGAAATTAATGTTTTGTGGCAAATACTTGAGATATTTAAATATCCTGTTCCTCAGCAAATTTACAGTCATGAGTTTATCATTCATTGATGCTTTTTGCCTGAAAAACTAGGTTGATTCCCAAAATGAGTTTATATTTCCAAGGAACATGGTTCCTTATAACTGAGAATGGCATTTAGAAACTGTAAGATCTGTTCATTGCCACTATGGTATCGCTGTTTCTGGATCCCCTCAGTGGACAGGGGTGGGAGAAATAGATGTGTTTGTGAACTACACAGTTACTTGTTTCTCTAGATCAGGGGTGTGGAACATCTGGCCTGCAAAATCATTTAGTCTGGCCCTGCCAAGGCATTAGGGGTGAGTTAATTAAATGTTTGACCAAATATAGCAGGTAATTTTTAAGTTGATAGTTTTGTATGGCCCAAGAATGATATAAATATCCAAATGGCCCTTGGCAGAAAAATGGTTCCCCACCCCTACTCTAGATATTTGAGTCTTAACCTTTTTTGTATTTGTCTACTTCAGTGATGGCAAACCTATGACACGCGTGTCAGAGGTGACACGCGAACTCATTTTTTTGGTTGATTTTTCTTTGTTCAATGGCATTTAAGTATATAAAATAAATATCAAAAATATAAATTTTTGTTTTACTATGGTTGCACATATCAAAAAATTTCTATATGTGACACGGCACCAGAGTTAAGTTGCTGACATGCCGAGCTCAAAAGGTTCGCCATCACTGGTCTACTTTCTCTAATAGTGAGAAACTTGGTCCCCATTACCCTCAATATATTTACTGTTTAATCATTATCTTGTATGTAACCAGTCTCCGGTCTTCTCAGCCTCAACATCCTGGCCACGAATTTTTGGGTAGACATTCCAATTTATATTCATGTCTGGAAAACTGCTGTTTCTAGGGAGGATTATTGACTTTCTTTTAGTAACACTTGTTTTGCAATTCACTACATGATATGTTTAATTAACAAGCACTGAATTAGAGTTTTCTCTTGAATCTGACATCTTACTGTAAGAGAATGGATTGAGGGAAACAACGGTAATTTTAGAATGGGGTTTATCCCTGTAGGTTAGGTACCTTAACAGAGATGGAGGGTACAAAGGAAAAGTTGAATAATGCCTTTAAGAGACTTTTTTTTTTTCTTTAAAGACATTTTTTTCTTTAAACCTAGGCCTTTTTTAAAAAAACATTTCTGCCCTAGCTGGTTTGGCTCAATGGATAGAGCATCAGCCTGTGGACTGGAGGGTTCTAGGTTCCATTCCGGTCAAGGGCATATACCAGGATTGTGGGCTCAATCCCCCATGGGATGGGGGGGCATGCAGGAGGCAGCCGATCAATGATTCTCTCTCATCATTGATGTTTCTATCTCTCCCTTCCTCTCTGAACTCAATAAAGTTTTTTTGTTTTTTTTAATTCTTACACTTTTTGGATCTCTTAACTTGTTCAGTGTTATTTCTGGGTTCAGTGTAACATATAGATGAGCCAGGAAGCAGTAATTTCTAAGGAAAATTTTGTTTCTTATTTTAACACATTGCGTACTGCATAGAAATCTCTTAATTCATACGCCAGGGACTGCACATTTTGGGGGCAAACTGCATGTTATTTAAATCATCATAATGCACTTTAGGTGTTGTTTTTCAATAATTACAACATTTTTATTTACTGAAACAATTAAAGTTCCTAGTACTTTTTTAACGTATGGTACTGCGTGAAACATTTTCCTCTGTGAAGAGGGACCAAACAAAATTTACATAAGTATCTAGATTCGCTCCTTTTTCCATGGGCGTGAAAAAACGAGAACACTCGTGAGCGGTCCTTAACAGATGGCGAGCGAAACAACTCCTGAGCAGTACGAAATGTGTTAAAAATATCTTTTTGTTGATTTTAAAGAGAGGACAGGAGAGAGATAGAGATAGAAGCATTGATGAGAGAGAAATATCAATTCGTTGTCTCCTGCACACCCCCTACCAAGGATCGAGCCAGCAACCCAGGCATGTGCCCTGACCAGGAATCAAACCGTGACCTCCTTCCTGGTTCATGGGCCAAAGCTCAATGACTGAGCCACACTGGCTGGGCTGTTTCTTAATTTTTAAAATGACTTTTAAGATTTAATTTGGGAACCTATCCTTTAATTTAGTACTTTCTTACAAATTAGTTGTTGAAATTCTGAGGCCATAAAATAAATTTTTGAAATGCTTCCTTGGAGAAAATGATTCATTTTTTTTCCTTTTTTCTCTAATTTTGTTTTAAAGATGATGTGATGATATTTATCCATTAATGGTATGTATATCATTTTAAGATTTGTGGGTATCCATTAATGGTATGTATATCATTTTAAGATTTGTGGGTATTACTAGCAAAGCAAGTATAGTAGATGTATTTGTCATTTAAATGTTAGATATAAAGATGGACAGTGACACTTTTCAAAGTACTTGAGTTTTTAATAAATTCAATTTTATTTTAGCACTGAAGAGAGCTTCAGATTGGTCCAGAAAGAAGAAGGAGCCCCTAGGCAAATTGGCTTCTTTATTTAAACTTATCGTGAGAGTCATCTATTCCTTCCACACTCTGAGCCTCAAGGAAGCACATTCTGATACTCTTCTCACTGTTGGGAACTCAATCACCAACATTCTTTCCAATGTACTTGGACATATTTCTTTGCCTTCTATGATGCGAAAAATATTTGCAACTTTAACAAGACCTCTGACATTATTTTATGAAAACTCAAAGTAAGTATTTGGGCTTAATAGCTTTGGTAGCTTTGAAGTATAAGTAGATAATTGAGATCTAGGTAGCAAACTTTGGTGGTTTTCTTATCAGCTTTGTTGCTGATAGTAATTTTTTATAATTTAGTGGAGAGGATAATAAGTATATTAAACCAGGCATTTGTTAAAAAGATAGTTGAAATAATACATAAATATGAGGTAGGAGTTCGTAGCCCGTTATATGCTAGTCCAATCCCTTTTCAATTTACTGTGTATCTTTTTAGATTTGTTAATACAAATAAGCATACCTATTAAATGTATGATGTATATGAAAGCATATTTAACATACTACTTTGCAATTCAGTATATGGTATGCACTAAATATATTATATGCATCTTGCACCATACACCTAAGAATCTCATTATTTTTAATGTCTGCATAGGGCTTCATGAAACTTACCCATGTTCCTGTTAGGGGACATAATATCCTTTTTTCTAGCCTTTCCCCTACAATGTTGCAGTTGAATTTATTTGTACTTAAGTCATTGTCTACATTTGCCACTTTCTGCAGAATAAGGTCCTAGAAGTGAAATTATTGGTTTAAAAGGATATATACATTTACATTTATGAATTATCTCCCAAAGTTTTAATTAATTTACATTTAATTGAAACAAGTAATTCCTTAAAGAAACCTGAAAAATTGCAAATAATATATTTTTAAAAAGCAGTTGCAAGGATTCATCAGTGTTCTTTATAACAAGTTTATATTGTGCAATCATAATATAACCTATATTTTCTAATTAAATTCACAGAAAGTTTTAGGAACAGATTTTATTTCTTTTTAATAATTCTTTATTGTTGAGGGTATTACATATGTCCCCCCTTTTCCCCCATGGACCCCTTCCAGCCCACCCCAAGCCTTCAGCACCCTATTGTCTGTGTCCATGGGTTATGCATATATGCATACAAGGTCTTTGGTTGATTACCTCCTCCCTCCTACCTTCCCCTGCCTTCCCTCTGGGATTCCCTACTCTTAGGAACAGATTTTATAAAGAACAAACTAGAGCCTCAAATCTATTAACTTTTTTATAGTTCTTAAGCTTCATCAGAAATAACTGATACCTTTTTTGGGAAAAGTATAGAAACAGATAACTGATATTAATACTTTGAGGTTTATTCCTGATGTTTTTCTGTCATTCTTTAAAGATAGGTCTATACCATACTTTATATTTGATAATTGGCCTTTTTAAAAAAAGTCTTGGGGTACATTTTTATATCACTATACATGCATGTCTCATTTTTATGGCTGCATTACCATACTTTTAGGTTTAACTTTCTTAAATATAAATGATATTGCATCTTTTTTTCTTCACAGGCTTGATGAAGTTCCTAAAGTGTATAGTTGTATGAACAACAAGGTAAAAAAAGACATACCCATAAACATACATTATGAAAATGTTAGGGTTTAAATAATTTTCTTCCTTAAATAGAAGTCTGACTTTTAAAGGGGTTATTATACTTCAACTTTAATGGACATTTAATAATATGGCAAACAAAGGATGGTTTATTTTGTTGGTTTGAAATACATTATTTTCACAGTTTGCAAGTTAGGGACCTGGGCCTGTTAGAATTAAATCAGGCTTTCTGTACCTCTTTCCCTGTTATGAATCCATAGGGTTTATACTAATGGCCTTCAAACTTTCTCCTGCAGCAGAATTACTTGGAGGTCTTGTTAAAACACAACTTCTAGGCTTTAGCCTTGGGGTTGCATGGAGCCTGAGAATGTTTGCATTTCTGACAAGTTCCCAGGTGATGTTGATGCTGCTGTTTGAGGCCCACATTTAGTTAAATTAATTTAAGAATGTATTTGGTTTCAGAGAGGGAGAGATAAAAACATCAATGATGAGAGAGAATTATTGATTGGCTGCCTCCTGCATGCCTCCCCACTGGGGATCAGCCCCACAACCCGGGCATGTACCCTGACTGGGAATCAAACTGTGACCTCCTGGTTCATAGGTCGATGCTCAACCACTGAGCCACGCTGGTTGAGCCATGCTGGCTGGGCCAAGGACACTTTTTTCCCCCCATATATTTTTATTGATTTCAGAGAGGAAGGAAGAGGGAGAAAGAGATAGAAACCTCAATGATGAGAGTCATACTAAGGCAGGGGATACAGCCGGCAACCTAGGGATGTGCCCTTGATCGGAATCAACTCTGGACCCTTCAGTCAGCAGGCCCAGGCTCTAACCATGGAGCCAAGCCCGCTGGGGCGGAGGCCACATTTTAAGAAGCATTGATTGTACCCTCTGGACCACTTTTTCATCGTGCTGGTTCACAGCAAAGCTTTACTTTTTTTAAAGTAGTTTTTTAAAAGAAGGATTTAAAAATGTTGCTTTAAATTCATGTAACTCCTATAATCTCTTTATGAGGGTAATTGGTTTCAATTGTTTATATATACAATTGTATAAACAATCTATTAGAATTGATGTGAAAAAGTTTTCTGTTAATGGAAAATAACCTTGAAATAAGGTTCTAGTATTAGTAATCTTAAAGTCACATGGTAATTTGTCAGCTTATAAAGTAGTATATATTGAAGGTGATGGATAGGCAGCTTTTAAAAGGCCATTTTAAGTTTAAAATTTTTTAAATTTTAAATTTCCAGGAGCATTATTTAAGGTTCACTACTAAAATTCAGAAGTTGTTTTAAAAACCACTTTTAACCCCATTGTTCAGTAGTAAGCGTTATTTTAGGAATCCTTTTTACATTTTTTCCATATCGAAAAGCATGCATATACATGCATACCCACAGGGCTGTTACCTACTGCGCGCATGCGCGGGAACATGCATTTTAAGTAGCGCCAGGCCTCCCGGGCCAGGCCTGCCTCGCCAGCCACCCTGCACCCTGGCAGCCTCGGAAACGTCCCCGCGTTTCTTCTGCCACAACCCGGCCTCCCATCACCCTTCCCAAGCCTGGACGACCCCAAGCCTGGACGACCCTCAGTCTAGCTTGGCCGGGCCCTCTCCCACCTCCCACAGGCTTGGGACAGGCAGCCCAGGCCGCACCAACTGCGCCTGCCCACGGGCTGTTCGCGGGCCCCGCCCAGACCTCGCCAAGTCCCGCGATAGCTCACGGGTTCACAGCTGCTTCGCCGTAACGGCTCTGCGGATCTGGAATGTTCTCGGAAGCTATTTGAATTTTAAAGATTGAAATAGTCACATGTTCTGTGCGTATTTTAGTTTAGTATGCTTTGTGCTTTTTTTTTCTGCTTTAAGCGGTACATTTTCAAGTATTATCCTAATAAGCTTTTTCTTTTTCTTAGTTAGAAAAGCTACTCGGAGAAATCATTGCTTGTCTACACTTCAGCTACACTGGGACTTATGACAGTGAACTTCTTGAACAGATATCTCCATTATTATGCATCATATTTTTGCACAAGAATAAGCAGATTCGAAAACAGAGTGCTCAGTTCTGGAATGCCACATTTGCTAAAGTGACGACATTGATTTATCCTGAAGAGTTAAAGTATGCTAACCTTACATAGTTATTCTATTGATCATGTACATTCACTTTTTAGTTTAAAAAATTTTTCTTGTAAGGAATTATTGCAGAGGATTTCTTAGTTGAAATGTTGTTATGTGGAGTACATGCTAATTATTAAACATTATTTGACCCTTTCTTTGGGTTTCAGAGTAGTAACCTCTTGGTTTTAGGAAAATAAAAAGCAATTTGAAATTATCCTTAATAAAAGAAATACAAAGGTCAGGAAATTGATGGTTATTAAATCTGGGTGATGTGCACTTGGGTACATAAAGTAATTATATTGTCTACCCTCGACATTTTCTGCAACAAAAATTTGAAAAAAATTTTTATAAAATTTGGAAATGGAAGAATTTAGCAAAAAACATTAAATGTTGCCAGTAATTTCTCTCAGTTTTGTGTTTGTAGAGTATGAAGTAGTCTTTAAGCTGGATGTCATTTTGCCACTTTAAAATTATAATTAAAGTGTTCTTGTTGATACTGATATTCACCAGTACTACTTGATTGAAGAAATGCATATTTATGTACTTTTTTAAAAGACCTATACTAAGACAAGCCAAAGAAAAATTTCTGCTTCTGTTGCCTGGTTTGGAAAATGTTGAAATTATGGAGGAATCCAGTGGACCATATTCCGATGCGGTGAGTTTTTTTTTTTTTTTGCTTTTGAATGACTAGTTTGTTATTGGATTTCAATGTAATTTATTGAAGTGATAAGCAAGTACAACCTGAACAGAGATACTTCATAATATAGGATTTTTTCCATAAAGTCAGTTGTCTGGCTTGAAATACTTTTATGAATGAAGGGCAGTAAATTTCACCATAGATTCTTGTGTAAGTAATCTCTGTGCTTGTTCATTAATGATCTCTTTTGAATTACTGTACATCATGTGTGCTGTTTTACAAAGGCTATAAATTATTAAAATACATGGTTAAATGTTGCTATTTAGATAAACTAGGAATAATAGTCATTTGTTCACATCTAAGCAAGAGTTACCCTTTATTTTCTCATTTCTTTCCATTGAATCATTCCTTCTGTCAGAAAAACACATCTTTGTTATTACGTCACTGATTGGACCAAAGTTACTTTGGCTAATGATACCTGATGACTATCTGAAGATTAAGGAGTAAAGGCATGGATACCGTATACCCCATGAAGTGAACATCCTTAGACAACTTCATCCTCACACAACTTATTTCTTCAATAACAATGTAGTCTAGTTAGTTTTTGTTTAGAACCTGTAAAAGACAAAAGGTCAAATACTCTTTAGTTTTGGTTTTTAGCTAAAAATAATAGATGGTTGAGACTTTTGATTGTAAGTTGGCTTGAAAAACGTATATAGTCTGCTGGGAGGGGCATGATAGTTAATATTTTCTATCATTCATGCTTATTGTTTAATGTCTTAACGTTTTATGGCTTTGGTTTTTCTTTTAGAACTATTTATAGTAGTAGGAGGGATATTTGATTTATTTTTGTAGTAATGTGATATATCTTGTTTTCAGAATTCATAAAATTAAGTGGTGCAAAACAGCTTATTGCATATGTTGGAGATACCAAATCTATTTGCTGTTAACTGAAATAGTGATTTTCTTTTCATTGACATGATTTTACTAGAGTTGAATCAAAAGAAATTTGAAATGAGTATTCATTACACTGGAAATTTTAAAACGTGAAAAGGAGAAACATTGTACTTAATGATATTGTTTTATTTGTCCTAAAACAGACAGAAAACTCACAATTAAATATGAAGATAAGTGGCATGGAAAGAAAATCAAGTGGAAAAAGAGATTCTTTTTTGGCACAACCAAAGGTTACAAAAGAAAATATGAAATCACCAGCCAAAGTATGTTCTTTCAAAGTTTATTTCATAGAACTTTTAAAGTATATGTAGCTTTTTCTAATTAGAAGAAAAATCTGTTAAAGACTAAAAGTGGGATTGCAGGAGAAGATCAGTTTGGTCTGGAAAGACCTATATTAGAATGGCATGGATGTCTTGAAGCTTTGGGAGATGATTCCTTCTTAGTAAAGTTAGATCTGCATAATACCTTGCATCCATTAAGTAGCAGCCTTCTTGAGATGGAATGAAACTAGATTTGAATAGCTGTAACAGCATAAGAGGAAAACATTGTAGAACTTATATTATTGAATACAAACAAAATGCCTAGGTAAGAAATCTATTTTAACCTCAAATCTAAAACCAAATATCTCTCTAGTTGCCGTTTAACCGATTTATATTATTGGTATGTAGGGTATATGATTTTGGCAGCTGGAACTTGACTATTTAATACTTCACCATGAGAGCCATAGATATACTCTTCTCCTATTTGAACAAAATGATTTCTATGTGTTGGCCTGAAAAACATTTCCCATGCTTTGTTGGTAAACTCACACTTGCCTACTTTTTAAAGAGATATAATAATTTTTATTTTCTGAGTATTAGAGGTACAGTGAAACAAAGGGACATTTTACTAATTGTTATTAACAAGAAATGTTGTAGTTGTGTGGTTTTGAATTTAAAACTTTCTACTCATTATCAAAAAAACTTAGTGTTGGAATAGAGATTTATTGAAGTATTAGAAAAATAATTCGGCAACTTAAATGTATATTTACTTTTTAAAAAATTTATAGTTCAAACTAGAATCTTCATCCCCCAAAATAAAGAGTGGAATGCCTTTGGAAGAAGAAAAGTCTACTGAATTTGTGTTTATACCTCCAGAAGGAAAAGAAACAAAGGAAAGAATACTAACTGAACATCAGAAAGAAGTACTCAAAACAAAGAGGTTTGTTGTAGTCCTTTTATCTTGAATTGAGTATTTTGCAGTCACACTTAGATTTCATGCACCAAACTATAGCTTTGTCTTTAGAACTAAGATACTGTTTATATTACAGTATATTTTAATGCTGAAAAGATTCACTAGGTAACTACATTTCATAGTGTATATAGCTCCCAAGTAATGCAACAAATGTTTGTAAACTGAGTTCCTTTATTGAGGTGTAGTGTGGGAGGGAAAGGTAAAGAAGATGGTTTCATGGAAAATAAGCATCTAAGCCTTGATATATTTTTTTAATTGTTCTTAGAACTAGATGTAGAATTGTAGGCTTTACTTTCTGATTGTAGAAATATCAGATTTTGAACTTATAAAATATTTTTCAGGTGTGATATTCCTGCCATGTATAATAATCTGGATGTTTCACAAGATGCATTATTTTCTCAGTATAGTCAGGAAGAGTCTATGTAAGTATGGAAGCTGCTGAAGTAACTTTTTTTTTTTAATATATTTTATTGATTTTTTACAGAGAGGAAGGGAGAGAGATAGAGAGTTAGAAACATCCATGAGAGAGAAACACCAATCAGCTGCCTCCTGCACACCTCCCACTGGGGATGTGCCCACAACCCAGGCACATGCCCCTGACTGGAATCGAACCCGGGACCTTTCAGTCCGCAGGCCGACGCTCTATCCACCGAGCCAAACCGGTTTCGGCTGAAGTAACTTTTTTAAAGTTTTACTTAAAAACTACTCTAATTTATGTTTGTTTATTCCAGGGAAATTCCTAAATTAGCTGAAAAATCGAAGGAAGATTCTAAGATGGCATTTAAGGTATACATATTTTGGGGGTTTTCAAATCACTTTCATTATGGAGTCCATTGTATTCATTTTAAGACGTGCTGTTTAATTTGTTAAATTTCACTAGCAGATGTTAGCAGAATTATAGTCGTCGTCTGTGGGTGTGGATGAGTTTAAATGTATTTGGCTTTATTGAATATTTATCATTAGAAAAAAGTTAGTGGGCATCTACCACCACTTTTGGAGTAATTACAAAATACCAAAAGTCAGCGATTACCTTTGAATTACTAAGGCATTACACTAAAATTTCCCCCAGAAAGTCAGACTTGTATGCTGGTTAATCTATATATATGTACATTTCTCTGCAGGAGGAACTAACAAAGAGTGACATTGTCATTACACAAGATGTTACAGGAAAGTGTGGTATGGAAGAACATCTTGAAAAGACTTCTTTTTCAAACAATGAATGTAGTTCTGTTGAGGAAACCCATCCCAGAATACTGAGCAGTAATAATAATGCCAGAAAAAAAACTTCAATTTCATCAAAGAAAATTTCAACTGAATGTGCATCTAGTGCAGGAAACACTTTTGGTGTTAGCAGTAGCTCAGTTTCTAATATCACCAATTCTGGAACACCCTCACAGCCTACAAGTCGAAGGCAAACCTTTATTACGTTGGAGAAGTTTGATGGTTCAGAAAATAGACCTTTTAGTCCGTCCCCCTTGAACAATATGTCATCAGCTGTTACAGTGAAAAATAGTCAGGAAGGCATGGCTAAAACAGATATTCCACCAAAAGCAAAGAGAAGAGAAGTGGCTCTTTCAAAATCTGACTCTGAAAAAATAGTGCATGGAAATAAGCGGTCAGGCCTAAGGTCAAGTAAAGCTGAACAAACGGGGAATAAAAGTTCTAAGCTCTTAATGACATCAGATCAGAAGAAAAGTACTCAGGAATCTATTGATAGCATGGTAGCCTTAGAAAATAATCCAGCTAGTTTGCTTAATCAAACAGAATGTGTGTTAGATAATCAGGCTCATCTCTCTGAATCTGCAGTGGAACATGAGGATACAATGCTTAAACCAACAACAGAAAATGCTTTATTAGAAAACAGTATTGTAGAGGAGAAAATCTTAGGAACCAATTTGGAATCCAAAGAAAATACACCCCCAGCCATAATACCAGCAGATCAAATGGTAAATGAGGATAGTCATGTTCAGATAGCTCCAAATCAGAAAACCCTTAGACGTTCTTTAAGGCGACGTTCAGAAATAGCAGAGCCTATCACTGATAGCCAAGATAAAGAAAATAATCTTCAAAAAAAGGAAAGACATAAGGAAGAAGAAAAGACTCTTCAAAAAAGTCAGTTACATGTCAAAGATGATATGTTACCTCAGCAAAAACTGATTTCTGAACAAACTGTACAGGAAAATTTAATTGAGAAAGATACTTTACATGAGAAGACTTTAGGGGAAACCAGCACTAATGCTGAAATTGAAAAAAATAGAAGAAAGCCAGACCTTGAGAATAGTAAATCTGAGGGAGATGCTGGCCAGGATATTGCAGATAAGTCCTCTGAGAAACAAGTAAGGGGACGGACACGGTATCAAACAAGGAGAGCATCCCAGGGTTTACTTTCCAGCATTGAAAACTCCGAATCTGATAATTCTGAGGCAAAGGAGGAAAGTTCTAGAAAGAAGAGATCTGGAAAATGGAAAAACAAAAACAGTGACAGTGTTGACATTGAAGATCAAGAAGAGAAAATGGAAAAACAGGAATGTCTACAAGTTGAAAGTCAGATACATGATCATAAAGCAAATTCAGAAGTGGACATAAATATAAAATCTCAGATTTGTGAAAACAAAGATGAAAATAATACTGTAGCTCTCCAAGATTCTACAGTATCTTCAGATTTGGTGCTAGTTTGTGATATATCAAATACTTATGAAGAAAAAAGTAAAACCAGCAAATGTGCAGGTTATTCCTTTTCAAATCCTGTATCAGAATTAAATCCAAGGACTAGAAATGCCAGTAAGAGGTTACATAAGCGAGATTCCATAGAAAATAATGTGGAAGAAGGGTCAAAAATAGACACATCAGACAGTTCTTTGCCTTCTGAAAAAACTTTTCAAACACCTGAATGCCGACACAAGAGAAGTAGGAGGGTAAGGAGATCTAAAGGTTGTGATTGCTGTGAAGAAAAGTCACAACCTCAAGAAAAGTCACCCCTTGGTTGACAAATACAGAAAATTACAATGTAAAGGTCAGTGAAACAAAAAAGATAGATGTGCCAATTCCTGCAACTATGTCAGAGACTTCTACAGGTAATACTCACCCTGAGGCTAAACTTCCAGATGAGTGTCATAGTGTGAATTTTCATTTGGGTCTCAAGGAGGATAATGATACTATTGATTCATTAATTGTACCTGAAACTGAGTTGAAAGAAAAAGATATTCAAGACTCTCTTCCTTCTGAAATAGTAAATTTTAAAGAAGAAATATGTGATACGGATTTTAAGGAAGCAATATCAATTGAAAGCCAAGAGCCATCCAATAAAAAATGTAAGACTGTTGGCCCATGTTTAGGTGATTCCAAAGATATTTCACTGGAATGTTCTAATTTGGAGACCAAAGAAGAAAAGCCAGAGGCTATACTAAAAATGGAAGTAAGTACAGAGAACATTGTTAATGTTGAAGCAGATGCATGTAAAGTAAAAGGAGAATTCAATCCAGAAGTAGAAGCTATGGAATTGGATGTAGAATGTGATAAATCTGAAGCTAGCTTCTCTGAACAAAAGAGTGCCAAAACGGGTATTTTTGAGGAGGAGACAACAGAGAAAAACAGTACAAGAAGTGATGAATCTGAAGCAGATGCAGCTAAAGTACTGATTGCTGAAGAAGCAGTAACTGAGGAATTTAATTCCACTATTGGTCATCCTGATAATACCACACCTATAGAAGTAAGAGCTCAGTTAGAAGTTTCTGAACAAACAGCAGTTGGTGGAATAGATGGAGGAAATGATGAATCTGATCCAGGCTCATCTGAAGAAATGAATGCTGAAGTGGAAAATTATGAAGAAAGAGTAATTGGTGAAGTGAATGCTGAAACTGACCATGTGAGTGAAACAGAGGATGAGGACTTGATTACCAAAGCATCAAAGTCCATAGAAGCTGAAACAAACAGATTGAATATAGAAATTGGCAACATTTTCCCTAACACACTTAAGGTGAACACTGAAGAAGGAAAAGTTAACTCTAATAAAACAGAAACAAGCATTGTACTTAATAAACCTGAAGAAGTAAAATTAGATGACAATCAATTGAAAGTGGAAAATGGTGGTGAAGCTTTACAGGAAGTTCACCATACTTCAGAGAAAGTGAAGGAAACATCACAGCCTCTGATATCTGAAAGAGATACCTCTGAACTGATAACAGAAGACAATAATGCATCTCCTCAAAAATTAAACGAATTTGATCCTTTACTTCTGTCAGCAACTGAGAGTCCTAGTGGCATGCAGGCGCGCTGTATCTGGTCTCCTTTGGCTTCTCCATCCAGTAGCATTTTAAAAAGAGGACTAAAAAGACCTCAAGAAGATGAGATCTCACCACCTGTTTCCAAGGTAGGGGTTTGAGGATGAATCTTAATGGCTCATGTTTAAATGGAATATTTTTGCATATATCTTTTCGAATTAGTGTTTTGTTTTCTTCAGATAAATACTTGGGTGGAATTGCTGGGTATATGGAAGCTCTTTTTATTTATTTTTTTGAACATTTTTATTGATTTCAGAAAGGAAGGGAGAGGGAAAGAGAGAGACATCAATGTTGAGAGAGAACCACTGATCAGCTGCCTCCTGCACACCCCCTACTGGGGATTGAGCCCAGAACCTGGGCATGTGCCCCTGACTGGGAATTGAATCTGGGACCCTTCAGTCCGCAGGCCAACAACACTCTATCCACTGAGCCAAACTGGTTAGGGCTCTTTAATCCATTTCGAGTTTATTTTTGTATATGGTGTAACAAAGTGGTCCAATTTCATTTTTTTGCTTGTACCTGTCCAGTTTTCCCAGTACCACTTATTGAAAAGACTGTCTTTACCCCATTGTATATTCTTACCTCCTTTGGCGTTAATTGACCATATAACAAGGATTTGATTTTTGGGTCTCCAGTATGCTATACATTGTTAATACAAATTAGTTACGTTTTGTTTGATAGTATCTCATATTTCAGTTTTATTTAGGCAACAGCATAGTGTAGTTTTTTATAGCCGATATGTACAGAATCTTCCCACTTTTTTGAATTAAAACTAGGGAACATTTATATACATACTTAACTATGTAAGTGCTCTGTTGTGTATGTCAGATAGCTTGATTGTGTGAACATATTGTAAGAGTTTAGAGGAGACTTCAAGCTAGAGCTAAGAAACAAAAATTGCTACCCAATTGCTGTGAGTCTGGTATCTTCAGAGTTTAGAACAGAATCAATCTAAGTAAGATATACCAGAGGCTAGTTAGTACTATGTCTAACTCTTTAACTTGTTCTTTATAGTCATTGTAGTTAATAGTTAAACCCATAAAGTTAGTAGTGGATTATGCAATTTTTACTGCTACATGCACTTTCATTAAGTTTCTGCTACTGTGTCTGTTTCAATCTTTGTTGCTATAGAACAGTGGTCGGCAAACTCATTAGTCAACAGAGCCAAATATCAACAGTACAACGATTGAAATTTCTTTTGAGAGCCAAATTTTTTAAACTTAAACTATATAGGTAGGTACATTGTTATTAACTTAATTAGGGTACTCCTAAGCTGGCCTTTGCTAAAAACGTCCTCAATCTGATTGAGGTACGTTCGCTGAGGTCGACCCCTTCCAACTCTCCCATCCACACTCGTCTTGTATACTTGTTTCATCTATCTCCTTTCGTTCATCCTCTCTATATGTCCAAACCATCTCAACATACCTTTCTCAATCCTTGACACTACATCTTCTTTCATTCCACAACATTCCCTAAAATTAACTTAATAAACTTTACTTAAAGTTTTAAGTCTTAGTTAAACTATAGGTACGATGAATAAAACTTGATGTCATACTTAATAGCGATATTTATTGATAAAATTAAATTTCTTACAATTTACCTTACAATATCCATGAAATTAAATCATGACAATGACTGACAAACACTAATGTGAACAATGGCCTTGTATCTCCTTGGAAAGTTTGGGTAAGTCAGGTTTGTATGTTGTTTTTAATTTTAGGCACGATTCCAGGTTCTCATCAATAAGACGACTTCTGCGCATGGGCCACAAAGTTTCAATCGCACTGTACATACGCACCCCCACGTGGTATTTTGTGGAAGAGCCACACTCAAGGGGCCAAAGAGCCGCATGTGGCTCGCGAGCCGCAGTTTGCCGACCACTGCTATAGAACATAGATCATTGGAATGACCTGTGCTATTTGTGAAAGCAGTCATTAGGAAAAACTGCAGCTATATACGTACACCTGGTTTCTAGTGAAATAATTTAAGCTTCTAAACCCACACTCTATTTTTGGGTAACCTTATACTGAGAATTTATGGTGTTATTTTTTAAAACTTTAATTTTGTTAAATAAAACATGACCTGTGTTTTTAGGTTCGCCGAGTCTCCTTTGCAGATCCAATATATCAAGCAGGATTGGCAGATGACATTGATAGGCGATGTTCTCTTGTTAGGGCCCATTCTTCAAATAGTTCTCCCATAGTAAAAAGTGTTAAAACTTCACCTACTGCACAGTCTAAGGTAAGCTGTAGGCTTTAAAATACATGTATGTATGCAGACAAAATTGCATTGTGTAGTTTGTCTTAAAAATTAAGGAACAAAACTTGTTTGATTTGGATATATTCTTTTTCTGCCACTTGGTATACAGACATGAACAGGTTATAAAAGGCAATGATGATCCAGCAAGTAATTGATTATGTAGTTTATTACATTATAGATTTTTAGAAAGTATTAAGAAATTACTGTATTCTAAATTGTGAAAATAGAGTTGTAAATTTATAGTTACCTAGGGTTCTGAGTTTTTTTTTCTCTCCTTCTATCTAGCATAATACAACTTCAAGCAAAGGATTTCTGTTCCCAGGATCACGTAGCCCTAAATTTAAGAGCTCAAAGAAATGTTTAGTAAGAAGTGCTTTAGTTTTCATGCAACTTTTTTTTTTCATGTTTAGTGAGGTGATGTGTATTTAACGGCTTTTGAAATTTATTCTAAGATTACAGAAATGACTAAAGAATCCATACCATGCCCAACAGAAAGTGTTTACCCAGCTTTGGTAAACTGTATGGCACCAGTTGATATTATTTTACCTCAGATTACTTCAAACATGTGGTAAGTGATTATTTAGGCTTCTGGCTTATTCTTAAAGTTGCCCCTTATTTAAGAATACTATTTAAATTATCAAAGTTCTCATATTTAGAATTGCTTTTATATGCACCTTTATGCATATTTTAGAAATAAAAATTCAGCTGGGAAGATGGGTCAGAAAGGACAATAAGAGAAGCATTTATCACAATGGCTAAGATAATTGTGTGCTTATTTTCCAGGTGCCATGTTGAACTTTTTATATACATTATCTTATTTAATCATAATATAAACCCTATAAAAGTAGTAGTGTTATTTCCACTTATGTTGGTAAGCATGAAGCACACATTAGGCTTAGTCTGATTCCAATACTATTGCTTAAACCAGGCATACACATCAGATTAAAATTTTTTGTTTTAATTTATATGTTCAGTGTCTGTCTTCACAGTAGGTTAGGTGGGCATATATAAATTCAGCATGGTTGAACTTAAATTAGGAAATTCACCTAGATAGACTCTCACAAATAGAGTAAATATAAAACTATATAATAATGTTCTACCTTTTTTTTATTGTCTGTTCAGGGCAAGAGGACTGGGACAACTCATTAGAGCAAAGAATATAAGAACAATTGGTGATTTGAGTACTCTTACAGCATCTGAAATTAAAACTCTTCCTATCCGCTCTCCAAAAGTGTCCAATGTAAAAAAGGCTCTCAGAGTATATCATGAGCAACAGGTAAAAACTTAAGATGTCAGTTATAAATCATGTATAAACACAACCCTGTGTCACATACCAATCTTTTGGTCAACAACAGACTGCATATACAGCAGTGGTTTGATAAGATAATAGTGGAACTGAAAATTCCTATCACCTATTGATGTCATAGTGTAAATGCATTACTCATGTGTTTGTAATAATGCTGGTGTGAACAAACGCACTGCACAACACAGTCATAAAAATGTAGTACATGTGATTATGTGTACAGCACATAATACTTGATAATATGAATGACTGTGTTGCTGGTTTACATATTTACTAAACTTTGTTGTTATTTAGAATGTACTCTTCCTACTTATGTAAAAAAAGGTTTGCTGTGAAAGTTTGCCTTGTTACCCCATCAGCAGCCTCCTAACTACATTTGTGATTGCATCATTTTACTTGGTCTAATCTCATTTTTGTGTGCAGTAACATGCTGTAGCCTAGAAGCAATAGAATATACCATGTACCCATTTATGTAGTAGGCTATGCCATGTAGGTTTGTGTGAGTATACTATGATATTCTCACAGTGACAAAATTGCCTAACATTTCTCAGATTGTATCCCTGTCATTAAGCAGTGGGTAACTGTAAATGATCTAGCAATACAGTTACACAGTTTGTACTTAACTGTACACGCATTTCATGACACCTTTTCTTCCCTTCCCTCAGGAGTAACTTAAAAGATCACGTTATAATTCTACAGAGAAGTGTTTCTCATTTATTTTGAACTCTTCTTATGCAGTGTACCTCTCAATTCTTTGAATTCTGTTCTCCTACCACCTTATCTCTTTCATTTATACAAAACTGGCTATTGAATTCCATGGCTGTGGTTCTTAAAACCTAGATGTTAAAATCTAAACGTTTATAAAAATCTTGCAGGTTTTTTGTTTAACAGTATTTTGATTTTGATACCCAACCTTTTTACACATAAACATTGTGTGTCATGGATGTTTTCAGAATTTCTAATGAAAGCCAATATTCTTCCCCCTATAAAAATATATGGAAAATTTTATATATTATTTCAGAAAGGTTCATAGACTCCTAAAACCCATTCAGAGACGCTTTATATATCCATTGACATTCAGAATTGTGAGTGAGTGGAAAATAGGGTCTGTTAAAGATGAAAATCAGTATTCTAGATTAGAATCTTTGAGACTAGAATTTGCTAACTACTTGAAAGTCCTAGAATTAGCATTAATTTGTGTTGTGATTTTTAAATACATTTGTTAGTTTTTAAAAACCCAAATACTTTATTAGTAATTTTTAGTTTTATAGATCAAAAATTTAGTTTCTTAAGTATTTTCCGTGTTCCATGGGCCCTGAGAATTGTCTCTGAAACATTATATAATTTTTTAAAAACTGCTTTATTGAGACAATCCACATACCATAAAATTCACTGCTCCCCCTCCCACACACACACACACACACTTCAGTGATTTGTGTGTGTTTTTGTTTTTAGTATATTTACAAACTTATACAATCACAACTGCAGTCTTAATTTTAGAACATTTTTATCACTCCAGAAAAAACTCTAACAGTTATTAGCAGTCACTCTTCATTTCCAACCCCATGGCAACCACTAATCTTTTTTCTCAGTAGATTTCCCTATTATAGACATTTCATGAAAGTGGGGTCATATAAACCTGTGGTCTTTTGTGACTGACTTTCACTGCACATATTTTCAAAGCTTATTTGTAGGTTTTTTTGGCGTGTTATTAGAACATAGTTTCTTAGCAATATTAGCTAAGCTAATAATCACGTGATGGGCTGTCAGATTCTGTTTTGGTGTTGGTACTGTTGTTGGTCCTATTAAGAGTAACTTTCCATTTGTTGGTTTTGTTTTTTACTGACCTGAATGTTTAATCAAGGTGAAATCTCGTGGATTAGAAGAAATTCCAGTTTTTGATATTTCTGAAAAAACAATAAATGGAACAGAAAATAAACCTCTCTCTGCTGATGATGAAGGACTTGCCTCAGGTATATTTTAGCAGAGTAGGACATCTTTATTTATAGATCAGTTGACTTTCTTGAATTGTTTTGTTATGCTTTAGCTTTAATTTGACCATGCCTGTGAATTACATAAGTTTTTCTTTTGTGCTAGTTGCCAAGTACATGAAAAAATAATTGTTTTACTTCAAGTATAATCAGTTGCTTTTCTGTAATTGTCAACTCTACTCCAATAAGGATATGAACATTGTATTCTGGCCATACTTTTAATGAAAATGAAGTAAGTCTAGCGATTTCTTCAATGGCACAGAATAAGCTATGTTAGATTTTCCTGTTGGCAGTTCTCTTGAGGAACATGGTTACATACCTCAGCCTGCATTTTCAATATTCAAACCTAGGCACTTAGACTTTATATTAACTTGAGAGGCAATATATACAACTTAGGTTTTACCTGAAATAAATCTAATCATACTTTTTCCCTCTTTTTTTAGATTTAGTTGATCCTGTTGCTTTAGAAACTCCATTATCAAAAAATCTTGTGGCACAGGTCAGTGCACTTGCTCTTCAGCTGGATTCAGAGAATCTCCATAATTATTCAGGAAGCCAACTATTTGAAATGCACGAGAAACTTGGTAGCATGGCAAACACTATAATAAAAAACCTGCAATCGCGTTGGAGGTCACCAGCTCATGATAATTCTGTTTAGTATTTTAAGACAAAGTTGAAACTTTAAAAAACTTCACTAAGTTTATTTCATAAAATAAGTTCTGAAATATGGCACAATTTCAGACTGAATGTTTGCAAAATTGGTAACATTTCAGAACCTGAAGGGCAATGACTATGTAAGTTCAATTTTGTAAGTTCATTATGTAAGATGATTTTTTTGATATTACATATTTTATTGGCTGCTATGCATAATTTTTCCAAAATTTTAAATTTACTGAAATGTGAAAGCAAAAACTAGAAACAAGCAGACATTTATTTCACTTGAACTCATGCATATTCTGATTAAACATTTTATGAAAAATATCTTATTTGAAGTAAAATTGAAATTTTTTATTTGGATTTTTTGCTGACTGATAAAAGGTGTTTATACTTGATTTTTTAAAAAATTTGTATTTGTTGTACCTAAGATTTAAGAAATTTGGTCTTGGTAAAATATACTGTACGTGCGATGTAAAAGAATTATTGTTTTTCACCGATTTCAACTATGGACAACTTTTAAGAAAAACCAGAAGTTTCAGGTTTTGGGTTAAAGTATTAAAGCAGACTTTACTGAGATACATACCATTCATTTATTTGCATTAGCAAATATTTGTACAACAGCATTTGCCTGTGAAAATTGACTCTTTGGGGATATAGTATTGATTTAAAAATGCACAACTACTTGTACATTATGTATAGATTACAATGTTTTTAATTTATAAATTTCAGCTTTCGTTAATTGCGTGTTTCTGAAGCTTCTTGTGAATACTTTTGTGTAATAGAAACTATTTTGTATATATTAAATACTGAGATATCAGTATGGACAATAGAAGTGCTTTGTGGACTTGATGCAGATGTTTGTAAGATTCTGTATTTGCAAATGAAACAGCAAATAGTTTTGTACTTAGTTAATAGTCTCAGTTAAAACATAGGTTTATTTTCTTAAGTAACCAAAATGAGTAAAAATAGAAATGAGAAAGTGTTACATGACATTTTTACTATTCATATCTATACTTATTTTTTGTCTTTTGGAAGAGGGTATCAGCCACTAGAAAGCATGCCTCATTACATTTCTTTTTAATAGGAGAGTTAGAGTATTTTCATTACAACTTGGACTATAAGAAATCAAGTTTATCTGCTCTTTTCACCTGCACCTAAAGCAAACTTGGAAGAAATTTTAAACTATTTTTTTGAAATATGTGTGTTTTGCCTACTTTTCAAAAATAGGGTGGTATATAATTAAAACATTTGTGAATTTTACTTATTAATATTAGTGCCTGACTTCCCTATTTGTTTTTTTTATTCATAATGAGAATGTCTCATTTTTTCTCTGAATAGAATGAGTGAGCGATCTCAGTTTCACGCTTTATTCAGAACTAACCCCTACTTGAAAAGGCACACATTCTTCAAAATGTAGAAAGTTTAATGTTTGTGTCTAATTCGCTTCTATATTCAGAAGGGGGCCACCAGTCAGCCACAAAAAAAATTAGTGTCTTTTGTAATTGTAAATCCATGGTCATTAAAATTTTTTGGGGTCTAAGTTTGAAATTTTTATACCAAGGATGGTTTTAAAAGAAATTCTGGGGCGATTGAATTGAGGATTGTAGCTTGAAGCAATAACTAATGAAATATAAGAATATTTTTTTATTGTTTATCATTTCCCAAATAATATTTGACAGTAAAGAGGCATATACGTTTTTAGTGGTCAGATGTGTATGTGTGCTTCAAATGAGTCAAAATTACATTTCCTGACTACATACTTTAATGTTTGTGTGAACTAAAGTGGTGATGGAATGAAATTTTTGGGAAAGTGAACAGTATAGCAGAAAATGGGACCAAAATGATTACCATTCACTTAAGTCACTGAATTTGATACTAGCATAGGTATTAATTTATAACATTTATGATTCAACAAGGATATGTTTTAAAATATTTGAGGACAAAAATCAGTTTGCTAAGTCATCATTTTTGATATAGTTATAAGTTTATCTCTGAGGAACCTTACTTAAAATATTCTTGCCTTGAAATTTTCTGAAAATTTTCCCGAATAGCAAAATGCATTAATGTTCCTTAATTAACTCCATTGTGTTGCTTCATTATTAAAGTTAACTTAGCTTTTTCAAATATTTTCTAATGGTTAATAAAACATGACAGTAATACTCAAATGTAATTTATTTTGCATTTACTAAAAGGACCCAGTTGCATTCAGAAGCATAATAAGATTTTTTATGTTCCAAAATGGATTTCATAGTGAATTTAAATTTTCAGTATTTGAGTGAGCCCATTAAAGGTGCTCTGCTGCTTGAACAAGTTTGGAAGCCATTGTTGAATGGTGTGCGGCTTTTGCTTTAATTCCATATAGTAAAAGGGTGAGTCAAGTTTAGTGATAATGCTGTTTGATAATATGGTAAAAAAAAATAAGACTTAAATCTGAATAATAAGAGCATGGTAGTTCTTTTTATGTATAGCTTGAAAGTAGTCAGGGATTCTGATATATTTAAGAATCATATGACTGAAAAGCATGTGAGGATTGTATATTGCCTAAAGTAAAAGTGGCAGGGAAAGAAACAAAGTTGGGGGGGAAATGGGATGTGTGTGTATAAAGTATACAAGTAGAATTTTTTAAAAAGGGTAACAAGGAATGAGAAAAATTAAAAAATAAGAACTGTTTAAAATGCTAGCTTAGTTGAACTTGAACAGGAGTTAGTAGGGCCAGGTCATGTTTTCCCTTAATGCCATACCTTCCAACTTTGGCTTGGTAATTCAGTAAGAATTATTCTTTATTATCACTTTATAGGGAGATCAGTTGTTAACATTATTAGATTAAGACTTGAGTGAGTAGGGGAGAAACTTAACTCATTATCATTAGTACAACCCATGTCCAATTTATTCTCAAGTTTTTAGAAAGGTCTTGTACTTTGTATAAAAACAGTGGAAGTTTTGACTCTTAACAGTGTTTCTCAAATTTGCATGTATGTGTGAAAATGCAGATTCTGATTCAGTATGTCTGTGGTGGGGCACAATCCTTCATTTCTCAAAAACTTCCACATGACATACTAAATAGTGATATCTGTGGACTGCACTGTCCTAGATAGGCTGAAGAGGCTTCAAGCTGTGAGTTAGGTTTGGATAGCCCAAGCTGATTTAAGTCCTTATAGTTACTGTCACAAAAAATAAAAGCTGGTCTTTTTTTAAAAGTAACTTTCAAATTTATGAATTGGAGATGAGATAGAATGCTTCAAATTAAAGCTCAAATTGCAAAGAAAGTTTAAGGTTGAATTTGGAGCCTTGTTAATATGGAAGGTTTATATTTTTAAGTAGGCAGATAGTTAAGTGTTTGACATTATAAAAATCTTATTAAGCAGTTTGGACAAATGAGTCTTGGATTATGTTCTGATTTCTTTAAATATTAAAGTAAATTTTAAAATATTGGCGATGGCATTTAGTTTCTAAGTGAATCTTGCCTTCTAAGTTACGAGACTTAATTATTTTACTTATAAACATTGAAAATAGACCACCCCAAAGATTAAAATGGCAGTGAAGTTAGCAATGCCAAAGTAAGTTATGTGTGATAGATCTGCCTTGACATTGTACTGAAGACCTCTGGTGTCTTTGTTGTTAAGTTACACGGTTGAAAATTGCAAAATAGAGTTTGAAAGACAGAGTTGAATAATTGAATTCTCTAAACATGAGTGTTTCTTGGCATTCTGTTAAGACACTGTATTTCCCTCCCATATTTCAATACTCTTTTTGTAAGAGCTACCCTCATCCAAAGCATTTAAGAAAAGGTAGCCAGAAGTTAAGTGATGTACTTACTAAATGTTTTTATCAAAATTTATTGACCACTTGATTTATGAAACAAATCTGGGCTTTGTGGCTTGTAATGGCCCAACTAATATATCATATGCCAGGCTTTGTATATTGCTTTTGAAAGTATATATTAGAATCTGAGTCATTTGGATTTGAAGATGTATAGATATTTAATGGAACAGTAGTCTTAACAGAATTGAGTGTTTTTTAATCAGTTCTCTGGAATATAATGCTAAATTTTACAGTGTGGTCTTACCATTTTTTCTTTACATGACAAACCCTTCACCAAAGAACAGTTAAAACCGAACATGAATTGCCAAGCTGTATAAATGCTTACTCCCCTGAAATATACTATTAGAATGGAAGATAATATATATATATTTTTTACCTGAGAGTATAAGTTTTAAGGCAGTATTTTAAATGAATGTCACAGAGAAGAAAAATAACCTACCGAGCTTTTGTTCTCATAGCAGAGGAAGCATTACCTTTAGGCCACAGTGTACTAATTTGTAATTGTGGGTAAATTGTCCTTATTAGACAGCAGGTTTATATGCTGATAGAGATTGATGCACTGATAAGTGATAAAATTTCCAACAAGAGGCAGCATTATTTCTTAAATAGATAAAATGCATGTAACTAGAAAGCTGACCTTCAAAATAGTGTCATGGAACTGAAAATGAATATAGTGTAGCAGTTATTTTCATACTTAATTGAATAACAATACAAAGAATTTTTATAGAATGGGAACCTTTGTAATAGAAAAATGGAATTAAGAACACAGAATCAGGTTTGTATATAAGAACAGATGGCAGTCTTAACTAGTATGTTTTTATAGATCAGGGATGATAAACTACAGTTGGACACCTGTTTTTGTATAAATCCTATGAGCGAAGAATGGTTTTTACATTTTCTAAATGGCTGAAAAAAATATTTTGACATGAAAATATATGAAGTTAATATTCAGTGTCTATAAGATTTTATTGGGATACAGCTATGTTTTTACATATTATCTTTGGTGGCCTTCCTGCTACAGCAGCAGAGTTGAATGGTCTGACAGATTGACCTGAATTACCTAGCATTTACTGTCTGGCCCTTAGATAGAGTTTACTGATTCCTGTTACAAAGGATAGTTTTTTTGTTCACACATGCCATGTAGTCAGTTTGATTATTTGCTTCTAGCTGGTGGGAAGAGGATTTAGCTTCCTTAATTTCTTAATCCTGTTGCTGTTATTTAGGTTTTATTTTATAAAATGGGTTCCCCTATTCCATTTATGTTTTCTTATTGTGCAAGTACACATATTCTAGAAGATACTAGTACTTTTAGGGAACATTTTTTCCTTAATCTTAAAATATAGTAAATGTGTTTGCCATGGATATTAAGGAACCATGATGTGTCAGAGGAAGGCATCTGGCACTAATGGGTTAAATCACAGTTTGTTTTCTGTGTTGAGTAATTTCATTGCTTTCAAACTACCTCCTGTGGATAGACTTGACTAATACGCACTTAGAGAAAGACAAGAGAAGTCAAATCAGACATTTATTAGCCCTGTAATATTTTTGTTCTGATGACTTGGTAAACTTTCTAAGAGAGCTTAGTTTGCATCCAGAAAGTATTTATATTTGGTAAGTTAAATGACTTAAGTTGAAACCTCATAGAAGTACCTCCTCATTCAGTTAACTGCATTAGTAGGTCGGAAAAAAGGGTGTAGTCAGTTTTATTTCTGTAATGCTTTATACAATGTTTGCAGCAGCTGGACCTATACTAATAGTATATTTTCAGGTTCAAGACTGGATTGAAGGAGGGAAAAACCTTATTATTTCACAGTAAAAATTTTCATGACCTACTGAGTTGTTACCACTTGCCAATGAAACTGGACATTGAAACATTTTAAAGAAATGCACTTTAATCTGAAATAAAAGTATAAAAACTAAACCATAATGGTACTTGTTTGTTTGGTTTTGGGTTTTTATTCATTTATTTTAATGAGACCTGAATTGAAGAACAGCATAATCCAAATACCAACTTAAAGTAAACATTGTATTCCTCTACAAACACATGAACCATTCATTTTTGCCTCCTTATATGGCCTGTTATTAACTATAGGGTTTCTGTTTTATGGGTTCCACACACTTTTTAATCCATATTTTTAAATTTAAAAAAAAGAAATAGACTTGGTGATGTTGAAGGGTAACATCAGTTTATTATGGTTGCTATAACAACCACAGACAGTGGCTTAAACAGCAAATTTGCTGTCTCAGTTCTAGACTCAGATAAAGTGTCCTTTAAGGCTGTGTGGAAAACTGTTCCATGCCTCTGTCTCCTAGCTTCTGGTGGTTGGCTTTCCTGGCGTATAGAAGTATCGCCCCAAGCTCTGCTCTCATCACATGTTTTCCCTATGTGTTTGTCTACTTGTCCAAATTTCCCTCTTAGAAAGGCACCAGTTCCATTGAATCGGGGCCTACCCTTAGGACCTCATCCTAACTAATTTCTGCAATTACCTATTGATAAGGTCACATTTTGAGGCACTGGAGCGGGGGCGGTGGGGGGGGGGGGGAGGAGAAAGCAAAAACCCATACCACATTTCACAAGGGAGTGGCATTGAGTAGTACCAGGGAGCACTGGTCATTGAGAGCTGAGTTGAGTTCTGGCTTGAGTGTAATCCAGCCATGGGCAAACTACGGCCCCCGGCCCGTTTGAAATGAATAAAACTAAAAAAAAAAGACCGTACCCTTTTATGTAATGATGTTTACTTTGAGTTTATATTAGTTCACACAAACACTCCATCCATGCTTTTGTTCCGGCCCTCCGGTCCAGTTTAAGAACCCATTGTGGCCCTCGAGTCAAAAAGTTTGCCCACCCCTGGTGTAATCTATAGACATTTATTTCCATTATAACCTTTTGAATATGACATGAATTTCTAGTCACACAAAGGACTTCTCCAGTGTCAATGCACTGACAAAAAATGGGGGCCCTAACAGATGGCTACAAAGTGGAATGAAGAGGAATGTTGAACTTAGTGTTTTAAGGTGTGTCAATTACGATTTAATTTTTAGGAAATGTCATTACTAGGAATCCCACAAGGTAGTGGGAGGAAAGCATTGGTGGGGGAAAGAGAACAAGGTTAACCCTGAGTTGATAACTTGAGGCTAGGAGATGGATAGAGTAGAATTCTCAATCTTTGTATATGTTGAAATTTTTTAATTGAAGCTTTCAAAAAACTAAAATTAGATAAAGGTTATGTCTGTTTTTATAGCAACTATAAAGTGCCTGGGCAGCTTTTCGAAGTGAATAGGAAATTTAAAAACTAAAACATTTATTGTAACTGAGCATATGCTTTGAATGTTCCCCAAATTTAGGGGGAAAAAACTAGTGTACAATGGGATTGTTGCCCAGTTTTAACCCAGTTTAAGTGAAGATTGAAGACTTGGGAGGGGGAGAGTGGCTCTCTCCACCATTAGGCTGCTTAGGAATGGTTTGCCTTTTTCTAGGATCTGTAAGTTTAATAAGGACACCAACTGTCTCTTGTTCATCACTCAAGCCCCAGCATCTCACATAGTGCCTAGCAAACAGGTGTAGTCGCAGATCATTCGCAAGTGTGGGCACTCTTCGCTAGTGTACTCCCCGAGTCTCAGACACGTTAAGAAGTCTGTGGACACTACACCACTAAGATGCCCACAGGCTGGCCCACCATTTAAATGTAGTGGGTGCAGGCTCTGCATGCTGAGCCATGGCCCTGGACAAATCCCAGATGCCGCAGGAGGCTGATGCGACAGACACGGTGGACTGCCCAGAGTCCTAGCAGAGTCTGCGACACCGCGCCCACCCACCCCACCCCAGCAATGTCGGCTCTTGGTTCTTGAGTTCTTCAAAGAAAGAATTCAGAGCCAAGAATTCTAGTGCTAGAAGTTTATTTAGCATGCAAAGTGAGAGTGCACTTTAAGGAGATTTGAGCAGGCCGGTCAGAGAACTGCTTTGGCCTTTTAGAAAGTCAGAGGCAGAAGAAATGAGTCAGCTGGACTGTGTAGACTCAGGAAGTAAGTTACAATGACAAAAGAAGGGTTCTTGTAAACAGGTTCAGAGGATTAGCCTGGGATGAGCTGCTGCTGCCCACTACTCCTCTGGTTGCAAGTCTTGTGTGACCCTTAGAGCTTAGGAAAAAGAAAGCAAAGATACATGCCTGAAGAAAGAAGGCACAGGCTAGCTTAAGAGAGAGAGAGAGAGAGAGAGAGAGAGAGAGCCGTGGGTCCTTTGTCTTCAGGGTTTTTATCTGTTTACTGAAGGAGGAATTTTAGGCGAGGTCTCAGGGAAGGATCTCAACAGACTATTCATCAGCTTTCCAGGGGTGTCCTTTAATATACTGAGTCATCAAAATGAGAGTATAGCCCTGGCCAGAGAGGCTTGGTGGGAGTATCGTCCCTTATATCAAAAGGTTGGGGTTTGATTCCCAGTCAGGACACAGTACCTAGATTGTAGGTTCAATCCCTAGTTGTGCACGTATGGGAAGGCAACCAATTGATGTCTCTCTCACATCAATGTTTCTTTCTCCCCCTGTATGGGGGTGGGGGGGGGGTGGGGAGAGAGAGAAAGTGAGAGAAAGTATAAGGTTAGGATCATGGTCTCTACTGATTGGTCAGTGCTAAGGTAGGGTGTCATTAGTCATTGCATCTGGTCCTGCTGTCAGTCATGGTGTTGCTTCATCTGGTTTTGCTGCTTTTCTGGGCCTGGAACTGAAACAACTGATGCCTAGATGTTTCCCCTAATTTGACCAAAACTCTGTCTCTATGATCAACAGACTGGAGGCTTTGTCCTAAGATTATTTGATGCTGATCAGAACCTCATAGGCCTGAGGGCTTAATGCTCAAGAAAGTGGTCATGCAAGAAAGAAGGAAGCAGGTGGGTCAGGGTACTGGGTGTGGCCAGTGTGAATCAGCTGTCTCAGTGTCCCCATTCCATTTGCCAAGGAATTTTCCTGGCGTCTTACTACAGGCAGTCCTCGGGTTACATTGGACTCGATGTACGTCGTTTCATGGTTACATTGCCATCTCCCATTTATTTTTTTAAAAAAAGTTCCGTCATTTCGACGTATGTACATATGTGCTTTATGTTTTTTATTATTTACCACAAGTAAAGGTCAGGAATTGTTATCTTTAAAATTTTTTTTTACTGTTTCACTTCATTAGTGCTGTGTGTGTGCTCCATGTGAGTGACGTAGGTGCTTACGTAGGTGGGTTCCGACTTACGGCGAAAATCGCGTTATGTGGCACCTTAGGAACCGATCTCCAATGTAACCCGAGGACCTACTGTATTCTGCCTCATGAGGGCAGCAATATTACTACAGCTCTAAAGTAATATGGACAGATCTTTTCTTTTTTAGAAAGGATACTCTGCTAACTTGAGCATTAAGCCATCATTGGCTGGCACTCCACCTTTTGCCCACATAATGCCTTTGTCGCCTAAAGCCAGCCCACTGGATTCAGAAGAGAAAGATCCCCGAGGTTAGGATTGGATCCAACACTGTTTCTAAAACTTTATAAGCTGAGCCATAAAGGAAGCTTGTGGAACACAAGTATGGATAGAGTTTTGATAAAATCTATGCTTGTGCATTTTTAACAGTACATTTTTTTAAGTTTAATTTTTTGTGTGAAATGTTTGTTTTATTGAAATGTTTATTTGTAGATCATCATAAAACTATTAAAGATAAATAATGCTGCCCTAGCCGTGTTGCTCAGTGAATAGAGCGTTGGCCTGTGGACTGAAGGGCCCTGGGTTCGATTCCAGTCAAGTTCACGTACCTCAGTTGCAGGCTCCCGGCCCTTGTCGGGGGCTTGTGGGAGGCAACCAATTGATGTGTCTCTCTCACATCAGTGTTTCTCTCCATTTCTCCCTCTCCCTTCCACTCGCTCTAAAAATCAATAGAGAAAATATCATTGGGTGAGGATTGAAAAATAATAAATCTCATTCCATCAGTGGCATTTATTGCAGAATTATATATTTTATTAGTTGCTAGCTTATACCAATTTATATTGACTAACAGCTTATAACTTCAGAACTGGATTAGAAATAAAAGCATCAGCATTCAGTAAGCACAGAAAAGGTGGACATCTCTGCCATTTTCCCTTTAACGTTTACATGTTCACGTTGTTTTAGAAAAGAAATAATGTTAAACATTTTCATAATGGAGAAATGGGTTGATACAGCAATAATATAACATTGCAGAAACTTTTAAAATGTCTATTCTGAAATAAAAGAAAGTTTGATAGTGGCAATTTAAAAAATGATGAACCTATGGATTTCGTGTTGTCCTTTGTCTTATGTGCAAGTCCAGAAGATAATGAGGAAGTAAACCAGTTTAATAACTGGACAGATTAGTCATGCTAACTTTTTTACTGGAGAATTGTTTAGGTTCATATATGAACAAATTGAAAGATGGTACAACCATAAATCATATGGACACAGAAAAATCATTGGGTGGCTTGAGAACTTGGTAATAGTGGAGAGTCTAAACTGAAATCCTGACTGCAGGATTTGTAGTTCCTGTAGGCAGGCATGATGCTTTGAAATGCCTAAATAGCTTCAACATAGTTGGCTGGGAGCATGCCGGTCCTGCCGGTCCTCTGCACAGTGCCATACATCCAACCTTCATCTATAGCTTGAACATTTACTATAGCATCTCCATCCTTGAAGGACACCTCATCAGCATCAGCAGCCATGTAGTCGTACATGGCACGGAAGATTTTCTATTTGTGAGGATGGAAAGAAAAGGGGTGAGATATGTTAGATTTGCAACAATTAACCCAAACTCTCAATTTTAAGGTCTCCTATGACTTACTCCATAAACTTAAGTTGCCCAAAAGAGAATGTACAACCACCAACAATGAAGTAAAAAAGACAACTCACAAAGTAGGAGAAAATATTTGCAAACCATATATCTGATAAGGGATTACTATTCAAAATATCTAAAGAACTATAGTTCAATACCCACACACACACACACACACACAAAAGGTGGGGGCAAAGGATCTGAATTCTAAAGAAGTATACATAGAATCAATAAGCACATGAAGAGATGCACAGCATCACGAGTCACCAGGGAATTGCAAATCAAAATGAGAATGAAATACCACCTCTCACACACCAAAATGGTGATGAGCAAAAAGACAGACAATAACAGGTGTTGGGGGAGATGTGGAGAAATCGGAACCTTCCTAAACTGCTGATGGGAATGTAAAATGTGCAGCCATTTTGGAAAAACAGTTATGGGTGTTCTTCCCATGTTAAACAGAGTTCCCATATAATCCAGCAATTCTGCTCCTAGGGGTAGACCCAAGAGGAATAAAAACGTATGTCCATCCAATAACTTGTATACACTTATTCATTCACAGCAGCATTATTCATAACAACCAAAAAAATGAAAACAACTCATGCATGCCCACCAAGATGAATGCATTTTTTAAAAAGTGGTATTTCCATACAATGGAATATTATTTGGTAATAAAAAGGAATGAAGTACTGATACAACATGGATGAACTTCAGAACATTAAGTAAAAGAAGCCAGTCACAAAGACCACTATTGTGTGATTTCATTTATATGAAATGTCAATATGTACATAGAGGCAAATATATACGACAGAAAGTACATTAGTGGATGCCTCACATTGGATAGAAGATGGAGGGAAAGACCCAGGACGGGAAGTGACTGCTGATGGATACAGGGTATTTTTTAGGGTGATGAAATGTTCTAAAATTGCATTATGGTCATGTTGAACAACTCTGTAAATGAACTAAAATTCAATGGAATTGTACATTTCAAATGATGAACTTCATAGTACGTTAATAATGTATTAAACATGGATATGTGTCCAAGTGAAATATGTGGACTTGTTCATATGTGGACTTTTTTTCCCCCTTTGGAGGAGGTCAAACTTGTGTTGGGAGAAGAATTTGAAAAACCATAACAATATTGCAGGTATCTCTCACTTTGGGAATTTGGGAGCATACCAATAGTATGCTGACTTATAATTATTTTATTTTAGGGTCCATTTTTGGACTTTATCTTTTTTAAATTTTTTCCCCCGTCACCATTTATTCTCCCTATACTGTCTTCCACCTCCACCTTCCACCCTCCACCCTCCCTGGACTTTATCTTTTTCAAAAATCTACCCCCATGCTAAATCCATATTTAATTATGATAGCTTTGTTTTCCTTTAACATGGTTAAGTCCTTTCCTAATGTCATTTTCAAAATTCACTTGGTTATTCTTACATCTTTACTCTTTCAAATAAATTTTAGGCTTGACATACAACATTTTAAAAATGCTTTTGGGATTTTGATTGCCTTGAATTTGTGGATTTATCTTAGGAGATCTGACATCCTAACAAGATTCCCTTCTGAAATATAATGGGTCTCAATACTTTTTAGATCTTCATTTACATCTTTTAGTAGGTAGTTTTCTTCATACAAATATTCATTTCAATCCTAAATAATTATGTGTTTGTGCTATTATGAATAAGATCCAGGGTCTTAAATTTAGAGTTTTGAAGTAGTCTGGTGAATTGTGAACATGACTTGACTTAACTTTTCAATATATATATTAACAGGAGAGGTCTAAGATATGACATGTTCATATGTGTGATGTGCATACAGATATATATTCTTGAATAATGATACCAAATAGCAAATATCTTAGTTTAAGTTAGTGGGTGGGACCAAAGAGCCCAAACTAATCATTTGCTTTGTTTTTTTGTTTTGTTTTAAATCGTTGAATAATACTTTATAATTAGTTTTAGTTTTGTACTGAAGGTTTTCTGATATTGCTATTAACCTAAGATGTGTTGTAAAAAAAAAAAGCATCATATAAAGTAGAAAGTGTAGTGCAAAAAAAATCAGAATGCCTATCATTATTTTTGTACATATCAAAAAAGTAAGAATGATTTGAGTAAGTTCCTTATTATTTACTTACTCCAGCAGTAGATGGGTGAGATGGGATAGAGGATACCGTTGTCTGTTGGGTGGCAACTGAAGATGATCGTTGTTGTGGGAGCTCTGTGGTTTTTGCATGTTTATAAGCTGAAAGGAAGGAAGAAATAATTTATAAGAAGAAGATATAGCCAGATATCATTAAATCTATGTTTAGCTGCTGAACAGTGCTGACTTTCCCCATAATTTAAAAATAATAATTTCCAAGAAAGGAGAAATGAAACATCTAACTCATGTGCCCTCTCCACGATTCTAGTCTTTTCTCATTAGAAGAAAGAATCCAGCCCTAGCCTGTTTGGCTCGGTGGATAGAGCATCATACTGCAGACTGAAAGGTCCCGGGTTTGATTCTGGTCAAGGTCTCATGCCCAGGTTGCAGGCTCGCAGCCAATCAATGATTCTCTCTCATCATTGATGTTTCTATCTCTCCCTCTCTGTTCCTATGTCAATTAAAATATTTTTTAAAAAAGAAGAAGAAAGAATCCAGATTTATTTATTTATTTATTACTCAAAGCTTCTGTTATAGTAGCTGCCAGTGAGCTGGCCGACCTGCTGTCGGAGTCAGTGCCCCCTCCCTCCCCTCTTGTACCTGTTGAGGTTGCAGAGAAGAAGATGCCACCATTGCTGTAGGTGGACAGGTGGTGGTCGGCCCCTTCTGAGTGCTCAGACTTCTCCTCGCCGCCACTGACGCTCAGAGCACTGGCTGATCGCGACTGTTCCCGGCTCCGGCGCTGAGCTTGGGCTGGGGAGGTGAGATGTTGAGGAGGATCAGAGGTGAAACGTTGGCAGGAATCCCCGGCAGTATTTGAATCTCCGTTGCTTTTTGTTTGTTTCTTACCAAGCACGGTCTGAAGTAGCTTTCCATGGATGAAACCCCCAAAGCACTTATGACATATTGTGTCATCCTCACTTTCCAGAGAACAGTTTAATTACCAAAAGGCAGGTGATAGGGAAGTGGCACAGCCAGGCTGGCCATCCCAGAGTGGCCCTGAGACTGCTCCTTCCCGCCATCCAGCCCATTTTCCTGCCTCACCAAGATGAACACATGGTCATAGTCACTCACACTCCAACTTCGCCTTCTCCAGAAAGTCCTCCCTAACTTCCAAGTCAGTGTAGATGCCTTTTCTCTGTGTTCCCATGACCTGTGTGCAGACCTTTCAAACTACTGTCAGGGAGTAACCACTGGTTTACTCGTCTCTCTTCATCAGGAAACTAGAGTATAGATCCTTTGAGGACGGGCACTACCTGTTATTTGACTTTTTAACATGAACAGAAGGCATAAAGGCATGCGCGTGACCTCTGTAATGGAATGACTAATCTTTGACATAAGACAGTTCAGAAAGTTGCTAAAGATCAAATCCATTCTCTCTTCCCTTTGCCTATGTATTGTTTTCATTATTTCTCTCAGAAAGACTTACACTGAGGGAGACTTACTGAGGCAGTGACACTTGACTAGACATGAGTTTGGCCCACTCGTCAAGGTGTCTTTTATGCTGAATGGGCAACTCAGGAAACTGAAAACCCTTGAGGAAAGGAACTTCAGAAAGTCATTGACTCTAGCCCACTAAATGGTGACATTTTTGCTGTGATCCTTTTGTGGCATAACGTACCGTTAATCATGTGTAAGCTTCGGGATTGAATGTTGTCTTCTGCTGGGTCATAGTCAAAAACCGAGCCAGGATTAGTACGCCAGACACGTAAACCTGAAAGTGAGATGACGGGTCAGAGCAGATGTTCTTGGGCTCTCTCAAAGACTTGGAGAGCGAGGTACGAACTTAATCAGAGGAGGATTGATTTAGCTTAGGCTCTAGTCGTGTCTCCTCAGAGGAGATCAAAGCATAAAGAAGAGAGGTCAGGCTTGCAAGTCATGAAATAATAGAGGTTTTCTTTCACACCCAATGAAACACACATTGAGGTCCTTTATCCTTTGCCCCCCTATGGATAATTCACTTCTGTTCCTCTACCCCCTTAGCTTCAAGTCGATTTCCCACTGTGGCTCAATCACCTGTAATAGTCTCCTGATCCTGGTCATTCCGTTTTTGTTCCATTTGCACCACTTTTCTCTGAATCCCTCTGTAGTTAATGTCACTGAAGTCCTGTGTGTTCTTCTTCACTCGTTCAGTGATAGGGTCTGTCACCACCGGTGTGAAGCAACCCTTGTGCTTCTCAAAGTCTTCATGATATTTTACCTGAAATGTCATGAATTCGTTTTGTGAAAACATGAGGGTGGATCATTTTCTTTGCCCCGTGTGCCCACAGGCTGGCTAACCAATCCTAGAGAGTTCCCGACTCACTGTTGAGATGTGGCGTTGGGTCTCTCTCACTCGTCTCATCTCCGGGGTGTCCAAGACATAGGCAGCTTTGCCTTGTATTTGTTTCCGGAAGCTATCGGAATAAAGAACCTGCCGGAGGAGAAAAAACGAATGAGCACAGGTCCATGGTACTGTCCTCACTCTGAAGCCTCAAACCCTCTCCAACAGGTGGGGGTGGAAGGAGCTGGGAGGGAAGCTTGAGTCCGAAAGGACCCAGCAAGACCCATGAATAACATGGAGCAGGTTAGCGTGCGGATGGGTGGGCAGGGCTCGCATCCGGGAGGATCTGTTTTGACTTTGAAAATGTAACTTTCATTTTCAAAGGAGAAGAGGCACCGTATAATTTTGAAGGGAAAAGGAAGGAAGTGTTCTCTTGAATTTGCTGGGAACTGTAGCACCAGCGTATCAGATGGTATTTGGTGCTAAATGTGCTCCTGACATTTGAAAGAACTATCCTTCAAAACAAGTACTCGGGGTTTTTTTGTAGGTTTATGTCAAGATTTTATAAACCCATATGCAAATACAGACATCAAAGTCCTCCAGACACGAAAAACCCAAAACATCAAAACCAGAGAAGGCATCCATTTCAGAGTATTACCTGTTTCCTAGGATACCTTAAAAGGAAAGGAAAGCTGAAGACTGGAGGTGTTAGGAAGTCAATTTGTTACAGGTGGTTACGAAAAACTACCTCAGAGGAAAGGGAAAGGGGCAGAAAACGTTGGCAATTAACTTGTTATGTCTTAGCATGATCATTGGGAATTTAAAAGCACAGTTGTGTTAATTTTAGTGTAAATTTTCAGTGGAATAAGAAAGTGCACATTTTTATGAAGTTAAAATGTTATTGTGCAAGTTGTTGCATTCCCTTTTTTTTTTTTTTTTGTAATCCTAGAAAATACCGAGCTAATGTTTTCTTGGTTGCGCTTAGCTCTCTCCATCTCTGGAGTAACAGGTGTCGGAGTTGCTTTTCTCATGTTTTCTTTGTACAACACCTAGAGGAGCCAAGAGAGTATCCAGACATCAGAGAGCAGAAAACCATTTCTGAAAACCATCAGCTAGCTGGTGTTATGGCTCAATTATATCACACTCGATGGGAAACACCTCAGGAGGATAAAGCCATTAAAATGTTATTGTATAAAGCACAAGGTGACGTTTGGGCTGGAGGGGTTGGTTTGTTGTTTTTAAGCAGGTAAAGAAGAATTTTAATGGATAAACAAAAGTTTGGGGAAAACAGTGAGATAAATTAGTGGTATAACCATCTTTGCCAGGCTTGTTAAAAAGTGTAGCAATTTCTTTTCTCCTCTCTGAAATACCGAGCTAAAGTTTTCTTGATTGCGTTTGACTCTTTCCATCTCAGGAGTAAAGGGTGTCGGGGTCGCTTTGCCCAGGTTGTCTTTGTACAACACCTGTGAGATACAAAGTTGGACCCGAAAGTCACTAGGCGGCAATCTTCAGGCTATTAACTATAATGCAATTTGGGTGAGAAAACCCCATGTTTAATCTATGATTATTAGTGAGGATAGCTCTCAGTAAGAAAGCTTAAAGCCAGTTAATGGCAATTCTAAGTGTAGTATGTCATTTAGAGAAGGTTCTAGAAAACTGGCATGTGGTTTGCTTTTAACCTGGGGTGGAGTTAGGAGCAGGCCAAATGGCAGGGGTTACTTTGCAAAAATAAAAGCACTTTCTCAAGACAATACCGAGCTAATGTTCTCTTGATTGCGTTTGACTCTCTGCATCTCTGGAGTGACAGGGGTTGGGGTGGCTTTCCCCATATTTTCTTTGTACAAAACCTACATGTGTCCAATGGATCCAAAAAGGCAAAAAGAAGAAGAAAAGAATTACAGTCACCAAAAGTTTAAACAGAACAGGTAACTCGTTAGGAGGCTCAGGGTGCCAAACCATTTGGGCAGTGAGGTTAGACGGAAAGGAATACGCTTCCAGGGTAGGACCCTGCGCTGACATCCGTGCAGCCTGCAAGACAGACTCAGCGTGCGCCCCCTTCACCCTGCCCTGGTCCATGAATTCCAGCACCTGATAGGCCATCTAAACAGCACTTAGGGGCCTGGGCTGGAAGGCCCCTGGGAAGGGTGAGGCTGCTCTGCAGTGGGGAACCCCACCTTTTTGCAGCACTTAAACTCATATAGACACCTCAGTACAACCGTGGGTCCTTAAACAAGCAAAGGCCATCTCCTCTCTTTTCTCCTTGCTATCATTGTGTTGTGCCTCTTGCTTCAGTTTACTACAACATCCAACTTCTCAGCAATGATGTCACTATATGGTAAGTCAATTAAATACATGGTAACAAATCATGACAAATCCTCAACCTCGATGTCTCCCCTCAGTGTCATTCTTGGGGACACGGGTGGTTTTGGAAATGCTCTAGAGGAAGACTTCTGTTAAGGTGGTGGTTCTCAAAGTGGGGTCCCTGGGCAGCAAGGTCAGCAGCATCTGAGAACTTGCTAAAAAGGCACATTTCTGGCCCCACACCAGAAACAAGAAACAGTGGGGGCAGGACCCAGCAGTCTGGTTTAACAAACCCTCCAGGTGATTCTGGCGCACAGCTATTGGAGAAACCTATAGGCGGTGCTCACGTGGAGGCCACAGCGTTCTTCATTACATAAGCTAGTCACCCCGACACAAACCCCAGCCCCGGTCATTTATCAACATACAGAATATTGCAGAGCACAGGATTACAGGAAATGGCTTACCAAGTTAGCAGTTAAAGGTCATGAAAAAGACAAATAGAACTAAAATTGGTAAAACAAAAAACAGTTCTAGTGACACTTGCCTTTTTAAGTTAATTAATAACCATTTGCCAAAACCACTACTGAATATTCATTTGTCATTATTTCTGAAGGAGAGGATGGGGATTGTATTTCCCAAGGTCTCTTTGTCTAAATCTGACAAGGTAGATGAGAACCTAAAGTCATAGGCACAAGAACATACAAAAAACCCACAACTCGACTATGCCGCCTCCCAAATTTCACAAATACAGAAAACAAAGAGACCTTGGGGGTAGTGAATAGAGAGTAAGTTTGGGGAGAGATGAGCAAAACAATATTTTATTGGAAAATCCATTACTTCCTGATATTAGAATTTTAAATTGTGGATTAAAGCAATCTTGTTATTATGGGGTTAAGGCTAAGATAGCCCTATAGGGAAAAAGGATAAATGTGACCAAGAAATTCACAAAATGTAAGTTGCCTTTAAAAAGGAGGATTAATGTGTATTATTTTAAATCACTTTTAAGTAGTAGTTTTTTCTCTTCTTCCCAAAGTACCGTGCTAATATTTTCTTGATTGTGTTTGACTCTCTCCATCTCTGGAGTGACAGGTAAAGGGGTCCCCTTGCCCATGTTTTCTTTGTATAACACCTGTGTGATGAGAAAGCATCCAGAAAACAACCATAAGGAACATTTCGTTTGTTGTGAGCTTTTAAGGGTGAGTTCAACTTCCTTGTTACCAAGTTACACGATAGTCTAAGAAGCCAGGAGTTACACACGGACAAGGTGCCACAAGCTACTTTAACGGCAGCCATTCTTGGGATCTGAAAACACTCGCTAGGACACCAAGGACCTCAGCTGCAGTGGGTAAGGCTGTTGGAGTTACCCATGTTATTTTTTCATTTCTATGAGCACAGTACCTCCTAAACAATCACATAGGGATTTAAAATGGTTAAAACTCAGTTTTGTTGTTATCCAAGCAAACGAAAAGGTAAGGTGGTTTTAAAAACATGTATATTTTTAAAATACCAAGTGGCAGAGAAATCAGGATTAACTGAAATTTAAGAAATCGAGTTGATAGTAGTATAGAAATGCAAGCGCTGTACATATGTCCTTTTGCTAAGTGAGGTATATTAGAAGCAAAGGAAGGGAAGTGGGTTTCAAAAAATAATAAATGTTTAGTATCAATTTAATTATGAGGTTAAATGGCATCTTCTTTTCCCTTTCTGTCCCAAATACCGAGCTAATGTTTTCTTGATTGTGTTTGACTCTCTGCATCTCAGGCGTGATGGAGATTGGAATTCCTGTCCCCACGTTTTCTTTGTATAGCACCTGTATGGTAAGAAAGCATCCAGAACAAGAAGAGCAATCAACCACTTGGCCCCTCTGTGGAGCAGCTGGGAGCAAAAGGAAGAAAGTGAGTTAGAGGAAGGGAAATCCCACAAGCTTCTAGATCCAACCTGTATGAGCCTAGAGACATCTTTAAAGCGAGGGAATGCAGGAAAGAGCAGTGAACACTAGGAAATAGGAAAGGAAAGTTTTATATTTGCTGTTGTTTGAACTAAGCTCTGCAGCGATGAGCGACGGAGAGCAAAGGGAATGATTAGCCCTTCTCAGCTTGTTAAGAGGAGGGAGAAAATTAAAAGGGCAAGAGACAGAGAACCAAAGAAGTTATTCTCGGTTTGGAAATGTTATTAACAAAAACATAAGGATATTTGGGTTTTATAAACATTGCAAATATGAAGATTTGTACACACACATCTTCTTTTGTTGATTTTCAAAAGAAGTCCAAGTATTTAATTTTTAGTTTGGGTGAACATATTGGGAAAAATTAATCCTTTTAAAGGCAAATGGAGAGTAATGACAAAATGCAAAAACAAACAAACAAAAAACAACAAAAACATAAAACAAACACACACAAAAAACCTTGAAAAAATCTGTACAAATACCAGTAGGGACAGAGGTTAGAATAGGAAATGAGGCCAACAGTCTGATTGGTGCAGAATAGATGTTTGTAAGCTTCTGTTCAGATCAAATCAGCAAAGCGGGATAAATGTGGGTGCTTAGACATTGAGAATGTTATGCTTTTAAAAGCTGGACTGTAATAACACTTTTTTAAAAGTCAAATGAGTACATTAATGTTTAACCAAAATGGGGAAACTAATTCATAGGAAATGGTAGCATTAAGTTGCGAATAAGACGTGTCAAAGTTTTTTATTGGGATAAGTTGATTAGATTTTAAAATATAGCCATTAATATTTTAAAAATGTTTTTAACATAGTTAAGGGAATTTTTTTTTTCCTTTTAAATACCGAACTAAAGTTTTCTTGATTGTGTTTGACTCTCTCCATCTCTGGAGTGATGGGAATCGGGATCCCCTTCCCGAGGTTCTCTTTATACAACACCTGCATGACACAAGAAAGCATCCAGAAACACAAGAGCAGTCAGCACAGCCCTTCCCTCTCTGTCTTGCAGGGAACCTAGTACGAGACTGTGACATCAGACGGGAAAGACAACTTCCCCAAGTCAGCCTGTCTTTTCAAGCATAGATCTGGAGGACAACATGCACCATGGATCCATAGCTAAAGTGCCAGTGTGTTCGATATTCAGCATTTAGCCTAACTCATATATTCAATGTTTGTTTTCTGTATCAAGAAATAAAAAAAAGATACAAACGCTAATTTTATAAGAGCACTAAAATGCTTAGTGTACAATAGGAAGATTATCTTTCAATTAGATTGGCAAATATTTATTTTTCCTATACAAAATATCTTACAGAAGAACAGATATTTAAAACCCTAGGCCAAACCTATGCAATACGGTGAAATTGGTCTTTGCTAAGTAACTTCCAATTGTGGAGGTGGTCCAGTCTACAAGTCAAGGTTTTAATAAATACACAGCACTGCTTATTTTCCATGGTGTCATAAAGGTTCTATGCACCACTGGGCACTCTGCCTAAATGCAGCTTGTGTAATAATTAACACAAAGGGTTACTTAGAAAAGCACCTGTATGATAAGATCCTGTCCAGGATCATCAGAGTCATCAAGATCTTAAACAGATATAAATAATAATATACTTACTCTAATATAGAAGAAAATAATCCTGAAAAATTAATGCAAACCTTTGCAAAAGAAGGAATAATAATAATATGCCCACAAGGAAAACACTGATGATAACATTCCAAAAGTAGTATTAGTTGACATTGAAAATTTAAACGAAATCAAAAGATTGTTAGTGAATAGTAATTAAAAACAAAGAAAAACAAAACAAAAATACAGTGGGACTAATAAGAGTGATCACTTTATAAGTTATATAAATGTCTAATCACTAAGTTGTATACCTGAAACTAATACAGGTATACTGTATGTCAACTATAACGGAAAAATTAAAAAATATTCTTAAAAAAAGACAATGGGACCAAAGAAAGTTACTGATCTAATTATGTGAAAGAATTAAACATTAAGAAAATAGTTAAACAATTAAAAACCATTTTGGAGCCCCGTCCATATGGCTCAGTAGTTGAGCGTCAACCTATGAACCAGGAGGTCACAGTTCAATTCCCTGTCAGGGTATATGCCAGGGTTGTGGGCTCGGCCTCCAATAGGGGGCATTCAGGAGGCAGCTGATCAATAATTCTTTCTCATCATAGATGTTTCTATCTTTCTCTCCATCTCCCTTCCTCTCTGAAATCAATAAAAACATTATAAAACCACACACAAAAAAACGCATTTTGGATCAAACCTTCTCCCATTCCCCCCCCCCCCCCCCCCCCCCGCCAAATTCAGCTACATTTTCCTAATAACATTTGATTAGATCTGGTTCAGATTTTAGATTTGAATCTAAGATCCTTTTATAGAAGTCTCACAGACCATTTGAGGACTGTAGAGGTTTTCAGCAATAATAACACAAGAGAAAATAACATTAAATATAAGCTTATGGTCTGATTTGTGTGTTAAAAACAAATCAGAAGGTTTGGATTTCTATTCATGGAATGGCTTGTTTAGAACACGTATCAAGATGAGATTACTTTGGGTCCTGATACTGAGCCCTTTCCTTTCTCGGTACTGCTGCTGCTCCAGACAGGACCTATGTCAAGGTAACCCCTGTTCCAAGCAAGAGCCATTATTTTTACACAGGGCCTCGATCCTGTGTCTTTTCTTGTGATGCTAATCCAGAAATATTGAATAAAAAGAGTTCCAAGTAAATAATAACGACAGTGTTTGGGGTTTTTTTGGACATCAATTACCTTCAAAAGTCCCAGTAGTAACATAACAGGGGAAAACATAAGGAAAGGAACCAATTAAAGTTTTAAGGGACTAGTATGAAAAGCATAAAATGTTAGAATCAAACGCTGGTTAAAGAAGGATTCAGTTGATGAGATTTAGAAAGAGAATTTGTTAAATTGAGAATTTCAAAGGGACTCATAATAAGTTTGGATTTATAGAAAGTTAATTATTATTTTTTAAATATGGAGTTAAAGGAGCTTTCTGCCAAATACCGAGCTAAAGTTTTCTTGATTGCGTTTGACTCTCTCCATCTCAGGAGTGACAGGTATGGGGGTCCCCTTGTTCAAATTCTCTTTGTACAAAATCTGTGTGCACAAAAGCAACAACCAAATCAGCCTGGAGCCATCATTTAGGTAGACATAACCTTTGAAATAGTCTCTAAAAAGTATTTTTGTTTGTTTTCATAATTATGTAAAATAGGCCTAAATAACGTTAAGAAATAGAACTATAGGCCACCTTTGGACATTTAGTCAAACAGCACAATGTCTGTCTCTAAGCAGCATTAATACAGACACAGCTGCCAGGATGCAGGCAGGAGTCCTTACACAGGCCTTCTCTCAAAGACAGAGGACTGGACCTTATCAAATAGCATTCAAGTTAATGAGCTGTTGGTAACTCTAAATTAGGGAATGAGAGATAATAGATAGATTTGGAGAATAAAATAAATATTAAAAGCTAAATAAATAGTAGCTTTCAATGATTCTGAAGCTATGCCAAAGGAAAGCTCAGTTATATCTTGCGTGGTATACAAAAACAGCTAACTCAAGGAAACTTGTATTTCTGAGTTACTGAAAATTGCTGCATTGTCTTTTGAATGAAAATGTTTAAGAATCACATTTTTAAAAGAAAAACTGCAACCACAAAATATACATCAAACAGAGCCAGAATAAATACCACTAAAATTCTAATTAACATTGACCTTTTAAAGGGATGTTAGATTTTACTTTTGACGTGTGCCACACCAGTTAGAAACACCTATTGTTATTCAAGGAGGATCTGAGAAAGGAAATACTGAGTATTACAGAAGTTTAAGGAAAGTGATCAATACTATGTTTTAGGGAAAACAGTTAAAATTTCACACCAGAACTAAAGTAAATACTAAATTAGATTTAGATGAAAAACTGAAGTAATATTTGGTATCATTATTTTTATATAAATTTAGTAATTTTATAGGCAGAAAAATCAGATGTTTGTAACGTGTTAAAATATTATTTTAAATAAGAGTTAAGGGATTTTATTTTTGTCCCCTAAGAAATACCGAGCTAACGTTCTCTTGATTGCGTTTGACTCTCTCCATCTCTGGAGTGATAGGTGTTGGGGTTCCTGTCCCCAAATTTTCTTTGTACAAAACCTGTGAGATACAAAAAAGTACCCAGAAGACATTCAAAACAAGCATAAGGATTAAGGAAGGGAGAAATTTAAAACAGGAGTATGTGAGGGGGGAGTATTTTAGTGAATAATATTTAGTAGGATAGTGCTTTTACTTCACCATTTTAATGATTTCTACAATGCTAATTCTCAGAATAAAGAAGTACAATGGAAAGCACTGAGTTTAAGATATGAGTATAATGAGGAATTGTGTGTTAATTTTACTTACAGAATTTCACATCTAAGTACTCACACTTGTCAGTGGTTAAAGTACCATCAGAAAAGGGAGTCACTTTGTGTGAGTCCCGATGGTTTGGGTCAGGTAATAATACACACACGCACACACACAGACACAAATACACACAGAACCGTTGTTAAGATGTTACTCTTTTAAAAAAGAATGATGGGTTATTCTGGTAATTTTTTTAAATGGGAAAATAGAGTTTCTTATTTGATATATTTATAAATACCGAGCTAAAGTTCTCTTGATTGCGTTTGACTCTCTCAATCTCTGGAGTGACAGAGGTTGGAATGCCTGTTCCCAAGTTTTCTTTGTACATAACCTGTAGGAGATAATTAGAATACCCAGAAAGGTAAGATGACCGTGAATCCTTTGTATTACAGCTACACGTGTGCTATTTGGTGGAAACTCATAAAAACAGTCTTGCTTTCAAATATGACACCCAAGGAATAAGGAGAAGAAATTCCACAGTATTTACGTTTTATCTTGAAAGTAGTAATTTTACTACTTTAAAAACTGTGCACTAAATTGCACATTTTGTATAGTCAACACTTAATAGATTCCTAAAATGCACTAAATAGTAGCCATACTTTCAGCAATGAGAAAAATCTCTCCATTTTGTAACATCTTGTATTAGTACCTTTCATATAGCAGGTCCACAAAAAATCTATCTTACTTAATAAATAGGTTGCTTGGTTTAAAAATTTCTAATTGCACGATACTGTAATCCTTCAGGGTCATTGAGAATTTTCTGTTTGTTTTGCATTTTCTACTGCACACTCCTAGCTGGCCCCTAGTCTGTAGGTACCTTTAATGTGAGGAGACTGAAGGCATTTATTTTTTCAGGAAGAGCATCTTCCTGAAAAAGGTGATTGTCGAATCACTGAAACTGGTGCTTTGCTAGCAGGTAAGTCCCTATTTGTTAGGGTTTATGTCAGAGGACTGGACACTGTCATGAAGAGTGAGGAGCTTCCTGAACCTCTAGCCACCTTTCCTCTGAATGCTAAGAATTTTCAGCCTAACGGAATGAATGAACTCTTCTCAAATGGATGGATGCTACAATGTACTAGCACCTGGTGTGAGAGCAACATGAAAAATCTAGGGGTCTGTGTCACGGATGAGTTCCTAAAATCACTGACCAACTGGTGTTGATATCTTTGTTTTGCTAGGAAACTTTCAGGGATCTTAAAAGTCCACCATGTTGGTACAGAATTTTATTTCTTTACCCAGCAAGGCAGTATAACTGACCATGGACAGCAGAACAAAATAAAACCAGAGAAAGGCAAGAATTTGCATGAAAAGTGACAAAGAAACTATGGGCTAGTTTTCTTGGATGAGTGGACACAAAACTCTAAGTGAAGCCGGAACCATCAGGAAGCCAGAGTGTAGGCAGGGAGTGAAAGGGAATGACATCTAAATAATATGAGTGCCATGCAAGAGAAAGATCAAGTGTCTTCTAATGGCAACTAAATGAGAGTTCAGCCCTCCAGGCACCAGAAGAATCTCTACACCTTTTATTGGCCATAAACTATTTCCCAAACTTCACACAGTCTCTTGCTAGTAGCCAGCAATTGTTTGGAATCTGCTTATGGATGAGAAAGTGTATGAATGTGTGTGCACCTGAAATTCCTGGTAGAGAACAGGCTTAACATATAATATACCCTTGTGGGAAGATGACAGCTAGCCCCTTAAACACACGCTGCATTTACAAGGAGAGAGCAGAGGACACAGGGCAAGAAATCTTGAAAGGAGGGGAGAAAGCTGCAGAGACTTCAAAGTCTACCTTGGGTCCTCTGGACAGTGGAGAATGTCCTGATATAGACATACATGCACACACACATATATATGTATGTTACTTCTATGTTTATATGTATACGCTTTTGGTTAACTAACTTGAGATCGTCCAATAACCGTAGTGCTGCTGTTGGCACATTCACTTTAGAAATTGCAGGTGTGATGATTCATCAAGAAGCCAAGTCCCTCCTGCTCGCTGACCATGTGAAGACAGAGGTTTCTTATCTACTCTTACAAATTGCAGTGCTCCTCTCATGACCGAGGGAGAGTTCACACCATCCCCAAGGCATGGGAAGCCCTTGGGAGAAGGGAGAAGGGGTGAGATGGAGCTAGGGAGCGATGGGGACGGGGCTGGTCGCACAAACCCATGCGGAGTAAGCATATGGGCCACTACCGAGCTAATGTGCTTCTGCGTCTCCTTGACACGTTTCACTTCCGGCAGGTCAGAGATCGGGGTTCCTTGTCCAATTGCTTCCTTGTACTTCACCTGCAGATATGAAACGGGGGGCATGTGAGGTGTGATTAGCAGTCCTGCAATTTTTAAAATCACAAGTAAATAGCAGGAGTTCTCCACTTAGCTCGAATGGGGCCACATTCTGAACTGGGTCAGAGGAGAGCAAAGCCAAGGGCAAGGAGACTTGGCCGCTCTCCTGTCTCATTAGGGGGTGGGGTAGGGGTGGGGCTCTGGGTTAAATCTTTGACTCTGACATATTTTGTTTTCTGACAAGTGACAGAGTCTCTCCTTAACCAAACTTTGGTCAGACTCCATTCAGTCTTCTTCCTAACTAGACCTTAGCTGTTGGACTTCAGCCTCCATCTTTGCATCGTCCAATTTTAGCACAAATCCTGGCAGCATCTCCCACCCTGGCTATCTGATCCCCCTGGATATCTGACCAAATTCCTCGCCCCACCATCCCACAGGTGCAGCCTGATCACCCCGCCCCGCCTCCGGCAAGGGTGTGGTGAGTGGGTGTAGTTAGCCACAAGCCTCTGACCCCAGAATCTATGGCCCAGATGTTTTCTCTGAGTAATTTTCCACCCACTGATCCTCTCCCTGCCCACCCCAGCGTCCAGCTATAAATTCTCACTTTTCCTTGTTGTATTTGAAATAGAGTCCAGTTCTATACCGAGATCTCTTTCCCCTACAGTGCAGTGGTCCTGAATAAAGTCTGTTTTTTACCACGTTACTGTCCAGCCCTGGTTTGCTCTGACGGGCGTCTCCGTTTTCCATATCTAACCTCCGCTCACAAAAACCGCCCGGTGCTGCACTGACTATGAGGCGACCCTAACTGATTTGAGCAACTTAAGCTCCTGGTGACAAGGGTTTTGAGTGCAGCTCAGACATCCGTGTAAATGATCAAAAGGAGGCAGAAAATATCAAGGTGAGTCCACGGCGTCCTTACCGAGCTAATGTGGTCCTGTGTTTGCTTCACTCTCATCATCTCAGGGGTCTTTCCAATCGCTGTTCCTGGCGAGGGGTCCTCTTTATATAAAACCTGGGCATTCAGAATCGGGACAGTGTTACACAGAGGAAAGGGAAACCGGCAGTTACTGGAGAGAGTCTTGGAAACTTGGCTTCTGTGAAATCAAAAGACACTAGAAAAAGTCCTTAGGCAAGTACCCGAGTACCTGACGTCTTCCACGTCGGCATCAGTAACTCCCACATGCAACAATGGGTCACTTTCCAGATTTTGAGGTTTCTTTTAAGATTATCATACCGTATTAATACGGAAGGAGGAAAACCAGAAAATATTGATAAAAAAAAACGCAACTCGAGCTTATATAAAATACAAAATCCATGAAAGAAATGTGAAGTTGGTTGGTTATTTGGGGCAGAGATAAGAAATCACCAATGGAATACTGAGCTGCTGTAAAAAGGAAGGAACTCCTACCATTCGCAAGAGCATGGATGGACCTGGAGAGCATTATGCTAAGCGAAATAAGTCAGCTATAGAAAGATAAATATCACATGATCTCACTTATTTGTGGAATATAATGAACAACATAAACTGCTGAACAAAAACAGATCCAGAGATAGAGAAGCATCAATCAGACCGTCAAACCTCAGAGGGGAGGTAGGGGAGGGTGAGGGTAAGGGGGGGAGATCAACCAAAGGACATGTATGCATGCATATAAGCATAACCAAAGGACACAGACACTTAGGGGGCTGAGGGCATGAGCTGGGGGATGGGAGGGTTATAGGGGATAAGGACACATATGTAATACCTTAATCAATAAAGAATAAAAAAAAAGAAATCACAATATCCAAAAGAACTCCATCCTCCTGGAGCAAGACAACAGAGGTTACTGCTGTGGGATTTAAAAAATTTAAAGAGCCCTAGCTGGTTTGGCTCAGTGGATAGAGCATCAGCCTGAAGCCTGAAGGGTCCCAGGTTTGATTCCGAGTTGTGGCTCAATTCCCCAGTGTGGGGTGTGTAGAAGGCAGCCAATCAATGATTCTCTCTCATAATTCATGTTTCTATCTTTCTCCCTCTTTCTCTTCCTCTCTGAAATCAATAAAAATATATTTTAAAAATTTTACAGAAAGAAAGGTTACTTTGTTAGCAGATTTAAATTGTTATGCAAATGGTCTGTGGAATGATGGTTTCACAGCAAAGTATGGAGAATGTTAACAAGTAACTGCTGGTATTAACTGGGGAGGTTAGATGTTAATTGTCAGGCTAGTATATTTTTAAAGAGTATGGAATTATTAGGTTAGCATTGAATAGAAAATAAAGAGTAAGTATACCGAGCTGAAATTCTTTTGATTTTCTTTCACACGCAGTATTTCTGGGGTGTCTTGAACAACTGTAATTTTTCCTTTGCTGTTTTTAAGGTCACACTGGTATTGGAGCTATGAAGAAAGAGTAAACATTTTGTTAAGATTTCAGCATTGTTTTATGTATCTTTAATTGTCCTATATTGTGTGAAGGAAGTTAAAACCCTGTGTTTAAAAAAAATGTCTATGCCACAATAATCACTGTCTGATAGCCAAAGGGAAATTCTTTAATAAAAATTTATGGAGAGACTAATTTTGAAAAACCCTAAAACTTGTAACATGTCAAATTAGGGTTTGTTTGTTTTTTTAAATGTATACCTTACCTGGAATTAACTGTGAAAAAACACAGATGTTGCCACTAATAAAAAACGGTGATAGTTCATATTCAGTGACACGAAATCATCACCAAAGTGACAGATGGGTCTGTCATGCTTTGATTGGGCTTGAAGCATGAGGCGAGTGGAGAAGAGAGGGTGGGAGTTGTGGGACTGCTCCACGCCCGACTGCAGGGGTGATGCCCACCTGGGTGTGCCCAGGGGCAGCCTCCTTGCCCTGTGCTGTAGATCCAGTAAAAACTTACAAGGCTGAAGTTCTTCTGGTTCTCCCGCACTCTCTGCATCTCCGGGGTGTCTAACACTGTTTCATAGGAGGACATGCTCTTCTCTGCATCTTCCTTGTACTTTTTCTGGGAATAGATTTAAAAAATCAGGACGGTGAACACCACAGGGAGATGGTCCAGTGAGACCTAAAATAGCTCAGCAGATGGGAAGTCCTTCCCTGACTATTCAAGGAGGTTAGGAGTCACAGAGCAGAGCTCGCTCCATGAGTAGCTCAGGCCTTTTCTTCCCTGGGGGACCGAGCCCAGGTATTAAGTAGGACCCACTGACAGGCAGAGCTGTCAGAGAAAGGCGCTTGTTGGCTGGCCCATAGGAGGGAGGTGACCGTGTGCACGGCTCCTGGCAAGGAGACAGGGATGCCTACAGTGAACTGGATGGAGCCGGGCTGTTCAACAGCAGGTGAAAAGCAGGGGATTAAGAGGCATCATCAAGGCCTCCTGAAAGCCGGCCTTAGTTGGCGAGGACATTTTCACTGGCCAAGGACTGCGCTGAGCCAGCCTTCACTTTCCTTGGGCTCTCCCACCCCGCCCCGCCCTGCTGGTGGGAGAGACGGCCCACAGGGGCTGGTCTTCCCCAGACATCCAGGCAGCTATCCCTGACTCAGCTAATCACCTCCAGCTCAAAAACATGGAACACTTACTCTGCCTTAGAGTCTGGCTTTTCCTTTATCGCTTGTCACCAAGTCCTTCCACTTTCCTCTCTAGCTTATTTATCTCTACTTTCTGAGACTTTTTTGAGAAGTATGGGTGTGCAGGGCTGAGGAAAGAAACTGGCTACTTTTGTAAGGGGGTAAAACTAACCTTTCTATATGTCTTTAGAGTGGGGCCTTGACTTACAAGTGTCCCGACTAACGAGTTTTTTGAGATACGAGCTGTCTCTTGGCCGATTTTTTGCTTTGAGTTGTGAGCTAAAATTCGGGTTACGAGCCAGCTTCAGATACCCCACCACTAGTTGGCGCAGCGAACGTCACAGTGAATGCCACATCAGCCCAGCATCACGTGTCTCACTCGTTCACTTTTTGATTTGACATACGAGTAATTTGAGGTACGAGCTCCGTCACGGAACGAATTAAACTCGTAAGTCAAGGCCCCACTGTATTTAAATTGTATTATACAGGGTGGGGCAAATGTAGCTTTACTGTTGTGAGTACATGAAACAATTTATTCTTGTATTATTATTTATTAATTACTGTATTATTTTCCATATAAACAACTGTAAACCTACTTTTGGACCACCCTGTATACAAATTACATTTGTAAGTGTTGAAAAATTTAATATAAGAGATTTTTGTTTTTTAAGTGGTGGAATTTTTTTTATTTTTGTTAATTCTCACCAAAGTCAAAAGGCAGAGGTTATTGGCTGGTAAGCCTCTCAGAGCCCTAAGAATGTTGACCTCCCTGGCTCCCGCAACGAACACAACATGGTAGTTTGAGACCCACATAGTTTTGCTAATCAAATTCTTCCCCACTCCCACCTCTAAAATAAAAGGTTCAGTTTTCCCATTTGAATAGATCTGCTTCCTAATTAACCCACTCTCTGGAAATAACTATATTTTTCATATCCAACTTTATGATATAAAATTATATGTTGCTAAAAAATGTTTAAATTCATGATTCTTCCAACTTGATTGTCATTAAGTCGATCATCTATGAAGATTAAAAACAAACAAATAAATATACAAAACAGATTTCCAGGGTCTACATCAGACTTACTAGCTTCAAAATTCCAGTTGGAACCGGGAAAATCTACCTTCCCAGGTGTTTATAAAGCATAGCCAGGTCAGGTAATTATTGCTTTAGAACTCACTGATCAGAAGACAGCAAACATTCTAATCCAGGCTACTCAAATAAATGGCAGACTCCCAATATAATTGGCAGACTCCCAATATCATGGAAGATTAAAACAAATGAGGGTACGTCTGGTGTATGAAGGACATCCCACATTTCTTCATCTCTCTATTTGTAGGACGATGGAGAGTTATCCACCATGGGAGGAATCAGGGTTAGCATTGATGACATAATCTTAATCTCATTAAAGAAATTGATAATCCAAATGTAGACTGTTAACTTTGTTTCTTCAGTTCTTCTAAGAGTTCTTCAGTAACTTAAGATTCTCTCATTTAATTAGATGCAAAAATCTAAACTTTGATCCAAACTTGCATCATAGATAACTCCCATCTCTTTTATTGGGCAAGATTGTGATTTGAAAGGACCTCCTTACGAATAAATGCAAAGATTTTGTACTTCATGATTGGGGTCAATGAGTGATATCCTGATGAATGTCCTTACCTGGCTTGAAAGGTTTTTGACTTGCTGGGCATGAATGATCTCAGGTGTATCAACCACAGAAGTGAAATTGGCTTTTTCCATTTCTGCTGAATGCTTGTACTTAATCTGCAAAAGAATACCCAACAATTGAGTAAATGTTTACAATGCGCACAACACTTGTTGGTTTAATTTGATTAAGAGGCGATCAATATTTCTTTCCCCCCAAATTCATTTATTTGACAATCAACAGACATTTTCCTTATTATGTTTATAGCTTTATACTAAAGAGTGAAATTCAGAAAGAATGAGTTCTAGCTGTTGAGAGACTATCTAGTTGGGCATGGGGAACAGAAGTAGGGGAAGGAAAAGGAGGAGGAGAGGAGTAATGGGAAATGAGGGAGATAATCAGCAGAGAGTAAGGCATGGATTGTTTATAAACACAAGACAGCAAAAGACCCAAACCAATCACTGTGAGACAATGTGGGATGCCTAAAAACTATGTTTTAAATTTAGGCCTTGAAAGGAGGGAAAGAAAGGACTCCCAAAATAGTCGAAGCAAGGAATTCTTGGTGCCAAAAGAGGAGTGCAATGACTAAGAAATAAGGCCAGATGTCAGAGAGTCTACACCATTTCCAAGCAGCTATTTGGTTCCCTAATTTCCACTCTTCGCTCTGAATGTCTCCTGTGGCTGCAGACTCAGAAAGGCGGATGGAAGCAGGCCTAGCAAAGGGTCCCTGATTCTTTTATTAGATGGATTCACCAGGCAGATGTTTAAGAATGATACTATTTGCATTCGACGGTCATTGACCAACAAGTTAGATAATAAAAGGACAGTCTGTGTCCTTATAATCGCAGTCGATTTTTTTGGAAGATTGACATGCAACAGGGACACTGACCTGACTGGCGATATCAGTGGCGTTCTTGGCCCTCATGAAGTCAGGCGTTTCATTGGCCATGGCGTTCAGGCCTTTTCCTTTGACTCCCAGCTCCAGGTCTCTCTTATATTCTTTCTATAGTAACATTTAAAAAAAAGTTTCCTTACTTCCATGATGAAATAAAAAATGTACAGAGTGACTATAAATCCACATAACATGCGACCTTAGTTGCTAATGTTCATCTTTCCCTATGGTAGGATGCAGTGGTGACCACCAAAATCCATTTTAAGGCCTCTTTTTGAACACTTCAGCATCTTTTATTTAGAAAATTAATTATAAAGCAAATTTTAAATCTGGTTTGGTAACAACTAGGATTAAACCTAGAGCACACCACTCCCATTTGGTGTTTTTATTTAAATGAGCACACCAAATGGATCAAGATGAATAATATTAGATAAATAATAGGTTAGGATAGTGATGGCCACTACAGACACAGATTGCTATGATATCAACTCATTAGAAATTAAGATATATTTTATTTAATGGTAGTAATCATGTTGGATATGGAATTTGAAATTCAAAAACTCTCTTTTCATCTCTTTGGATTTGTGTGTGTGTGTATCTTGGCTGTGAATTATGTGCATGCAGTTGGCTGGGGACCCACCTCATTGAGGATTTGAGTGGCATTCTTTGCTCTTATCATGTCGGGAGTATCTTCCATCTCATGGAGACCCTTCCCACGGATGCTTTCCTCTAGATCTCTCCTGTACTCTTTCTGTATCACAAAATAAAAGCAGCAATGATGACCAGAAAGCCTGGATTGCTCTTCTCAGGTAAAGGGTCAAAATCCCCAAAGATAAAAAGCCCTTTCAATTTTAAACAGTTGCAATTTAGTAAATAAAGATATCAATAAAAGCAGGGTATAAGCTTCATCAGTTAATATGGAATATTCAATAAAAACTAGAAATTAATAGGATGGTAAGGTAAGCACATTTTATTTGGTACTCAATTAAAATATCAGAAGAATGAACATGGATCATAGATTAGGTGACCAAATGTGAACCCAACTCGAAATCCACAAAGTTAGGTGTTGGTTAAAATGGCGGAAGGTGGTGAAAGTGGCATTAGTGCAGTTATTTGGATCAAGAGGGAAAGAAAAGACCAACTGGGCACTACCTCGCTGATTATTTTGGTTGCATATTTGGCATGTAATGAAGCTGGTGTGACCTCCAGGCCAGTCAGGTTTCTGCCTTTGATGGACTCATCATATTCTTTCCTGTATTCTTTCTAATGTGAGTAGGAAGAAAGAACAAGTTAAGAAAAAGACACGTTATTATTATTTAACTAGAGACCCGGTGCATGAAAATTCATGTACGTAGAGGGGGGAGTCCCTCAGCCCGGCCTGCACCCTCTTGCAGTCTGGGAGTCCTCAGGGGATGTCCAACTGATGGCTTAGGCCCACTACCCATGGGGAGCAGGTCTAAGCTGCAGTCTGGCCTCCCTCTGTGGGAGGTAACCAGGCGGGCCAATCAGAGGATGGCGCCGGCCAGCGAGTGGCCAGCCCCGCCACCCCCACCCTCCATTGCCCTTCCGCGGCCACTGGTCACCGCTGCCCTCCCCCCGCCCCCATCGCCGTCCCCTCCCTCTGCCCGCTGGCATGCGCCTTGGCTGGCCTGGCGCCGCTTGCTCACTAGCCCCGCCCCCCCAACCCATCATTCCGCTGTTTGGTCTATTTGCATATTACACTTTTATTATATAGGATTACTATATAGGATGTCTCAATCTTAAGAAGATATTACATTTTCTTTCTATGTTGGCCTCTTAACTTGGTCATAGTTCTGCTGATGGTCACATACTTAAAACATGTCTGATTTTTCTGGAAATACTTTGTCTAGAGCAAATGGTCTCAAGGAAATGTGACTGGGGCTGGTCCTCCATGAGAGCAGAGGGAAGGACCCAGGAATCCACTGTCATCTCTCCTGATGACATTTTTCTTAAGGCAACAAAAGATTTTACTTCTGAATTAGAAGTAAGCAACTCAAGGGAAAAAAATAAAACAACCCAGAGGAAGGAGAGCCTGAGATCACCAGATACAAACTTGACATTTTTCATAATCATGATCTATTATTTTTAATCACTAAATAGATTATGTGGACAAAATTATTTTTAGATGCCTCTGCTAACATTTCTAAAATAGGAATTATGGCACCTTGACTTTTGATGTTTTGATAAACACCTTGATCACTAATCTTCTTTTGTTTGGCTTGGGGCTACGTATCAAGAGAAGAGCGGTCCAGCCCTAGCCAGTTGCTCAGAGGGTAGAGCGTTGGCCTGTGGACTGAAGGGTCCTAGGTTCGATTCTGGTCAAGGGTACATGCCCAGTTGCAGGTTTGATCCCCAGTAGGGGGCATGCAGGAGGCAGCCAATCAATGATTCTCTCTCATCATTGATGTTTCTATCTCTCTCACTCTCTCCCTTCCTCTTTAAAATAAGTAAAAACATATAAAAAATAAATTAATTAAGAAAAAAGGAAAGAGAGCGAGAGAGAGAAGAGCAATCCAAAGCTGATGGTAAGTCTATGCAGAGGGAATGTTTCACTCATGAAAAAAAATTATATTATATTCAATATAATTTCAGTATTAGCAATAGTTTACTGTGTTCTATTTCTATGAAAATGATAGTTAAAATAAGACATATGTGGTAAATTTTACTGTTCAGAACATTTTTGATAACTAAACCATAGGATTTTAGAGATCATATGGTAGAGCATCCCATCATCTACTACTGTGGGATAATTGAAAGCTGGATACGTTTGTGAGCAGAGCATGTTTTCATCAGGTTGAGGGTGTGTTTGCTGTGTGGTGTGTTTGCGTAGGACTTACCCCACTCTGCATCTGCTGAGATTCTTTGGCGGTGAGGTACGTTGGTGTTTCAAAGTCCAACATGGGCTTTCCTCGTTCCTTTTCATACTTTTCTTTGTATTTCACCTAGTGATGAAAAGCCTTATTAGCTATCCCTCCTCGGGTCAATTTGTAGACAGATTCCAGTTTAAGGATAGTATTTTTCAATTGACACATTATGTCCAATTGGGTGGCATCTCTGCCACTCAAGACAGATCCAGAACTTTTTTGTTGCCAACGGGGAAAAACACCATTTCTGTCTGCAAGGCATAATCAGGATGTGTGTTCAACTCATGGAGACAAAAGAATCACTGCAGAAGGATCAGCAGAATGAAATATTGAGGCAAGAAAACGCATGGGAAGATCCCCCATAGATAAGGTTGGCCAAGATCTGATATGTATAGATGTGAACATTTTAACCCTGGCATTAGTCAATACTTCTGATTTTTAAAAATCTCCAGTTTTTCTTTCATAAGAATTGTTATCAGACAACTGGGGTCTTGATTTGATGGATAATGCATGCAACTTCATAGGTTAAAAACTCTTTCTAGGTCATAACCAGTCACATATGTAATGCAACCAACATAAGTTGGTATAAAAATAAAAATTAGTTTACATGTTGACTGACTTACTAATAAACCTGACATCCTCTAAAAACCCCCAACACTATTTTACAAACACAATCCCTTTAGCCTCATGGGATGAAAGTCAGAGGTCCTTGTTCATGCAGTGTCTTAGTGGCAATGCCCAATGTCAGCTCTTTTTATTATAACAACACATCATTGAGGCCTGGGGGCAGTGCTACTTTATGGATGACGTGGGGATATTTCTAGTAATTTAGCCCTTGTGGTTAATGCCCAACCAGGACCTTAATAAAGCTGAATTTGTAATATAGGAGGACATGTGACAGCAAGATCCTTCTCTCAATTCTTTCCTTCATTATTTGCAAATATTACAATTTCTAATATACCCAGAGACTACTTCATTGGTAGGTCTGATCATATCACTTATCTGCTTAAAATCTTCCCAAGTCTTCTTATCATCCATTGTTTCTTAACTTGCAGGGCAGGCTCATGGGGGCACATTGGGGTCATTGTAAGGGCTTTGTTCCCCTTGGTAACATAATCTTATGCTTCCAGTCCCAGTCAGTAACCTGACTCACACACATTGTACTGTTTCTCCAATACATGTTGATGCTGTTATCACTGATGACATAAACAGTTGTTTCAAAATGTTACGAAGTTCAAAGCCCCTGTATCTATGGACATTTTCTCAAGCTGTAGTTACCGGAACTGTCACTACTACCCTGGGGGGAATCCATGCAAGCTTTTGACACTGTAGACGATGAGCGTCAGGGAAAAGGTCAGTCTTGATCAACTTACAATGCTCTGCAATTCCGTGGCCTCCTTTAGGTGCAGCTGCTCCAGGTTGTCGGGGATGGTGTGGTAGTGGCCTTTACTCTTCTCATACTTCTTCTTGTACTGGTACTGAGGGGAAGGTGGCAAAAAGGCACGTGGATGTTAAAGCTGCGTGGCCTTCCTATGTTTCCTCTTTGGATTAGACATGTACACAGCAGCAGGAGCAAGGCCACGTTACAATGAGCACATGCCAACTAGGGGGGTAAGAAACAGCTTTAAAGGCTGGAGATCCACCGTCAGCTTTGTCAGGTAATACAGGTTGTACACACTTAGGGCATACGGCGTATTCGAAGTGGGCTTAAGAGTGAAAAGTGAAAGAGGTCCTTTAAAGGAGGAAAGAGATTGGTTAATTGAAAAAAAGTTTAAATATTCTAAAAAATAAAAGCATTTTCTTATATTCTGGGAGGTGTTATGGTCAGTGGAGAGGTGGTAGTTACGGTGGTAATTTAGAAGAAGGCACTCAAACAAGAGTGGAGGTTTTCAATCAACCTAGGGTGTCAGTAGCAGAGAAGTTAGAGGCGTGTGAGCTCAGAGGAGGAATTTAGCTGCGATTGGCTAAAACAAGCTGATTCTGGAGCAAACGACTGAGCTTACAGAACTGGCGAGTTGGCTTGTATTCAGGACATGATTCATTATCAGAGATTCCTTCATGTCAGTCACAGGTTTGTGAAGTTTCTTGAGGTCAGCCTTATATTTAACCTGTATGTTAAGAGGGAAAAGGGTATTATGTAAATAGAGGATAGTAAACAGTACGAGTGGAAACCATAGTAAGACTCATCCAGAAACAAATGCTGGAGATGGTGATGAAAAACCGTGTCTTAGTCATGTAGCCAAAAAGTGGAAACAACATAATTCATCAACAGGTGAATGAATAAACAGAATGTTTATACATACAATGGAATATTATTTAGCCATAAGAAGAAATGAAATTCTGGATACACATTACAACATGGATGAACCTTGAAAACATTATGTGGGTGAAATCAGCCAGACAAAGAGACAAATATTGTATGATTCCACTTATATGAAATCTCTAATAGGCAAATTCATTGGAATGCAAAGTAGCTTAGGGATTACCAGTGAGGGGAATGGAGAGTTTTTTGCTTAATATAGAGTTTCTATTTGGAGGTGATAAAAAAGTTTTGGAAATCATGGTGGTAGCTGGACAAAATTGTGAGTGTAACTAATATCTGGAAAAATAGTTGGATGACAAATTTCATGTTATATATTTTACCACAATTTAAAAAACATACCTCACTTGCGAGATTGTTAGCATCTTTCATGACTTTGTAGAGCTGGCTGTCTTTTGGATTGTATTTTGGTGTCTTGCCCTTCTCTTTGTCGAAATTTTCTCGGTATTTAATCTAACAGCAAATGCAAAAATCCAAATTATTCCTGAACATAAATTAAATTGAGGACTGTGAATTGGAAAAAATATAAATGAAAAAAACATGTTATGCATAAAGTGATCAAATAATTTATTATCCAAACTAGGACTCTTTTAATAGGGAAAGGGGCATTATGGTAATTAGGTTGGGACAACAGTCAATCAAGAATAAGATCCAGTGAAATTGTATTTGCCATCTTTCATCGCTCTGGCTAATCATTTTCAGATTAGCCAGAGTGACGAAAGATGATCACCTCTTTTTAATGCAAAACAAAAATAAAAGGAAAATGCATTAGGCTAAATTCAGAGAAGTGAGCTGATGTATTTGATTTGGAGCAACTTGGCCCTCCTAACTAGACAAGCTGAAAGCATTTTAGACCTGTTTCAAGGAGTCCCAAGAGGGATTGTCAATGATCAGAAGTATGAGATGTCAGGCACCTCTTAAGTTAGGAGAATTTGTTGTTATTTTAAAATAGTACTTGGGCTACATCATCTTAATTTTTTAAACTTGGCAAAAAAAATGGCATAGCTTTTGAGTAAAGAGAACAAAGTTTAGGAATTAATGGCTTCTACATCATTTCAGACTAGAAGAAAAAAGTGAGCTACTTTAGAATAATGAGAAAATAGGATTAAATATACTTTTAGGTTCATAGCACTACGACAATGCAAAAAACTAAAGTACTTCAATTTTAAAAAATAAGCATAATGCCTGGCACTAATAGTTGCTCAATAAATGTATTTGATGGAATGAAAGGAAGAAACAGTCATTATGCCTAGGTAAAATAGCTAAAGAAGATGTTTTATTTATAAGAAAATTCAACAGGATAAATTGAAACATGAACATGTCCTTACAAAAGACAGACTAATGCCTTTGTCAAGAGTATTATAGGATTAAGTCCCCTAGTTGTTCACTCTAAGAAGAATGAAAAATGAGCTCTCTCTAGATGCTAGCCAGCTAAAAGGGCAATATTTGACTCTCTGGAAAATCTAGAATTTCTGTTATTGGTAAGGTGAAAGACTCGCCCATTCATTTAGCACCCTAGGACTCACTCACACCGACATTTTACTCTGTAGACATTTAAAAGCAGCACCCCCTCATGCTTCATCATGTTACTTCACTTCCCCACCACTTTACATATTCAGCAGGACAGACACAAAAGAGACCACTCAAATGCTAAGAACAAGGACATCTGCCACCTCAGAGGAAATGCATCCACAAAGCTGACACTCACTTCTTTTGAATAAACCTACGGTGGAAATGCATAGGGAAAAACAAGCATGCAGAACAGTACCACGTGATGCAGGCACATGGAGACAGATACAGAAAGGAAGAGGAGAAACACAACATAAAAGGAAAAGGAAGTGTAAATAACTGGCTCCTCTCTGAAAAAAAATTCGTTCTCAAAATAAAGAAATGAGAGGCCTGCTAAAGAAAGTCATAGGTCATGAGCTGGTGCCTGGACCAAAAGGAAGCTTCTTGTAAGGGATATAGAAACCCGTAAGGCAGGGGTTGATCCCAAGAGCTGTGAAACGCAGAAAGGCAAAGTGAACCAGATGCCCAGAGTCAGACCGAGGAGGAAGAATTGCAAAGGCCCAGATTCTCAGAGAAAAATAAAATCTGCTTCTTTTAGAAGTATGTCAGATTCCTCTTTCTGTCTTTTAGGAAATAACTTCTTTCTGAAGAAATATTTCCTTAACGAGCAGCAAATCCATTGGTCTTGCTTCAGTATCTTTTTCTTCTGTTAGTTTCAAGTAAACTTAAATTTTCAACTTTTTCATTAAAAAAATCTATGCCTCCCTTTCCCACAGAAAGACCCCCCCAAGCAAATGTAACCTTGAAAACAACTATTATAAATCTGAGTTCAGCACAAAACAAACTTCCTTTTTAACTGGATCTTCTTAAGAATTACTTACTACATTTTGGAAGATATGGACACACATCAGATTCAGGACTCCAGGAATTCTGGGACTAGGCAGTAAGTATAGTAAATTCCTGGCATTGGACTAGGCAGTGAGTACAGTAAAACTAAATACATGTGCATTACGGAATGGTAAAGACTTCTTTTTCTTGTTAATCATGGAACCTGAGAGGCAACCATGCAATGCCATGTATTGTCAAGTGTAACACCAGCATTTATAATCCCATCAGGCTCAGATATTGGCTTATATGGATGTGGTATAGGAAATATTTTCAAATCAATTATTCTTTCAAAATTTAATATAATTAAAGGTCTGAGATCTTACTGTTCAGCTCCTTATCAAGGAATTGGTACTTGTAAAGACTGAAGAATAGGCCCAAGAATTAGAAAACTTCTCGCTATTAAGACTGTAAAACAGAGGGTGAAAGAACTATGAGTTCATAGTATGCCCGAACAGAGAGACTGTATTAAGTGCCAATCTCAAATGTATTAAACATCAACAATGGCCATCAGCAGAGGTTTTCTTTGTGTGGTGGGAGATGAGATTCTTCATCTGTTTTCATTTCATCTTTTCATTTGATCTTTGTCAGCAACTCAAAATATACTGGGAAGCCATGTCTGAGTCTAGTCTATCTTCCTACTCCAAGTGGCATGTTCCAGAGGGCAAGCTTCATGCATGAAAAGATGGGTGTGTGCAAAAGTATACTCTTTAACAAATTTCCATAGCATTCTACACATGCCGACACAAAATCAACAGGAAAGAGTGCAACTTGGTCAGTCAGTCCCCTGACCAAGGCTAGGAAAGTCGACAAGAAAAAGAGGAAGACAGAGATCTTGGCTTGCCGGTGCCAGTCTTACATCACTCATGAGTGCATTAACTTTCTTAAGATGCCTCATCATAAGGGTGTCATAAGATGCGGCGCCGTGCCCGTGTCCTCTCCTTTGGCCTTTGAGGTAGTCTGCCTAGAGTGCCAGCAAGACAGCAAAGTCAGAATGGGGAGGGCCCACCTATAGGGGAAAACCTATTGGGCCAGGGGGTCACACCAGGAAGCTGTAAATGCAGAGGCAAGCCTTTCACAGAAAGTAAACGCAGGAAGGTGAACTCATAAAAGGATCTGGTTGGGTCTCATTCTCCATATCATAGCTTTCACTTAGAATTAGGAATATGAGCCTCTTGATGTTTAAATACAGCAAAGTCTTCAAAATGTCAACATGCAAAGTCATTTCTTTGTTTTTAACTTGATAATGGTATTACCTTGGGAATTTAAAAACATATTAAAAATTTTTGCATTAGAAAGTTCTTGTTACATTTCATTACTCTTAGAGATTATACTTTTTTTTGTTGGCGATTTCATATTTTTGTCTCAAATGCTTACACAATTCCATTAATTTATAATAAAACATTGCATAGGAGTATTACATTAAAAAACTTAAAAAGTCATATTTGCTTGTCATCAGGCATCTGAACCTTGTCTCTTCATCATCATTATGGCTTGTTTTGTCCCTTGATATTACCACTTTATACCTTCCAAAAGATTGGTATCCCATGTGTGCTATTGCTGAAAGTCATACATAAAACAACCAAATGTATCCCAAACCTGTTTCTTTAAACAAATACTTGAGAGAACAGACAATGAAGAAGGTAGGACCTCTAAATTGGAGGAGAAATAAGATATTCTTGAGCTCAAGTCCTACAGGACTAAGACTTGCTCTCTGAAAGAGCTGATGGTGGGTCATGGAGTCTCTGAGCTGAAGTCTGAAAACCTGTCATAACTCAGGAGTATTATAGATAATTGGTCTAACAAGGGAAATTAGGTAACGTGGCAATTAGGTTTGAGCAACACATTTCTGAGTCCATCTTCTCAATAATATCAAATCTGCTAAAATGAAGCATTCCCCCTCAGCACCCTGTGCATACCTTGATCAAACGTTTGTCACCCCTATGGTACTTACTTATCCATGGATCTATAGTATGAGGACATCTTCCCTAGGTCCTAGCGCAGGCACTTCATATATGTACGTTGAATGAAAGAATAAAGGTTACTGCATCTGGTTGGATTCTAGACACTTGCATGTTAACAAGACCTCACAGGTGAGTTAAGTATGAATTAAGCCCTTGGGATGTAACCTCCCATGTCTACAGACAAGTTCCAAGAGGAACTCTGGAGCTGATATTCTTATCACATGAAAATAGCTAAGCACTCAAACACCCCTAGACACATACCCATAAATGGAAAAGTGGAGAAAAAGAAAGGCCTGGAGATGTTAGCCATAAACAAGAAAGATGGTCCTTAACACACGTGTTCTGGTACGTTTCAAAGCTAATCTTTTCATGTTAGAGCCGCCTCTTGCCCATCTGCGTTACCTGGCTGCTCAGCTTGGCTGCCTTCTTGGCCATTTCAATGTCTGGACGACCAAGCATGCTTAACCCATGGCTGCCCTCCTTCCGGTGCTTGGCTCTGTACTCCACCTGCATCAAAGGAAACCAAAATGGGCAATACATCCTCGGTGGTGTGGCCCTTGGGGATCAGGTACATGTTAATCACATCTTTACCTCACTGGCCTGCTTGGCTGCCTGCGTGGCCTTCTTGATGTCGGGCCGATCAGCCACTGTGGTGTAATGCAGGTTTTCTTTGGCATCTTTTCTGTAAGCAACCTTTATATTTGGGGGGAAAAAAGTTCACTCCTTTGAGAGACATGCTATCCTTCCAAAGTCCTCATTAAGTACAAGGGACTTTTTATTAAAACCAAACTAATCTCACCACCATGTTTATTAAACTAGAAGACACAGAAGTTAGGGTGACCGGAACCAGCATGCACCAATTTGAAATCCACGGGCTCAGTGGGCCCCCAAAGAGTGTCGAGAGGAGAAACTTACGTCACTCTGCTTCTTGGCCACTTCCATGGCATGTTTCACGTCTGGGGGCTCCATCATGATGGAGTAGTTGGATTTCCCTTTCTCCTTGACAAACTTCTTTTTGTAATTTGTCTGAAAAGAGCCGGAATTACATATGTGAGCGGGGAAAGCTGGGAACAGGATTGATTTACTTGAAGAACTTTGAGACGATGTCCAGGGAAACCCCCGGCTCCCCGTTTTGGACCTGTCTGGAACCCGGGTCTCTCGGTCCATATTCTAGCTCTTCCCTGTCATCTCTGTCCCATAGCCCAGCACTGGAACCACACACCAATCTTTGGAGAAATGACCACAGGGAACTTAAGCTCTGTCATGCATCATTTCTACCTTTTTAAAACAGATGGAACGATGTAGGGCTCATAAACTAGGATATCATGATTATTAATGTATTATTGATTAGGCCATAGTAGGCAGAGATTACCAAGATACAGAGGTGGTTTGCTTCTCTAAAATTGTTTAGCAGTTTAATGGTAGGAGAGGCCAATCTCCATTAGCGATCTTTTCTTCCCTTATCAGCACTAGGTTAACAACAGCTTATATTGCTAGATAACATGACCCTTGGCAAAACCCACATCTGCCATAGTTGCCATAATTGGATACATAATAAGTTGTCCTTTTAACCAGAGTTCAAAATTGTGATCACAGACAGGTGTTGATGGTAAGAACAAAATGACATAAAGGAAGGCGTTTGTAAGCAAAACGGCAGCTTTCGGTCTGGCTGGAGCCTAAGGTCAAGGGGCCCAGCTGCTGCCCAGTGCCCTGGGGCTGTCACTCACATCGCTGACATGCTTGGTCACTTCCTTGACGCGAATAGTGTTCGGGGTCTCCGGCAGCGTCGTGTACGAGCCCTGGGCCAAGTGCTTCTTCACGTAGTCCTTATACTTGTTCTGAGGGAACCCACAGCAAGTGTTAGAGCGTCTGGCTGGGCGTGAGCCCGAGAGGAAAGCAGAGCCCACGGCAGCGGGAGGGGTACCTCGGACACCAGGTGGCTGACAGCCTTTGCCAGGAGGATCTGAGGAGTGTCGGGCACAGCGTGGCAGCTTCCTCTCTCCTTGACATGTTTCTCTTTGTATTTCAGCTGCGGGGGTGAAGAAAGCGTGTTGTTAGCTCCTCTGGGTCTCCTGCATATTTTTATTAAGCTCCCAGGTCACCAGACAGAGCTGGGGGAACAGCATGGTTGACACCGGGGGAACATGAAACTCAACACAAGACGTGATGTTTGGAAATCTTGGGAAATATGCAGTCATGATTTTCTTTATGTCTTGCAAGTGAGGTTAGATTTTAATAATAATCAAAATGGGGCTTGAGATGAATCTTTATACATATAGCCTAGTTCAAAGCACTTTCAAATATGTCATTTCCCCCTCCTCGTCTCCTCCCCTCCCCCGCCCCCCAAAGTCCGGGAGGCACTGTTATTCCTCCTTTCCAGACGAGGAAAGTGCAGCACAGGAAGAATGGGCGCCCACAAATGTGAATTAGTTTCCCATTGGAACCCACCCGGGCCTCAGATTCCTGATTCTTGCTGTGTGAGTTCTCTCCTGGTGCGAGAGCGGTCAAGACAGTCAGCAGGCTTTAATGCCTTCCCGCTGTTGCCACCCTGCTCTGCCATGCCAGGTCCTAATCCGGGACCCACACCCACAGCAGCAGCCCTGGTCCTTTCCTGGTGTCCCTGGGGAGACGGCTGTGAGTGGGGTTAGGTGTCATGGAAGGGACGGGTACTCACGTCACTTTCTATTAAGGAATTCCTCAGGGCCAGCACCATGTCTTTGTCATCGGTGACGGACAGCTTGCAACCCTTGAGGAATTCTCGGTCCAGCTTGTATTCAAACTGTCACAGAAGAAAGGCAGAGGAAGATGGGAAAGGGGGACAGGCACAGGAGAAAGCCAACTTTTGATCAAACCCGTAAGAAGGCCGCCTCTTGAAGAGGGCTTGCTACAGAATGGGGGCAGAGGCCTCCTGGCCCCTCACTTCCTGCTGAGCTCCTCCTTCCCAGCCCCGAGGCCAAGACCAAGGCCCCCAAGCCTGCTCGCCTCCAGCCCCACCCCAGCCTCGCTTAGGACTCCGAACCATCCGTGTGTGGGCCCAGCTGTGGGAGCCAGGCTCTGGGGCCAGGTCTGCTTCCTGAGCCGGCCTACTACTCCCACAACCCCTGTCCTTGGATCTCAAATGGGCTAGGTTAGCACCCTCGATGGTGGTTATCATGACTAATTATTGCTTTTCTGTCTCAGGCGTGTCTCTTCTCTCTCACATCGCTTTGCTGCAGGGAGGACTTGGCGGCCTGGAGGAAGTCCGGTCGGTCAGGGATCCACCTCCAGTGGGCTTTGTTGGCTTCGTACAGCTTCTTGTAGTCCAGCTGTTTTTAACAAGAGGAAAACAAGTCGCATCAGTCAGGGGGCTGAATTCCTAACCACACGCATGGCACAGAGAGACTCGGCTTGCATTTTCACATACAACAAATCGTGGTTCTTTATGCAAGAGAGAGCCCCAGTGAAAATTTCTCTACAATTTATGCAGCTGGTCAGCCACTCAAGAGGTCTTCTTGTGGGACCTTTTGGTCCCAATAGGGGCTAACATGTTTAAAGGCCTCTGGGGGAAAAGATTCTACTATCTTTCCAGCTCTGCCAGTGTAGCTTAGTCATCTTTAGAGCACTTGACCACTTTTAACTTCTAACTAAATTCAGGCTTAATTAAAATAATATTAAACATTTTTGTAAATTCTTTTGCACCAGGCACTTTTCTAAGTGCTTTATAATTATTAGCTTATTTAATCTTTGTAAGAACTGCATGCAGTTGACAGCTGAGGAACTGCCTAGAAGGGTTAGTAACCTGCCCAAGGTGAGACAGCTAGTAACAGGTGTAACTGGGATTCAAAGCTAGGCAACCTGGCTTTAGGGTGCCTTTAGAGTTAGACCTTCGTCTGAGCCGCAGAACTGGCTGCCTTGAGCCAAATCTGAGGCACAGAAGTGTCTGCAATTTAATTTGTGTCCTTGGGAAGAGCCCTCTCTATCAGGCACATTCTTTCCTCTCTCTCTCTTTTTGTCAAGGGTTAATTTGCACACAAAATGTCCATACATCTATGTATACTACTTGATGAGTTTCCCCCCGTTATTGTGAAATTTTTCAAACATACGACAGAATTGCAAGAATCTTAAGAATCTTATAGAGAATACCCACCACCTGCATTCTACAATGTGCATCTTACTGCAATTGCCTTTCCCCACATCCATCCTGCTTCCCACCCCTCAATCCATCCTCAGGACATCTGTAAGTCACCTGCCAATCCCTACAGGCATTTCAGTTTGCTGGCCCTAACAAGCGTATGTTCTCTCTGGCACTAGTGGGCGCTAATTGGATTATAATGGTTTCATTTTATAAATATATATATACTTAAAGCTGATACTCATCTAAATGCACAAAAATGTTTCTGTGGTTGAGGCTGTAAGATGCCCCACTACAAAGAAATGAGTCAGCGCAGGGAGATCTGAGCAGAAGGAAGGCTTAGGCCAACTCCTGACAGCACCAAGTGGTTAAATTTGTTTTTGTCCGTAAAGAACAGGCTCTAGGGTTTGGGGCAGGAGGAGAATATGGAGGGTGGAGGAAATGAAAGATACTGAGATAATTTCTAAAATGCAACTCTCATTTCAGAATTAAGTCTCATATTTCTCAGCCACCTAGCACCAAGGCTGAGTGGGTGTAATGACTGTGGCACAGGATGGCCACCCTTGCTCTTCCCCATTGACCCCTGCGAGAACCAGAGGCAGCATGTAGATTTCAGCATCCTTATGCACACTCCTGGCACCTAACTCTTGATCTGGACTCAATCTCGGGAAGAGATGTAAGAGACCCCATGTCCTGCAGAAGCTGATGAATCCCCCGTTAGGCTAGGGGAAGTTTACGGAACTTACGTTGGTGTTGACTTTGTAGGCGTCCTTGGCTGCTTTGATATGCACGGCATCTGGCTTGATGGTGCAGTTGGACTTGTTTCTTTGGTAAACTTCTTTGTATTTCAGCTGTGGGAGGCAATACAATGACCAGGTTAACTTTTGATAGCAGTCTACTATGATACTTAAAAAAATAAGAAATTAAAACCATGATTATAGTACACACTGCTCCTTAGGGCAGAATGAATCTGTGGGTAGAAAGGTTGTGGCCATGCAGACATGTGCGTTCCTGTCTCAGATCTTAAAACCAGCTCCCAGGACACACTGAACGTGCTCACTAGTGTCACGGTGGCACTTACATCCCCTGAGGTTGTGCTGGAAGGGCCAGCTGCACAGCTTTCCCTGTAATGTTCTCCCCTTTTCCAAATCAGAAAATTCCAAGTTCAGAACATCTTAAAAACTGCTGATGGAAGCGTAGCGCCTCCCACCCAGATGGAATGAGTCTTGCCCTCCTTCTGTACCCCCCACAGTTCCAGCTGTTATCACCTCATGTCGTAATTATTTGCTTAACTGTCTATTCTTTCCATTAAGCTGAACTCCTCCAAGGGCAAAGACTGTGTGTCATTCATCATCTGTTTCTAGTGTCAGGCACATTTGTTCCTGGTGTCAGGCACAAAGAAACCCAATACATATTTGATGAATGAGTGAACGGATGGATGGATGGATGCAGTCATCACTATCATCACCGCTAGAGCCACATCTGGCCAGTTTGGGCATAGGAGGGTTTGGATGGGAGGGAGAGTGTCAGGGAAGGCTTAGTCTCAGGGCCCAACAGGTAGTTCCCCCATCCTGGGCCCAGGTTTTCTAGCTTCACCCAATTCTGCTCCTTGTAAATTTCAGGGCCCTGGAGCCTCACTTGGGTTTTCTCACTAATTGTTGCTGAGGGATCCCAGGTATTAAAGTGGTTAAATCTGAAGTGAAACTGTTCTAAGGAAGTCTGGTAGCATTACTAAATTTGCTTGATGACAATTTTCTGCACTCCACCACACACATAAATCAATATCTCCAGGGGAAAGGCCTGGAAATCCATATTTTTCATCCATATATCAGGTGATTGTTAGAATCAGAAAATGTGGGAGAATGGACACCGGAATGCTTCATTTTTCTACAGTGAAAGGGGAGGGCTGCTCCGCATGAAGAATTGACCTGACAGATGCTTATGAATACCCGGTGTCCATGTTTGAAGTGCCAAAACTTAGTTTAACATGAAAAATATGAAAATTTTTAAAATACATTTCTGTCTTCATAAACGGTGCATGAATGTATTTAACATTTTTTCATGGCAGCTCAGGGCCAGCATTGTGAACACATTTATTCATCAGGGAATTCCTGAGCACCAATCAAGGTCAAGGCTATGGGTAAGGATGCGTGCACTCCACAGCTGTCTTTAATATTCTCTCCAGTGCAGTGCAGCCATGGATTTCCTTAATTTTTTTTTAAATGAACAATCATGATATTTTTCAATCACGGAATCTATCTATATATCTAGCAATTTGTGAATATAATTTCTCCTCAAATTCAGGATATTTGAATTTAATGGCTATCTTGTTTCTCTTAGTCAAGATAAAGTGTATAGAGTATTCATAGCATTTATGGCATATTGCATTTTTCAAAATGGTCTCTACAACATCCTGCCACCTTTCTACAATGTAACCCTGCCACTTATTCATCCAGAGGTGGCATCTATCTCTTCACCCATTGAATCTGGGTATCCACTGTGCCCAATAAAATACAGCAAAAGTGTCTTTTGTCAGTTCTAGGAATAGCCCTTAACTGGTCTGGAAGCTTCTATTCCAGCCTCCTGGAACCCACCCACTGTGCTGTGAGATGTCCAAACCACATGGGGGTGGGGGATGGGGGAGCTGTCTATGCAACAGCAGAGCTCCAGCCCAGAATCATCATCAACGACCAGCCATGTGAGTGAGCCTTCTTGAGGTGCTGGCCCACCTGAGCCTCAGCTGTCTGCCAACAGCATGTGGGATAGAAGATCCACTCGGCTGTGCCCACTCAGCTCACAGAATCATGAGGCGGAAAATGATTGTTTTAAGTCACTAAGTTTTAGGGAGATTGTTACACAGAAATAGATAACGGAACCAGGGTTTGTTAGATCACATGAGAGAGGCCAAGCTGAGAGGGACCTCGAAGCCATTCTGATACTTACATCACTGACTTCATCTTTGACCTTCCGGACATGCAGCAACATGGGCGTGTCGTGGATTGTGGTGTAGCCTCTGGGCTTGGCCTTGTTGTATTCCAATTTGTAAAGTATCTAAAGGAGATGAAAACGCAGAAGGAGACAGTGTTATACATCTCCATGCACAGTGCAATGTCATGTGACATTATAAGTGCAAAGGGCTTTTGTGAGTGTCTATAAAGGGGAGTGAATTCAACAGGTGCTTTTGTGCTTTCTGCCAAGGCCCTGGTGCTCCTGAAATGGGGTGTCTCCCAATTTGGTTGGAACAGTTCTTTATTGTAAAAGTTCTGAGCATAGCAGGACATTTAGCACCCTTGCCTCACTCCCACTGAATGGCAGAAGCGTCTTCTGGACATTGTGACAGTCTAGAATTCCCTCCACATTTGCAAATGCCTCCCGAGTTTGAGAATCTGTTCAGTGTTTCTTGTACTTACATCACTGATTTGTTTGTTGACTTTTGTAGTACGCAGGTGTTCCGGAGTGTCCACAATTGAGGTAAACTTGTCCTTAGATTTTTCATACTTTTTCCTGTACTTGATCTAAATTGTGGAATAGAAGACCAAGTTAACTCTAAGCAGTGGAAGAGAGGGCTTTAAGGAATCTAATGTTCCCCTTGAGAGAGTCCCACAGCAAATAGTAGGATTATTATACAAGCCACAGATAGGGGGAATGGGGTCATGCTTTCTCTTTAAATCCTAATTGAAAATGTTTAATATAAACCTGTACTTGATAGCAAGCTTGCAATGGACTGAGAAAATAACAACAATAAGTGATAATCCCATACATTTTGTACATGCAGAAACTGAGGCCCAGACGGGGTAAGAGACTAAACTAAGGGTACATGTAGAGTGAATCTCAGAGCCAGGACTAGACCCTTAATCTCTGGACTCTGACAAGTCATGATTCACTCACAATACAGGGTGGGGCAAAAAGTAGGTTTATAGTTCATACGGAAAATAATACCATAATTAGATTTACAGTTGTGAGTATGGAAGATAATACAATAATGAATAAATACTAATATAAGAATAAACTGTGTTTCCCATACAACTGTAACCCTACTTTTGCCCAATCCCGTATGCTGCATCGAACATGTATGACCTCTTAAGATATGTTTCCACATCAAAGATGCAATAGATGTAAAATAAAAAAACAAGTATATAGAGTTTAAAGAATTTATCATTTTAGAAAAGACATTCATTTTTGTAATTTTCAAGTCATGATTTTTTTTCATGCACATAAGCTGTTTCAAGCAGCACAGATACAGAGAGCACAGCACTATCTCATGCACAACTATTTGATGATCATATCAGGACAAAAAAAAAAGTGGCAGGCCAATAGGATATTCCTAGGGAGACCTCATTCCCCTCATTTCATATGCTGATGATGTCACACAAAAGTGATAAAACAAGTTCCTAATACAAAAGATTGATTAAAACTTTTTTGGTATGGGGACAATGGCATTTTATGAACATTGTTTTTGGTAGTTAAGCAATCATCACCATTTTTTGCTGCTTCAAATTTACCTTTCAGCATATGATGGAAAGGCGGTGGTGGTGTGCTTCTACTGACCTTGTGGGAAGGTAATGTTATTAGCAACGCTGTTAACAAGTGTGCAAGAGGACAGAAGTGCCGGAAATAACCTAGCAGATTCAGCATCAAACTCAAGAGGGGCCATGACTATGTACAATTGTAAAAGAGCTGTACTGTAATCTTCATCTGTCCTAAATGGTACACTTGTAGTGATCATTGAACAATGGCCAAAATTAGATAAAAAACTAAATATTCAGACCTTTTAAATGCTGTTGAATCTATTTAATATACCCAGTCTCTCAGGAATCTATTTGGGGAGGGGGCAAATATTGAAAAATATCAATGAATGTTATACCAATTTGGAAATAAAGTTTGGAAAAGTCTCAGCTAATCTTACTAGGAGTTCCCTAGGTGTCAGATGATATACAGATGGCGTCATCACAGTGGCGGCCACATCCAGTGCTCATTTACCAGGAATGAACATTTATGCAGCTTTATCATGTGAAACCATGGGTAGGGGGCAGGGAAAGGAAGTCAAGGAAAGCATAAAGATGAATGCCCCCAAGACTTCTTCCCATCACATCCGAAATTACCTGGCTCCACATGTATGTGTTGTAGAGGGCAGTCAACATATCTGGACGCAGAATTTCATTACATCCTCGTTTCAGAAGCATCTTGGCACTAGATTTATATTTTCTCTGTTCATGCAAAGAGCAGTGAAGCACAAAAGAGACTTAAGAACATGGCTCTATATCCCCATCACCTCTGAGTGAAGAGATGTAGGCAGACACACTGTATGTGCTCACATATACGTGTGGGTGAAGACACCGAATACATTACAATGCCAAGCAGAATGACTGCAACACCTGCAGTTGACCATCCATCCTCCTTGTGAATGGGGAATGAATGACATAGGAAATGCCTTATAGGAAAAAGGACATCATTGGAGTAGGAAAATATGGCAGGGAGTTTTGTTTTCTTTCCTTCCATGAATTTGCTTCTTTGTTTTTGGTTTTGCAACTCAATTTGCAATTTACAACTGCCGGCTAACAACAGGGCTTCCAGAGGAATAAAGGGTGGAAGGACCCAGCTTTCCTTTTCCTCTTCACTGCAGCACATGTGAGCACACAGAGCATGGACTGGCACACTCAAAGAGCTCATGGGCTCTTTGGGTGGCTGGACAGATACTGTGAAACAGAACATCCCAATATCATAGGCAGGACCTATGACATCCTTGCAGCAGACAGGACAACATCTCATGAGAAACCTGGAGCACAGTCCTGCCTGGGCTGGCCGACCAGCCCCATCACAGTACCTGACTGATCTGGTCGCCTGCGATCTTAGCCAGCAGATGTCTAGGCTCATCGACTACCAGGTGGTATTTATCTTTCCGCTGGTGATAATCAGCTCTGTATTTTTTCTGCTCGGACATCAGATCAAATTATAGCAAGAGTACAACCTCAAGGCTACACAGATACGTCCCCAGATAAACACGCCAGAGGACCAGAAATATCTCATTTGGGGAGGTGGGCGCCCAAAGCATCCGGGATAAACACAGGGAGGCAAAGAGAGTTAAGTGAGGGAAGATTGCCTGGAGAGGGCTGGGGCTTGGGATAGAGCGGATTTATGACACCAAATTGGAGGACCATGTGCCTAAACAGTTCCCATCTCTACATAGGATGCCAATAGTAATGTTAGGATTTATGGCACCTTACATTGTATTTAAAATAAGGCATGATAATCTACAGGTCTACAATCTAAGACTGTGAGAATCGAAAGGAATATTCATGAAAAATTCTAATAGTCTTCTAATGCTAGTTAGTTTATTTAATTATAAAAGAGACCGGAAATCCTTTGTGAGTGTGAAAAATAGAAATAAAATATATCAAGATTGTATTCTAGGAATCTACTAACAGTAATTCTTTAGAGTTGTTCCACCTGGAAATCTACTGAAAATGAACAAAATCAAATTAAAAAGGGGAAAAAAGTCATATATTGAAAAAATATGCCATTGGTTACATTTCCATTTTTAGATACATTTTACTAATTTTCTAACATTGTTCATGAATTCATGTAAATCTCTGGAATATCCAAAGATAGGAAATTAAATATAAAACCATCCAAACATTTAAGTTAATCAATAGCTTGGTTATTTCAGTCATTTTAAGCTAAATTTAACTTAAATTATTACAAAGATAGTTCCAGGAAAGACTAGGTAGAAAATAAAAGAATATTTTGGGGACAAATGGCTACTTCTCTGCACCAATATATGAATAAACAATGGCAATACAATTGAATGCCAAATCACAACAATCCCTTTAAGGGTGGCTTTTCCAACCACTGCCATTTCTGTGCCATGGTAGAGATGCTAAATTAACCTTGAACTTCTGTGTCTCCCAATTCTACACAGTATCCTGTTTTAGGGAGTTCAGCTGATAGTCAACGAAATCCTTTACCTCCTTGCTGTCATCACCCAAAAGGCTGTGCTGCCCTGTGCTAGTGGGAACAGAGTGGTGATGGCTGTGGGGCCCTCCCACCACTCGGAACATCCCTTCACTTGGTCTTGTCCATGCTTTTGGCAGAGCCCACCAGAGGGTGACTTTATAAGAGTCTTTCCAGATCTTTATCTTGAATCAACACTTAGAAAGGCTTTTCTGTCATTTTACTTATTGGGTTGTAATCAAATAAGTCTATAGACTTCGGAAGGAACTGCATAGGGTTAATTGGGTCAGGTCATACATACCTCATTCATCAACTGAGTTGCATACTTGAAATGCCTATTGATTGGACAATCGGCTTCATACTTGAAATTTGACTTTGTCCTTTCAAATATCTCCTTATACTTATACTAGAGAAAACAGAATGTGGTTAATTGATAGCAGGCTGTGATTATCTTAAGAATGAGACATGCCTTTTAGTTTATCATACAATTGTGATAATTTACTCATAGAGTTAACAAGTAATTACTAAATGCTTACTCTGTCTCCCAAGGCAATGAAGGGTATATCCACCTGGATTTCTTGAAAACTCACTCCAAAATATATTTTTTACTGACTGGATGAAAAACAGATCTATTTTCCAAATTAGGCAAAAATCCAAATCAGTTCCTTCTTTGTTCCTATGTATTATAGTGATTATTATTTTTATTTTGAAGGTATTACCATATGCAGTTGAAAGCAGTTTTTAGTCCATTAGTTTGAAATAGTTTTTTGGTAATTAATCAGATAATCATAATATTTTAGGGCTGGGATGGGCTAACATTTAGATCATCACCTATTTTTTAATGACCCCATGAACTAAGAGGTTTTTTTTAAAAAAATAATTTAAAATAATTGTAAACAAAGAATGCGTGACAGAATGAATGAGGCCCACAAAGTCTACTGTATTAACTATCTGGCTGGTTTAAGAAAAGTTTGTTGACTACTATTTTAGAATTCAAAGAAAGCTAATCCAACAGCTTTATTTTGGAAATAGGAAAATGTTGCCATAAAAAACAGTTATTTGCCTCGAGTCACACAAGTGTGTGGATTCAAATAATCCCACTTTAATCCCGACGTGGTTCAGTGGTTGAGCATCTATGAACCAGGAGGTCCAGGTTCGATTCCTGATCAGGGCACATGCTCAGGTTGTGGGCTCGATCCCCAGTGTGGGGCATGCAGGAGGCAGCCAATCAATGATTCTCTCTCATTATTGATGTTTCTATCTCTTCCCACTCCCTTCCTCTCTGAAATCAATAAAAATATATTGTTAAAAAATAATCCCACTTTATATCCCACCATGTCAACTCTAATAGGGTGAATTACCCAGAGACATATTAATAGGGAGGGAATTCTGGCAGAGATATGAGTTGTTCTGAAATGACCACTTATCAAAGTCAAATAAATGATATAACTAAATGATGACTATAGTCAATGAGGTCAGTACTAAAAAAATTTGAGATATGCCACTTTAGCAGAGCCCATGAGACGGTGGACAGTTCAGTATGTACTCCAACTACAGGGACTAGAAGTGAAGATCAGGGAGGAAATATGAAAAAGCTATATACTCAGTGTTAATTCTCTCTGTGAGCACTGAAATACGTTAAACGGATGTGGACACTATCCTTGAGGAGATATACCTTGCTGTAGAGAGTCTTGTTCTGCTCAGCCAGAGTGAAGTCGGGGGTATCATAGGCATAGCAACCAATTCCTTTAAGCCAGGTCAAATCTTCTTTGTATTTTACCTGGAAGAAGAATGTCATCAAAGAGTTTTAAGAACCTATCTCCAAATAGCAGTAGGTTAGGATCGATACAAGTGGAACAAATAAAAGTTCTGACCACTGAGACATATAGGATAATAAAGTATCAAAACAATTATTTAAGAGAAGTTTCCAATAATACTTTTTTCTGCTTACATTATGGTGAATTATATGTGGAAATTTTTATTTTTAATACTAATTAAAACAATTCAAATGTGACAGGTGTACTTTCCTAGAGACCATATTGTGAACTTCGCAGATGTATTTTCCTATAGAAAGCTGACATTTCTTTCTAAGTGAGCATCGTTACCTGTCTTGATTGCTTCATGAAGTTGTCTCTTCAATTGACCAAAAGTAGGTTATTGCTTAGATGAAGTATATCACTTCCGGCCATGTAATATGATATAATACATTTGGAAGAAAAATTAGGTTTATAAATTGGAATATATTTTTTCTCTCCCAAGTTGAAGTTCACTCATTTGTCAATGAGTTTCATGATTTAAACATCCATGCATGAGAACCAACATTGAGTCACATGTTTAATTGGTTTTAGTGCAGTTTTTGATTCCCTAAGTCACATGGACAAATGAATTTATACGTGAAAATGGAAGACTTGAAGACTCACATCACTGACTGCATCCCTGACTGCCTGGTGGTGGAAATGCTCTGGGCTATCAGGAATGGACCTCCAGATTCCCAGCTGGCTCATGTAGTTCTCCTTGTATTTCACCTGTGGGAAAAACACAAAGTCAGGTATAACATCTGATCCAAAATTAATGCAAAAAAAGTCTACTTATTTCCAGAGAGTTTTAGGGAAGGGAGGATACTTTTTTGTTTTTTAATCCTCACCCAAGGATATTTTTCCATTGATTTTTAGAGATTGGAAGAGAGAGAGAAAGAGAAATATTGATGTGAGAGAGGCACATTGATTGGTTGCCTCCTGCATGAGCCCCAACGAAGGCCTAGGCGGGGGAGGAGCCTGCAACTGAGGTATGTGCCCTTGACCAGAATCGAACCCAGGACCCTTCAGTCCACAGGCTGATGCTTTATCCACCGAGGCAAACCGGCTAGGGCAAGGGAGGACTCTTTTTAAAACTGATGGTGGCTCATTGAGCCTCACGCAAGTAGATATACGGAGGGACGTACTTTACTGATGTCATCTGTGACTCGGCGATGGTACACAATGTCCAGAGCGTCCTTCACGGTGTGGTATTTCCCTTTGGTCTTTTCAAATGTTTCTTTGTAGCGTAGCTGGAAGGAGAAAACACACATGGATTATGAAAAACTACCGAGTTAAATAATTGAAGGCTTTTAAGCTTGAGGTTTCTCTCAGGTTTTCCCATGAATAAATTTAGGAGAGATTTAAAAACGGATTTCACATCCTGGAAGAGAAAAAGGACATGAGGAGGAACCTATTAAAATCTGAATAAAGCATAGAGTTTTGTGAATAATGTATCAATATTGACTCATTGGTGGTGACAAATGTATGACGGTCATGTAAGGTGTTAACAACAGGGGGAACTAGGTGTAGTCTAATTTAATTATCACAATTCTTATGCTCATTCCCCACATCAGAAAACAGTCTCAGAAAAAAACAGGTAAGGTATACAGAGGCAATCAGCAGGCAAATGACAGTATCAGGATTTGAAACCATGTTTGGCTGACTCCAAGAACATGACTTTATAGGCAAGTAATTAGTTGTCAAGTATTCCCTAGGAAATGCTACCAAAGACTCACAAGAAAGGGCCATCTTCTTAGAAGAGCAATGAGAAGAGTCATAGGCTTTTGGCATTACTCCTAGCTACTACTTTGCCTAACTGGTATTGTTTGTGCCTACTTTTTTTTTTTTTTTAAGTTTTTGGATGTGGTGTTTCTTTTTTTCCTGCTCCATGTGTGGCTCAGAACCTTGAACTATGGATATGACTAATCTTTTCTGTTTCTTAGGTACCTCAACCCCCCGCTGTCCCTACCACAGCAGAAGAAAGAAGGAAGGGATGCATACATCACTGGCGTTCCAGTAAGCCTTCTTGGCTCTGATGAGGACTGGTGTGTCTGGGATTGGGGTGTACTTGTCCTTCATCTTTTCATACTGAATCTTGTACTTGTTCTAAGAAATAGAGATAGAAGAGAGAGACAAAGTTAAGTTCAAGTGTTTTCATCCCTCACAATCCGCAACCATGTCACAGATCCACAGTGTATTATGCTCATTAGGAGAATGGCTCCGCCTCCTGTTCTTGATGTTGCTGAGCACCATTTATAGACATGAGCTCTCCTATCAGAGGCAGCAGGTGAAGGATTTAGCGAGCATTTTTTTTCTCTAGCCCAGTGCCTCAGTGCCAAATTCCCAGCTCACCTCGCTGACCAGGTCCTTCACGTCTTTGGCATGCTTCAAGGCTGTGGTCTGGTTTCCAGCGTGATGATGGGGTCTCTCTTTGGTGGCAAGTTCAACATATAGATACTAAATAATCAGAATAGGGATCAGATGTTATAGAGAGAAAATACTTTTTTATTTAGCATTTAGTCTTCTCTATTCAACAGGCATGCACCTGTTGTCCTGCTTTTTTGTTTGTTGTATGTGTTCTGTTCATTTGTTTCTCTCTATGTCTCACATCTGGAAACACATATTTGCACTCCAATTGTCTAATAATCTTATTGCTGAGTATAGTTTAATCTAAATCCATATAATACAGAAGGCAGATAGAAGAATAAGAGGATTCTGCCAGAGCCTTCAACATATTTTTTTAAAATATATTTTTATTGATTTCAGAGAGGAACATCAATGATGAGAGAGAATCATTGATTGCCTCCTGCAAAGCCCCCTACTGGGGACTGAGCCTGCAACCCAGGCATGTGCCCTTGGCAGGAATCGAGTCCGGGACCCTTCAGTCCGAAGGCCAATGCTCTATCCACTGAGCCAAACCAGCTAGGGCCTTCAACATATTTTTTATCCATTTTTGCCTGAATGCATGAATTGTAATTTCATTTGTCTGTGGAAAATAAATAGGTTCTATAGAATAAGTCAAGCAATTTATTTTCACTCCCTGGAGTCCACAGACTCCTCATCCAATAACAGAAGTTGAATAGAACTTGGAAAAGAAGACATGGCATTTACCTGCTCATGTAAAACAAACCATGGTTAGGATGGCCCAGACAAGCACTGCCTCTTGAAATTAATAGGCATTCAGTTGCATCAAGGACAACCAAGTGTGAGAGGCTGCTGCTGACATGAGTGGTCAGACACCCACAACCGCCCCCTGTGATGCCAGCGTGGTGGGTTTATGAATCTTCCTTTACTAACTTTACCTGACTCTGAAGCTTCTGCCCTTGCTTGGCTCTTAGAAGATCAGGTGTATCAGGAATTGAAGTGAAGATGGACTTCTGCTTCTTGCCTTTAGCTCTGTACACCAGCTGGACACAAAACAGGCATCAGTATCATTTCTGCTCCGTGGACATGTTCTCTGCAGATGCCTTTATTACTTACTTCATGGAAGAAGCAGGGGCCGTCCCACTGCAACAAGCTCAGTTTCTTCCCGATAAACCAATATTTTATGTACCTCATGGGCTTCCTTTACTTTTTCCCTCTTTTATCAAAATACACTCTGTAGCTTGTCCAAGATTCACGCCTCCTGCTGTGATCCTGGTTTCTTCTTACTAGTCCCTTCTAGGACCCAGTTCCAACATTATTCCTTCCCGTCCATGACCTCCAGTTTTCCCAGCCCTCTCCCTTCATCTGCAAACAGATTCAAGTCCCTCCCTTCATTTTCCAGCCTCTACCACTGACCTTGTTCCTCTTTTTTACAGCCAAGCAGACTATGCGTTTTTCCCCCCTTCTCAAACAGTTTAATAGCAAATAAACAAAGGAAGGAACCATACTTGGCAGATACAAAGTGACTTTTTGTCCGTGTGTCTGTGCAATTAAAACAGATTGAGGTTCCCCATTGAAACAAAAGGGAAAGCGCACACAAAAAGGAGATTCCTTTTAAATGCATACTCCCTTGCTCCAAACTTGTAACATTTTTCTCTTCTCTTTTAATCCACTACACAAATTCTGTGATCAGGTCAGAAAAGCGACAAAGGCTCTTCCTGCCTGTTTTTAAAAAACCATTCAAGTCCATAATTTTCTACATAGTACAATGTTCTTTTTCTTTCTTTTGATTAATTTCTCAAGGCGACAGTTCGGCTTCCTTCCAATCACTCCAATGAAGTCACTCTCAATAAGATTATAAAAAACTTTACAATGGCCAAATCCAAGAATGCTTCTCTGTAGCAACTGAAACCCTGAGCAGTTTCATTCCCGAGCACTCTCCTCTGCCTTCCATTCTAGCATTCTCCCTCTGGGAGCAGCTTCCTTCTGTGGTTCTGCCCTCCCCCAGGCTGCTATTCGCTGAAGTCAAGGGTTGACCCTCAGTGCCAGGAAAACAGATGAAAATGAGGGGCACTCAAATACGCTGAAGTAGTTTGGAATTTATTGAGCGGGAATAGAGCAGGTCGCCAGTGAAGACTTTTTAAATGACACTACCACAATTAGGGTTCATGATAGCAGGAATTAAAGAGAGATGTTTGAAATAAATTCATTTGGAAACTACAGCAATAGTGTAAGACAGAGGGACTTTCCAATCTATAAAATCATGAAAACTCTCAGCAGTCCTGGTCCTAGGTAGAGCAAATATCAATATCCTTATCTTATTAAAAGGGGACAAAAGTAAACTGAGGCAAAGTGAGATCAATTGACTTGCTTAGACGTGTTGGCGACTCTGTAATTAAGGCAGAAGGGAGATCTTTGCCTCATGTAGTTGCCTGAAAAATGCTCCCTAGAGGAACACATCCCTGGTGGTGACCTCCTTACCTCACTCAGATGTGTCTTCAGTTCTTGCACTGTTCTGTACTCCGGAGTGTCAAGCACCACTTTGTATTTGTCTCGCATCTTCCTTGCATTGTCAGTGTACAGGTAATTAGACTGAAAACCAAAAACAGAAGGAAAATAAAAGTTGAGTCATCATTCAAGGAACTGCATGTCATGGTCACCCATTGTCTTTCAAATGGCTGATATGTGCAAGTCAAGCTGAGCCCCCCTGTGCCCTGGAGGCCTTTGCAGGCAGGGACAAAACAATTGTCATCTACCTAAGCTCATGACTTGCTCAAGTGGGTCATGACTTGCTCAAGTGGGTTAATGTCAAATTTCCCCTTAAAAGTGGCTGTAGGCAGATGTCCTGCCCAGCTCCTGGAAGCTGTGTAGGGGTAGCCACGTGTTGTGAAGATGGGCGGGCACTCACCCAGAGCTTCCGCAGGAACCGGGAACGGACCATGTCAGGAGTGTCCATCAGGAAGCAGCCCATTCCCTTCAGGATCTGCAAGTCCTCTTTGTATTTAATCTGTGTGGCAAAAATAGAAATACAGCTGGTCAGGAGCAAATATAAATCAAGAATAAATAAGACAGAGTAGTGAAGCTTTTTTTTTACTGATATATCTTTCATTTTGATTCTACACATCCACCTTGTACTCTTAGTCTGTTTGCACGCAAGTAAATCACAGATTTTGAAATTTAAATCTCTAGCCCTGATCCGAGGAGAGGACACAGCTATTATTTTATGACTGCATTGACGGGAGAAGGGCTTCGATGGGATAAAGTGGTCTTTTAGGAGAAGGAAATGTCCAGGGAAGAAAAAGAAAATGGCAGCAGGAAGTTGCTTAAGGAGGTGGGAGCAGGGATGAGCAGGGGAAAGATACTAAACATGAGCTGAAACAGAGGCCACTTAGAGAGTGAAGAGTTGGTAATAATTCAGGGTTGCATGAAGAATGGCGGCCAGCGATTCTTGCATTTCCCAAGTGGTCCCCTTACTACTGTTCCCAAAGCTGGTAAAATGTGGGGTCCTGCTTCCACACTATTTCACCTCCAAGCTGTACATTCAGTTTAGAGGTCCTTAGTGGAAAAGACCACTGATCGGCTTAAATGCTGAAAGAAGCCATCCTCTTCCTAACAGTCTTCCAGAAAGACCCTAAGAGATGCTTACGTCACTGGTGATGTCTCCCACGTAACGGCAATGGAGCACTTGGGGTGTGTATGGCAGCGAGATCATGTGACCCTGCATCTTGAAGAAGTCTGATTTGTAGATCAGCTAAAGAAAAAAGTGTCCAGAAAAACACATGTTAGTGACTGAATGGCTGAAACTCACCCCTGGGTTCCCTGGCCTGTCTTCTCTCCTAAAATAATACCCACCTCACTGACAGCTTCTTGTGTCTTCTTGACTTGGCGGAGTTCAGGTGTGTCAGGGGTTGTGTGGATCTTGTCTTTGAGTTTGTGGTACAGTTGCCGATACAGCCTCTACATTGGAAGAAACACCATTTCAGGTGGTCAATGTGGGATACTGACTGATCAATAAGCAAATATCAATATTTTCTCCACAGAATTTGCATTCACAGTACCTCACTGGTAACATTGTTGACCCTCCGGACATTGACAAATGGAACATCATTGGGGCCAAGTGTATACCCATTTGCCTTGAGGTGTTCATAAACTTCCTTGTACTTGAACTGCAAAAGCAAAGTCAGAATGAGATTACTGATGGGCAAACAAAGAGCAGGATTACATTTCTCAAACCAAAAAGAGATGTCACTTTCATTTGAAAATTAGTCTCTAAGCATTAAGTATAAGGAAAAGTCATTGACAAAATTTTAATAATAGAGTCTTGAAAATTATTTTGTTGGCTAGTACAGCCAGATCCAGAAAGGAATAAAATTCAAGGTTGCCTAGATGAAATCTGTTTGTATACAGTTATGCAAAATGAAAAAAACTCCTATATTTTTAGCTGCAATATGATGGCAAATTAGGAAATGCAAAGAAAAAATAAGAGACTAAAGACTGATGGATGGCTTTACAGATTGATATTGGACTCTCACTGGCCAGCAGATTTGATACACAGAACTCTGAAGGGCAACATGGAAGGGAGAGCTTATTCTCCAGCTGACGGCTTATTTATGGGTCTGATTTGAAGGCCACAGTCACTGGGATTGACTAAACTTCCCTGGGTCTTGTCCTTTGGGTAAATGGTATGAAGTCCCAACCTGGTACTTTTGAAAAGTGGAGAAGGTAGGTGCCTGAGCTAACTCCAGGGCAAGCTACAGGGAGTGAGAAGCTATCCTCTGAGCTGTCTATGAAATGGCACAGAGGGTAAATAGTGAGGCAAGTACCAGGGCCAGCAGCCCGGCAAAAAGTTCTTTCTGTTCAAAGAAATATACAGGGATGTTATATCTTTTTCTTTTTTCTTAAATATATTTTTTATTGATTTCAGAGAGGAAGGGAGAGGGAAAAAGAGATAGAAACATCAATGATGAGAGAGAATTATTGATCGGCTGCCTCCTGCACGACCCCTACTTGGGATTGAGCCCACAACTGGAGCATATGCCCTTGACTGGAATTGAACCCAGGACCCTTCAGTTCACAGGCTGACGCCCTATCTACTGAGCCAAACTGGCTAGGCTGTTACATCTTTTTCAATGACACACTGCAGAAGGAAGACAATACTACTGCCACACATCAGTAGTGAAGGTATGATTTAAATTTCCAGTACGTGGCTTGGGATTGTCCAGGATGCTCTGTGCAAAGGCTAGCAGGAGTAGAAGCATCCGGGCAGCCATGAGCCCCGAGCCAAGGTAACTGAATCACGCAGATGTAATCCCACGGGAGTCCTATGCTAACGCGCTGGGCTGTGCAGGCACTGCTGACCTAGAGGAGCCAGCCAGTTCACAGCGCCCCTGGGAAAGGTGCTGTCTCCCCTGCTCTGCTCCTATCATCATATCATGTTGAACCTTCAGGGTGGGACTGGGGGGATGAGAACAGGCTATTAATGAATATTAGTGCCCCCTCTCACTTCAGACCCCATCTCAATGAGGAGGTGAGCACTCACATAACTGCTCATGTACTGGGTGTCCTTGGAGTGTTTGAAGTTCGGAGTGTCGACCGGAAGCCTGTATCCAGTAGCCAGGGAGCGCTTGCCCGCGTCTCGGTACAGATTCTGCCGAATGAGAAGGATGGGTTAAAGGACATCTACATGTAATAACTGATCTAAGTTAAACAAGTCACATCCTGCTCATGTTAGGTTTTCAATTAGATACTTAAAGTACTATGCTTACTGAATTACTTTCAGAAAGAAATTGAATAAGCTCTAAGAGGCAATTAATCAAATTACTCTTATTGTTTTTTAAAAAGAGAGCAATGAATGCAGAGACTTATAGAAATTAATTCTTCTATGCTTCTGAACATATGCCCAGTTGACTGCATGGTAACTAGCAAGAATTTGGGTTAAGTAGAGAAAACAGTCTACCAAGTGCCACCTCTGTTCTTCACCACACTTTCAGGTAATATTCAAGTTGTCACAAATCTTGAAGACAGTCATAATTATAAAGCACATCTTTGGAATTTTATCTCTCCCCCACCCCCGCCCCCAAACACAGCATTGATGTCAGACTATGAAGCGAGCAGGATGCTCATATTCCTGGCAGAAGGCGGAAGGGGTTTCTGTGCCCTCAAATAGTCTGTCTCTCAGAGGACCTATAGGAGTAAGAACAGTATTTAAAATATTAAAAACAATTTACTCCTAACAGTCAACATAGGAGAGTAGCAATGAAGGCTGAGATCAAAGGCGCACCATCAGGTAACACAGAATAGAGATCTTACACGTGGAGTGGAGTCCACATTCCTTCTTGTCTGAGTTTCACAACAGCAATTTCTAGCTTTATCTCTTATTGTTAGTAATCTTTTATGATCATATGCCTTGTCTTTGTCATTTTGGTTTTAAGCTGTTTGAGAGCAGAAATGGTAGATTGGCCCTCTTCTTTGTAACTTGTAAACATGGCTCCAAAAATGCCCGTTGCATGCTTAGAAAGTCTGGCCAGCCAAGAAGGAAGACAGGCTATGCACTGTTTTTTTTTTTTTTTGTAACTCATGTGAATGGACAGCATGTACAGTATGGAACAGCATTTACAGTGTACAAGGTCAGGCGGAGAAGATGCCCAGGCTGAGGTGCTTGGACAGAGGCCAATGACCCGGCCTCTGTAAGCTGCATCCAGGACACCTGCCAGGCACTTCGTAGCGTTTTCACAGCTCACCTCACTCTGGAGCTTGTATGCGTGAAGAGCCCGGTCCAGATCCACGGTTTTTGTAGTTGGAGCCACTTTGCCTCTGACGCTGTGCACGTAGTCGTAGTGGTAGACAGCCTGGTGCAGAGAGAAGCAGAGTGCACTGATTCAGACTCTGGCAGCATTGTTAGAAAGAAGCAATGTAAAAGGAAACCCAAGTCTCTCTCTCTCTCTCTCTCTCTCTCTCTCTCTCTCTCTCTCTCTCTCTCTCTCTCTCTCTTTAAAGGAAGGGTAGCCTGCGTCCCTTTGCCTAAAGAATTCTGTCTGATATGTTATTGTGCCTTGTCCAATAAGATCAGAGCCAGGGTGTGGCCCCAGACTGAGAAATAAGTGGAAGAGTTGGCTCAGGCATTAGAAGGGGAAGAGTGGCCATTTTGGCACGCCAAGTTCAAAAACAATAGGTCTCAACGTTCTAAGTCACTGGTGGGATAGTTTTATTTATTAACCGGTGGGGTTAAAGAAAGAGCAGCATTGTGCTTGCTCTTCCTGCTCTATAGCAGGCACGGTAGTGGGTGCTTTTCATTCATTTTCTCATTGTACGGGTAAGGATGCTGAGACTTGGAGGGCTAAGTGCTTTTCCTAAGCCTCATTGATTGGTAGAGGCTGGACTCCTTCCACACCTCTAATTTCAGAGCCTGCTTCCTTCTCATTAGTTTGCTCTAACTTATTAGAAGATCTAGACAGTGACACATAAACTTGCTCTTAATACAAGGATACAAAAAGCAATTTTGGAAGCTTTAAAACAACAAGCATCGTATAGACTTAGATCACTTACAACTCCCCCCCCCCCCCCCCCCCCCCGCCAGGGAGTTACCTGAACACATCAGGTCTTAGGAAACAAGAGCAGAATCTTTTTTTATTTTTCAACTACAGTTCACATTCAATATTATTTTATATTAGTTTCAGGGGAAGAGCAGAATCTTAAGTACTTTCTTTCCCAGTGAGAAAAAGCCAGGCACTGCCCACCCAGTCTTTGTATTTGAAACTTCTGCTTGAATGGTGGTCCCTGTCTTTATCACTGGCCACAGTAACATCCCCGATGGGCACTTACGTCACTTATTTGTTTCCTGCTTTGGACAGCCTGGACGTAGACTGGAGTATCCATGACCAAATTGTAGTCATTCCTTGTTTTCTTCACATGAGCTTGGTACTTGATCTGCCGAGAGGAAGAAAATAAGCCTGCGTTAGAACACTCATTATATTGGAGACTGCTGGTTTTCACAGCACTTTTGGTTGTTTTTTAACTCCTGGCATTTACAATCACCAGCATTTATTCAATAGACCAGGGTGTGTTTGAAGTTTATGACAATCAGTGTAATCAATGCTAGGAGGTCTGACAATTGCTCTTCTAGGAATATTTGTTTTCTTATTAACATCTTGAATACAGTATTGATTTTCCTAGGAAATCCTCTCTTTGCCAATAGATCCCATCTATAGCATCACAAACTCCTAATAAATTATATTTTCCTATAATGACAATTATGTGTTCATTAATATATTCAAAATAGCCCAAAAGGTAGAGAGAAGAGCCACATGCCATTTCTCCTCCAGAGAACGATGGGATAGCTCAACTGCGTTGTTGAATAGGAACGCCATATGCACTCCTGAGAAATGGTTGCTTTCTATGGCTTAGCATCTTTCTCTAGCTCAGCCATCCTCACCATCACTTAAGACACAGCTGATCTGTGACAATGTTCATAGTTTACATACTCTCGCCTTGACTCTAGACTATGAACAGAAGAAAACACATAAAAACAACAACAACAACAAAATCAAGGCAAACTCACATCATTGCGCAGATCATAAGCGTGCTTGGCATGGAGAATTTCAGGAGTGTCCCAGACATAGCAACCAATGCCTTTCAACCAGTTGAGGTCATCCTTGTACACAATCTACAGAATTGAAACAGATGAAGGGGATTGGCAAAATAAAATTTGATCATAATTTTAACCCCAAAGACACGGGCACCCTGTGGACCGAGATTGATTTTGTGGACTGAGAAGCAAAAGGCATTATGCAGTGAGGCCAAGCGGGCCATGGAAACATTGGCACACAGAGCCCTGCTTCCAGGGATACCTTTGAGTTCCAATGGGACCCATGGGTATATAGGAAAGCAGTATTAGGAGGAGACTGGGTATATAGGACAGCAATACTGGGAGGAGGCTGAGGTAAAGAAGTGGGTGAGTATGCTTCTCCTCAGGTTGGGCAGGAGGGGCCAGGAGGGTGGGCCTTCATGAGCAATGGGCTTACGTCGCTGATCTGATCTGTGACTTTCCTGACGTGACTGTTGACTTGCAAGTCGGGGTGGCAAATCCATTCATGGAGGTGTAGGCGGTAATCAATTTCACTGACTTTCTTCTGAGAATCCTTAGCAGTAACCATCTCTACCATGTCGGGCACAATGTTGATTTTCATCTTGTTCTTTTCATAAACGGACTTGTACAGGCGCTGTGAAGTTAAAGCACACATAAACTTGCTCTTGATACAAGGATACAAAAAGCAATTTTGGAAGCTTTAAAACAACAAGCATCGTATAGATTTAGATCACTTACAACTCCACCCCAGGGAGTTACCTGAACACATCAGGTCTTAGGAAACAAGAGCAGAATCTTTTTTTATTTTTCAACTACAGTTCACATTCAATATTATTTTATATTAGTTTCAGGGGAAGAGCAGAATCTTAAGTACTTTCTTTCCCAGTATGAAAAAGCCAGGCACTGCCCACCCAGTCTTTGTGTTTGCCACTTCTGCTTGAATGGTGGCCCCTGTCTTTATCACTGGCCACAGTAACATCCCCGATGGGCACTTACGTCACTTATTTGTTTCCTGCTTTGGACAGCCTGGACGTAGACTGGAGTATCCATGACCAAATTGTAGTCATTCCTTGTTTTCTTCACATGAGCTTGGTACTTGATCTGCCGAGAGGAAGAAAATAAGCCTGCGTTAGACCACTCATTATATTGGAGACTGCTGGTTTTCACAGCACTTTTGGTTGTTTTTTAACTCCTGGCATTTACAATCACCAGCATTTATTCAATAGACCAGGGTGTGTTTGAAGTTTATGACAATCAGTGTAATCAATGCTAGGAGGTCTGACAATTGCTCTTCTAGGAATATTTGTTTTCTTATTAACATCTTGAATACAGTATTGATTTTCCTAGGAAATCCTCTTTTTGCCAATAGATCCCATCTATAGCATCACAAACTCCTAATAAATTATATTTTCCTATAATGACAATTATGTGCTCATTAATATATTCAAAATAGCCCAAAAGGTAGAGAGAAGAGCCACATGCCCCTTCTCCTCCAGAGAACGATGGGATAGCTCAACTGCATTGTTGAATAGGAATGCCATATGCACTCCTGAGAAATGGTTGCTTTCTATGGCTTAGCATCTTTCTCTAGCTCAGCCATCCTCACCATCACTTAAGACACAGCTGATCTGTGACAATGTTCATAGTTTACATACTCTCGCCTTGACTCTAGACTATGAACAGAAGAAAACACATAAAAACAACAACAACAACAAAATCAAGGCAAACTCACATCATTGCGCAGATCATAAGCGTGCTTGGCATGGAGAATTTCAGGAGTGTCCCAGACATAGCAACCAATGCCTTTCAACCAGTTGAGGTCATCCTTGTACACAATCTACAGAATTGAAACAGATGAAGGGGATTGGCAAAATAAAATTTGATCATAATTTTAACCCCAAAGACACGGGCACCCTGTGGACCGAGATTGATTTTGTGGACTGAGAAGCAAAAGGCATTATGCAGTGAGGCCAAGCGGGCCATGGAAACATTGGCACACAGAGCCCTGCTTCCAGGGATACCTTTGAGTTCCAATGGGACCCATGGGTATATAGGAAAGCAGTATTAGGAGGAGACTGGGTATATAGGACAGCAATACTGGGAGGAGGCTGAGGTAAAGAAGTGGGTGAGTATGCTTCTCCTCAGGTTGGGCAGGAGGGGCCAGGAGGGTGGGCCTTCATGAGCAATGGGCTTACGTCGCTGATCTGATCTGTGACTTTCCTGACGTGACTGTTGACTTGCAAGTCGGGGTGGCAAATCCATTCATGGAGGTGTAGGCGGTAATCAATTTCACTGACTTTCTTCTGAGAATCCTTAGCAGTAACCATCTCTACCATGTCGGGCACAATGTTGATTTTCATCTTGTTCTTTTCATAAACGGACTTGTACAGGCGCTGTGAAGTTAAAGCACACATAAACTTGCTCTTGATACAAGGATACAAAAAGCAATTTTGGAAGCTTTAAAACAACAAGCATCGTATAGATTTAGATCACTTACAACTCCACCCCAGGGAGTTACCTGAACACATCAGGTCTTAGGAAACAAGAGCAGAATCTTTTTTTTATTTTTCAACTACAGTTCACATTCAATATTATTTTATATTAGTTTCAGGTGAAGAACAGAATCTTAAGTACTTTCTTTCCCAGTGAGAAAAAGCCAGGCACTGCCCAGTCTCTGTGTTTGCCACTTCTGCTTGACATGCCACTTACACAGAAAATGGTGCACAGAATCATGGTAACATATGACCTTCTTATATGCCTTCTTATACACTTCTTACACACCTGAGAAGTCACGGTGACCAGCTCACAGCAATCAGTTGGGGGAAGGGCAGGGACTGGAATTTCCTGACACTTTCTACAGATTCATGTGGGCTGGAGATGCAGCTGGGGCTGAAATAGCCCCTAGCTCCTTCATATATACACAATCAGAGCCATATGCACTGTTCAATAGAAACGGTTCTGATTTACAATAGACAACTTTATTACTTGGCTTCAGTTTGAAGTAGGCCTTTGAGATTACTTACATCAATGTTATATTTGCCAACTCGGAGGCATCGCGCTGTATTTGGGTCATCTTCAACACTTCTAGGTAAAGTATAAAGAGCTTTGAACTTTTCATATTCTTCCCGATATTTGATCTATAGAGATAAAGCACAAAGAAAGAAACAGTTTGGGAGAGTAATGGATCCACTTTGTCATAAGAGCATGAGACTGGCCGAAACCGGTTTGGCTCAGTGGAATAGAGCGTTGGCCTGCGGACTGAAGGGTCCCAGGTTCAATTCCGGTCAAGGGCATGTACCTGGGTTGCGGGCACATCCCCAGGGGGAGATGTGCAGGAGGCAGCTGATCGATGTTTCTCTCTCATCGATGTTTCTAGCTCTCTATCTCTCTCCCTTCCTCTCTGTAAAAAATCAATAAAATATATTTAAAAAAAAAAGAGCATGAGACTGAATAGGAAGATCTCATCCTTGAGATCCAGCCAACATGGGGTCACCACTTCTGCGAGTCCGTTTCCTCATCTGTGCACGGTCATACCTGCCCAGGTTTCCTGAGGCTTAATTCAGACTATATCTGAAAGTACTTTCTAAACTGTAGAGAGCTATACAATTGTAGTTACTGTTTGTAATACTTCTATTCCAATACTAGTACTGCTGCTATAACTAACTCATTTAAAAGTTAGTTGTAATTTTATGTAAAAGATTATGTAATTTTAAAATAATCTCTTGCCCTGGCCAGTGTGGCTCAGCTGGTTGAGCGTCATCCCATGCACCAAAAGGCCACCAGTTTGATTCCCAGTCAGGGCACATGCCTGAGTTGTGGGCTCAATCCCCAGTAGGGGGCGTGCAGGAGGCAGGTGATGGATGTTTCTTCTCTCTCATTGATGTTTTTCTCTCTCCCTTCCTCCATCTTTCTTAAATCAATAAAATAAGCTCTTTTGTAATAATGGCTTTGTTTTTCTTAATCATAAGTGAGAGGAAAGATGTGTTCAGGAATTTCTTTGTTTGTAATAACTGACAAACCTGATGCTTAAGAGACACAATCTTTGAGTTTTACTTTGTACAAGGGTTTCCAAAGATACAGTGCAATCACCTTCTACAGAAAAACCAACTTTTAGTCTGTAAGTTGTATTGCCTATTAACTAAAGCTGCATGATTTCCTGAACTAGGAGGTAAGACCCTACAGAGACTAAGATATATAATCTCCTAGCACATGATAAAATAGCAATTCTCTCACAGCTCAGAACCCCACATCTCAGTGCAAAAATAGGAGACAGGAGTATTTGTATTAGAATTCTTGCAAATCTCTTCCTTGACTAGAAATCAATCAAAATTCCCATCAGAATTTTTTAGAACATTAGTTCACATGTTCCTTACATCTAACCCATTCCTCAATTATAAAGAAGGTAGTATTCAAAGGCACTTTTAAGAAAAAACAAAAAAACTGCTGTTGGAATCCTTCTTTAAAAGGGTTAATTTTTCAGTGTCCCACCTTATTCCAAGAACAAGTTGCCAAGACTCCTGCCTCTGTGACTTTTTCCATGACAAAAATAAATAAATGAATGAATAAGCCTCTGCTAAGTTTTCTAAACTACTATCTACAAAGCTTCTCTTCCGAAATGAAAAGTTTGCTCCTTTGGGCTAGTCTGTTTGCAGTCTTCCAAATAACCGGGGCTTGGAAAAATCATTTGTATTAGTTTTTCTCTAGGTAAGAATGAAATGAATTTCATTATTATATAACAAAGGCTTTTTAAAAAAATTATGCATCTCTAGGTCCATTAGAGGGTAGTGAATCAACTTAATAGGTCACTAGCATTTTAAATGAATAGAATAGAATTGAAATGATCAGAGTGCATTGTCTTTAGTGTAGCAGTAAACATTTATGTCAGAAGGAACTCACATAAACTTTAGATGTGTGTGTGTGTGTGTGTGTGTGTGTGTGTGAGAGAGAGAGAGAGAGGGGGGGAGAGAGAGAGAGAGGGAGAGAGAATGTGCATTGACTTGCAATATAAAATGAATTCCTTACTATGGGTCTTGAAAAAAAGTTTTGAGAAATACTGGTCTAAAATGTTACATAAAATGTTCACAATTAAGGGGTAAAAGTTTCTAAAGAGGTAAAGTTCCTGAAAGAGAACTGGGTTTATTAGAACTGCAATGAAGGTTACAGGAAATTTTATAATAAAAGGTTTTACTTAAGAACATTTTAGGCATAAAGGGTTAAAGGTCACAAGACTTTATACTATATTTAAACAGCCTACATGATTTAGAATTTTTTTACAATCATGTCTATACCTAAGAAAAGTTATGCTTTAAAAAAGTAGAATTTCAAAAGATTTAAACCTTTTTTATATTTCATGGTTATGAAGATAATTATTTACTTTTTAAATCATTTATTCTAGGATGGTGTAATGACTAGTTAGTTATAACATTCACTGGTTTATTTTTGTACTACAACCTACATAATTCTATTGGACAAAAGCCTATTCTGTATGGTATATTATATCTTCTGTCTATCCCCACTTCTGGCTGAAACAGTATATCTGCCATGTCATTTGCGGGCAACCAGCCTAAAAGGCCACAGCTGTTCCTTAATACAGGTGTTTGTGATTCTCTCTAGACTTCAGGGCCCTTGAGAAGAAGAAATAAGTGCCCAGCGTCTGTGATGGCTGAGCACCTGGAATTATTTGCTGGTGGCAAACTCCTATGGAAGTGCTGGGAATACTTCTGGGCAACATGTGTTTCAGCCAAAAAGATCCTAGGAGCGGTGAGCCGGGGAGGCAGGGAGTGGGTGGCAAGGCTGTCACATTTGCACTGGACTTACATTGCTGGCCAGATCCTTCTGGTTCTTGGCGTGTGTCAGGGACATGGTGCTGGAGGGCAGGATGTAGCTGGTGGCTTTCACCTTTTCCCAGGCCTCCTTGTACAGGTTCTGTGGGGGTTAAAAACCTTCTTGTGAATGTGGAAAATACATTCTGGTTAGCTTCTGAGTAGCAGATTTCCCGTTTCTGTCCTCAGACACGCCCTAACAACCTCCAGATCTTCTCACTCTGGGGGATCCAAGTGCCCCGAAGTGAATAACTGGTTTAATGCCACGACTGTAATTTCGTAGCCCATTATTTTGTTTCTACCACAGTAGTTATCACAGTTTGATAGTTATCAGAGTTTTTGATGCCATATTCATTCCCCATAGGTCTAAGACTTTCTGGAAGGTGAAAACCACTAACATTAACACACACACACACACACACACACACACACACACATTTACCCTCCCCTACTTTTATGTAGCTAGTGGGAGCTCAAAATACATTTGTTTCCACTCCTACGTATTCATTTATCTAGGTTTTTATGTACACACAAAAACCTATGTGCACATGTATTATAGCAGCTTTATTCATGATTTGCAAAATCTGGAAACAATTCTAATTCCTTTAACTGTGAATGGATAAACAAACTGTGGGACATTCATGCAATGGAATACCATTCTGCAACAAAAAATAGACTATTGATTTATGCAGCAATGTGCACAACACATAAAGTCATTTTGCCAAGAGAAGAAAGCCAGGCCAAATGGGTACATACTATATAATTCCGTTCACAAGACATTCTGGAAGTTAAACTTTAGGGGTAGCAAACATCTCTGTGGATGCCAGGCGAGAAGAGAGGGGCAACAAAAGAGAAATTTGGAAGGGATACAGAATTTTTATGTGTCTGGACTGTGGTGGTGAACACATGACTTTGTGTTTATCAAAAGCCACAGTACTATATACCTCAAATAATAAAATTTACAAACAAAGAATGAGGAAGGGGGACTAAAATGGAATACAAACTGTAACAAATAAATCTAATTGTATTATATAATGGGTAACAAGACTACGGTGGCGGGAGTGGGGAAGAAAACAACTAATTTAGGTTATTTTGGAAAATGATATTTTGACAAAGAAAAGATTGAGAAATGATCAGATTAGAGGAGACTAAGGAGGCAGGAAAACTAAATACAAAGTGGGATCCTGGATTGTATCTTAAAAAGAAAAGTTACATTAATGGAAAAACTGGTGAAATCTAGATAAAGTCTGTAACATTCTAACAATGATAATTTCTTAGTTTTGATCATTGTACTACAGAGAAAAAAACTATGTAAAAAAAATGATGTGGGAATTCTATGTACTATTTTTGAAACTTTTTTGTAAATCTCAAATTATTTCCAAATGAAGTTTTTAAAAAAAGTGTGTTGAGTTAATCAATTCAGAAGAGTTTAAAATAGTTTTTTGGTTGGTTTGTAAGCCACTGGCCACTAGAGAATCCAGAGAAGGACAGGTTCAGGGTCAACAAAGAATAGCTCCAACAGTACCTGCCTGCCACATGGAGGAAGTTGCCAAATTTGTGTTAACTGTGTGCAATCGTGCAATATTCAAATTGGGGCTCATCTAATTGCAACTAGGAGGATTTATGAGCTAAAGTAGGAACTTAAAGGTCCAGGAAAAAAACTGGACAAACCTTTGGGAATCAAGTGCCTATCCCTTTTATTTTCTTATTGTCTCCAAAGCGGGGGGCAGGCCAGGGGGTGGGGGGAGGTAACTCAAATGAGAGAGGAAAGAAAACTCAACTCACACTGCTATAAAGATTCTTCAGATTCTTGGTTCTGTCATAATCCACTGTTTCCAGTACTGTCGTATACTTGTCCTTAATCTGATGATAATTTTCTTTATATCTCACCTACAGATAAAGAAAGATGGGTTATTCTTTTCTGCTGTTGAAAGATGTAAAGACAAATGAAGGCTAGTTCTGGAAGAGAAGACAAGCAAAACGCACCTCACTGGCATTGATGCCGCTTTGAAGAGCAGTCACATAAACTGGTGTGTCTGTGACCAGGCTATAATTCTGCAGATTGTCTTTACTTGCTGCCGTGTATTGTATCTGTGAAGGAAAACCAAAGTCTCTATAAGGGTAGAGTATGGGTCTACAGTCAGATTTAGTAATTTGTGCCAACTTAGATGAGCCCTTATTCGTAGGCTGGGTTTCTGCATCACTCCTAACAAAGAGGCCACCCTTGTGTCGTCCTGCAGATTTTGTATGGCTGTCAAAACTAATCGCTTCTCCTGACCAAGAGTGAGGTCTGGATCTTTTCCGGGCCCCCTTCCTCATTTTGTTGTCTTTCCCACGCCTATACTCCACCCTGGCGGCAACCCCTCAATTTCGACATTCCATTAGTCTGCTCCATCCAAGCTGAACCATATGCTGGGAGATTTCCCAAATATCTATGTTTTCACTACAGAGCTTACCTACCTACGGTCAAAGCATGCATTTGCATTCTACTATCTACACGTTAATCTGATCAACTAAGGTACTGATGCTAGAGGGAGTTTACTAGGAAACACCTCCCAGACAACGTTCTGTTAGAAATGTCTAATGCCTTAAACTACTGAGAGACGCACACTAAGAGGGTCCAGCACCAGGGCAGGCCACCAGGAGAGGTGTGACTGGGCAGTGGACCTATGGCTCCCTTTCCTCATGCACTGTTAGAACAGCGTTCTCTGCCTGGGCACTGGGACAACCGGGGTAAACCCCACTGAGAGCACCATGGGTTCCATTGGTCCGCAGTCAATTAGTCCTTCTAGGGAGATTGGCTTACCTGACTCTGAAGGTCATACGACTTCTTGGCTTGGAGGATCTGGGGTGTATCCCAGACATAGCATCCAATGCCTTTCAGCCAATTCAAGTCATCTTTATACACATTCTGCAAGAAAGAAGAAGTGGTGAAAGACATAAGTACTCAATGAATTTGCAATGGGATGCTTTGATAATTTCTGATCAGCTCTTGGCTGTACGTGGTGCTTAGTGGTCATAGGGTAGACTTCTCAAGGGCTGGGAGGTCTTTAATGCCCTGGCCTAACAAAGCTTAGGAGGAGAACATCAGATAAGTTTTAGTCTAGTGTGAAACAACATGGATATCCATGGCTCAGAAGGAATTCTTACACCAAAAAGTGGCTATTCATCCACTTTGTGTTGAAAAGCAGCAGGGTTTATGAATACAGGGATAATTAGATAAGACCGGGGGTGGGGGTGGGGGTGGGAAGCAAGGCAGGCTGGGTGAATCCTGTAATTAAGCTAAGCTGCAGGAATGACATACATCACTCAGGATCTCCTGTGCATTCCGGGCCAGTAGAATACTGGGTTCTTCTGGGAGAGACGTCCACTGGTGGAAGTAGTGTCGGTACTCGAGGTCGCTGAGGATGTACTGGCACTTTTTGGCCAGCACATGGTTCATCATATCATTGGGGATGTGAATATTTGCTTTGGTGTCCTCATAATGTTTTCTGTAGTTCAACTGAAGAAGAATATTTTTAAAGACAAACATAAGAAAGGAAAATGTAAATTATCCAGATCAATCTCTTAAGAGTTTTATTTCCAATATAGATCAGTACCTTTAGAATAGACTAAGGTTAAACAAACACACTATAATATATTCTTTTGTAAAAATTTCCCATGATTTTATAACACAGGATAAATAGTGACCTTGTTGTCAAATACAGAGCCCTCACTGTGTGTTTGGTCATGAAGGAGGGAGGGAATGGAGGTTGGAAGACTCAAAATCGGCAAAGACACACACGCTAAATGGCAGGGGTGGGGAAGTCTCAGGATCGACTCATGCCTCCCCACCCTATCCCCAGCTAATCTCGCACCAAAGGGAAGATCAGAAGTCAAGTCACAGTGAACTTTGCTTACCGCACTCCTCATCTTTTGGAAATCCAGGCAGTGAACCACACCAGGGAACTCACTGATTTCTTTTCCAGCCAGGTAGTGACCCTTCTGCTTCTCAAATGTCTCTTTGTATTTAAGCTGTGAAATAGGTACAACATTGAGAACCGCTGGGATTTTCTAACCAGCCCTCGTTCCCCAATGAAGACTCTCCAGTCTCTGAGAGGCAAAAGCCCTACTGACCTCACTGTTCACATAGTCAGCATGCTTGGCTCCAACAATGGGGATGTAGCGTTCATCCAAGGTATAGCCGTAGGCCTTGGTTCCCTCCCACGCCCCTTTATACAGTATCTAGAACAAAGAAAAATGTGTGTCAACAAAAGTTTATTTTCAGATACCACCAAAAAGAAAGTGGTAAAATCAAGGTAAAAGATTTATGTTTAAAGGCAAGGCTTAGATCTCTGTTTACAGCCATTAGTGTACCTCCCTAAGAACAAGGTAGAGTCTTTTGACTTGTTGCAAAGGAAATCTACAAACTCTGAGGCATTTTATAACAGAGGTTAACTGTATTTACAGTTCTAAAAAGAGCGAAAACCAATTTGCTCCTAGTGAGAAGATCACTGAAAATTGCTTTCCACTGAGATGAAACACACAGGCATACAATGTGCATGCATACATTGTCCTTTAAATTAGCCAAATTAAAATTGGAGGGCACGTCCTCCATTCCTTGGCTGGAGATGTTTGTACATGACTGGTGAAGAGGGACCAGCTTTTTTTGTCTTTTCTCTGATGGTGGCTGCTCAGTCCTGTGTGCCCCCGGAACTGGTACAGCACTTGTTACATTATTTGTGGGTCTGTTCCTCTCACTTGTACGAGCTCTTGAAAGGCTTGTCTCATTTGAGCTTTAGCTCCTCAGTGCCTCCTACAGCGCCTGGCACATCATAGCAGCTCAAAATATACCAGGTGAATAAATGCTACATGCTCTGAACGATATGCTACTTTTAATAAACAAAATTAATACAATAGATGTAGTAGATTTCCTTTAAAAGTCCATTTGTTCACAAAATCATCCAAGAATGTGAATACTGACAAGAGCATAAGGTTAGGAACTGAGATGTACATCACATAAAATAGAACTTACAGTACTGTGGAGTTTTCCCATGTCTCTGGAGTGGGTGATATATGGTGTCTCCGGAGAAAATATATACTTGCCCTTTATTAATTTATTAAATGTTTCTTTATATTTTATCTAAGGAGAGCAAACAAAACAAAACAAAAAATCTCTGGTTACTATAAATGTATATTTCATAAAATCTACCTAGTAAGATAATCAGACTACATTTAGAGATTAAAATGGACTGGAGATTAAAATTTCAGTCCATTTCAGCTAATACAATAGAATAACTTGGACAAAAATGTGGATTTTATCTAAAAGTGGGTACAATTATACCACCTACTAGTGGCTTTTAAGACATCCTCTCCCAAAGATTATCTTACTAACCCTCCTCCCTCAATTTTCTTACAAGCCAATCTGTTCAATGATAGCCAACTAACTTCCAAGTCTAGGCACCTCATTATACACAAAGCAAACTTACATCACTTTGATTGACTGAGTTAATCTTGGCCAAAACAATCTCTGGAGGATCTTCCACACTTGTAAAATTAGGATAGTTGTCGAGAGCAGCCTTCTTATATTTCACCTGCAAAGGCAGAGATGATGAAGTCGGGTCTCCCCCTACAGAGTACCCATTCCCACAGGGCAGGTAAGGAGGACAGGCAATTAGGTAAGAATAACAGGCTTTGTGTACCTGATTCACCATTTCTTGGTTTTTAGTAACCCTCACATGGTCCACAGAATCCAGGGGGATCCAGCCAATGCCTCGGAGCCACTCCAGGTCAGATTTGTAGACATTCTAAGAGCAGGAAGAAAGATATAATGTAGGAGAAATGACCGGACACAGGGTTCCAGACAGCAGATTAAAAACAAAGTTTTTTCAGCTTTTAAAGGATTTCAATCTTTTGTAGCTATTGTCTTTTCCATTCAATCATGATTTCATCTGTACAACTGAGCAATAAGTCTTGAAATAAGTCTTGAATGAGGAACCTCCTTCTAGTCAAGCCTGCCTCTACACTTCCCCACCTAGTTCCTGGATTCTCCCAGTGCACCCACACGGAATAAAGAGGAGTTACTAATATGATTCAAGTTCCACAATGCTCTTTCTGCTGAGGTTCAAGTTCAGCACCTGTGCCACAGGCAGTCTTTTACTTCCTGTTTCTGTATTGGTAGTGATGGGACCTATGCAGGGTTAGCTCCTTTGTGTGCCTGAGCATCATGTCAATGCATCGTGTTTATGTTCCTACAGACAGCTGGTGTCAGGTAGAGATCTTCATTCAGGCCTCAGTGCAAGGTGGCCTAAGCCATATTATCTACCCTAGCTTTACCACAGTCTGAATGAGAAATTCTGGGCCCTCATGTGGCTCATCAGTATTTTGCAACCATTTTGCTTTGATTCCTTGCAAGCAATACTTCATTAATGCCTTGAAGAATGAGATGCTTGGCAAAGCAAGAATGGGGCATTCCCAGGGCCTGGACTATTCTATCATGCAATGTTGTCAGAATCCCAACTCAATTCCCACCTAAGCCAATTATTATTTTAAATCAGTTGATAATTTTTTATACAAATATGAGTGAGGAGTTGCTAATGCAATGGTACAAAAGCAGCAGATTAAACACAAAATGAGGTTGAGATTTACTCAGAATGCAGCCAGTGGGTAGTGCTGTCACTCACTCACTGCTCCTGATCTTGCTCTACTTCATATCCAGCTTCAGTTCCTCCTGGGCACAAACTAAATATTTATGTCTCCAAGTTTCAAAGAGTGGTGGTTCTGGAATGCTACTTACAATTCTCAGGGTATACTGTATGTTTCTAAGTAATTAAGAAACAAAAGTCACTTACATCGCTCTGTAGTTCATAGGCCTTCTTGGCCTGAATAACATCGTTTTGGTCAGGATGACATGTCCATTGGTGCAGGTAATTACGGTAATCGATATCGCTGATAAGGGACTGCCCTTGCTTGGCAGCCAACACCGACACCGTGTCAGCAGGTATGTTGATCTTGGCCTTTGTTTTATGATAGTCCTCTTTGTACAGCCGGTCATTCTGAATCTGGCCCGCGTGCTCAAACCACACTAGGTGGGGGTCATCCCTCATGGTCGGCACACCAACATAATGACCTTTTTGCTTTACATGCTCAGCTTTGTATTTCAGCTGGTGGGGAAAAGCATGGAGATGCATTCCATCAGCTCTGACAAGCACAGAGGGCAAAAGGGGCGTTGGGCATCAACATATTCAGCACCCCCCCCAGTTTTTTGTGTTACAACCCCCCACCCTGAGAATAAATAACAAAAACATTGAAGTAGATAAATATTAAAAATATCAACTTAAATATGGGGGGAAAGTCATTTGTTTTCTAATTCTGGCAGTATTTATTTGAAGGCCTAGCAATCCTAGGAAAACCAGGGAAAAGAAGAAAAAGTGAAGATAGTGATGGATATTAGCCAGACTTGTGGTGATCATTCCACAATATGTACAAATACATACTGAATCATTATGTTGCACACCTAAAACTAACATAATGCCATATATATGTCAATTTTACCACAATAAAAAAATAAATAAATAAGAAAAAGTAAAGAACTCAAATGATAGCCTTTAAAGAAGCCAAGGATGGGGGTGGGTTGGGGGACTCCCAAAGCCCATGGGTAAAGGATCAGAAGGAAGCAGGTACTCCCACCGCCCCCTAGCCTGGCCACGGTGCTACACCTTAGCATAACCGGGTTGCCCCACGTGCAAGGCCCAGCCTTTGCAAAGTGCACTTATAACAGGATGAATTACCTCGCTCTGAACATCACTAGAATGATGGGCATGAACAAACGGCACAGCATCCGGAGGCAAAATGTAGCCTGTGGCTTTTTGTTTCTCCCAGCCTTCCTTGTAGAGGTACTAGAAGACAGAGGGCCACAGCAAAGGGTTACACTGAAGAATCAGAATGGAGGGAGAAGTCGTGTGCAGACATCTCCGATGGTCCCCACCCAAAGTCCCAGGCCTCTGGGTAAAACCCATACCTGGTCCAGTATCCGGGCTGCCTCCTGGGCAGTGTGCAGCAGGGGCGTTTCTGTGAGGGTGTACTTTGATTTGGTGTCATTCCAATCTTTCCGGTATTTAATCTGGAAACCAGAGGCAAGAGGTAAGTTAATTGATGTTAAGGAAGCATCATGTAAGCAGTCTAGCATCAGTGATCTATCTCAATGATTAAAATCTGTATCTCAGACAATGACTGCATGCCGAGTGTGTGTGAGTAGGTGGAAAAGCTTTGGAAACGACATCTTCATGATTGCAATTTTAGAACGGCAGCCATGTACTTACATCATTTAGGATTTCACCACTTTGTTTCGCTGTCACATAATCAACTCTGTCATCCACAGGCGTAAAGTTCAGACTTTCGATTTTTGTACGATATTTATTCTATGGGAAAGAAAATAGCTTTTAGACAGTCGTAGTCACTGGTCCTGTGTGAGCTGAGAAAGATACATTAAATTTAAGGATTCTTTTCTACTGGACGCATACAGCACCATATTTGAATGGCATCTTCTTGGCAATTTGGCTTTCTTCTTAGCATTTTATTATTTATTTATTAATTAAAAATATTTTTATTGATTTCAGAGAGGAAGGGAGAGGGAGAACGAGATAGAAACATCAATGATGAGAAAGAATCACTGATCGGGTGCCTCCTGCACACCCCCTACTGGGGATCGAGCCCACAACCCGGGCATGTGCCCTTGACAGGAATGGAATCAGGAACCTTCTGTCTGCAGGCCAATGCTCTATCCACTGAGCCAAACCAGCTAGGATCTTAGCATTTTATTTTTGCACAAATGGCTGGCTTCTTATGCCTCCCACGGATTTTGAAGTAGCAGGTTTGCTTAGCTCCCAAAGTCATGCAATGTATCATCATGTATCTTACATATATCATAATACTCAATACATTTTTTTAAACTGGACTAAGTTCTCTCAAAGTATTTTCCTGTTGCTGACAATATAAGTTTTTCATATATACAATTCCAAACATAATGAGTGTGTTGGATATTATATTATGGATGTGATCCCATAGTGTCATAGCAACAGCACAGGATTATTTTGGGGGGAAAAAGTATGTCAAATGACAGCAATTGAAATTGTTTAAATTGCTGATAGGTAATGACTAAACTTTGGCTTGTGTATTTTATTTTTAATGCTTGTTTAGATAGAAGAGAGAGAGAGAGAGAGAGAGAGAGAGAGAGAGAGAGAGAGAAAGAGAGAGAGAGAGAAACATCGATGTGAGAGTGAAACATTGATTGGTTGCTTCCCATATGCGTCCTGACCGGGGATCAAACCTGCAATCTTTTGGTGCACAGGATGATGCTCCAATCAACTGAGCCACCCAGCCAGAGCTTGTATATTTTTTTGTTCATTCTTTTAAGAAGTATAACGAATGGCAGGATAAAATGTTAGAATACCTCACTGAAGATATCCCCAGCATATTTGGCGTGATTGACGGAAACGGAATCATTGGGCATCCACCCGATCCCACGCAACCATTCCAAGTCGGCCTTGTAAATAGCCTGTGAAAAAAAGGTGGAGGTAAAGTCAGCAATCCTACCCACAAGTCCTGTTCATTCTGTCCATTGGTCTGTTGGAGAAATACAATTCAAGAAGGATCTACTCAAACGGCCAGGCAGGTGACATGTAAATTAATTAGGAAGCCAGGTGGCAAAACTGAGTAACAAGCTGAGGGACATATTTTCTATTTAAGAGGGAGTAGCTTCCGTTCAGCTAGAGGTTATTGTCTGGGCTCAGGCACATTCAGAGCTTCCTCCTCTGACCTTTTAAGAGAAATAGGAAGTCCTAGATTTGTATACAAAAATTTCTGATCTAAAAATTCTGGCAACTTAATTCAAAAATTTTAAACATTGTGTCAACTAAAAAAGGATATCTGTGCCTACACCCTGTCCATGGACTGCCACTATTTTATTTATGATATAAACCTGTTGCTACTTAAATTCTATAGAAATCATATTTTCACCTTAATTGTCCTTACCCTGTAACAATTAAGGACTGTATTCACACTACCATTTATTTCTTGACACAAAGTCTAGATCCTTTATGACTTTGATACCATACTACCAGGTGTAACTAAAACCAAATTCTTGGCTGTATAAAGACATGGAGATCTGATCCAAGGACTTAATGACATAAACTTTCTGGGAGTCCTGGCAAAATACAGAAGAGCTCATCCAAAAATGCAGCCCACTCACATCGCTTTGCAGTTCGTAGGCCTTTTTGGCCTGAATCACATCGTTCTGGTCGGGCAGGCATGTCCACTGGTGTAAGCGTTGGCGGTAATCGATGTCGCTGACCAGAACCTGGCAATTTTTAGAATGCAAGATGGAAAGCATATCCACAGGGCTTTGGAACTTAGTCTTGTACTTGGCCCAGTTCAGCCGATACTCTCGCTCATTCTGAAGCTTGCCCGCTATGAGGGCCCACCGGATCCTGTTGTCGTCCCTGGCGGTGAGGGTGCCCACGTAGTGGCCCTTCTGCTTCTCATGGTCAAGCTTGTATTTATACTGGAGACACAAAAACAGAGCAGACGGGTCACAGCTTGTACCCGCAGTGCACCTCGGGCATTTGCTTACAAAACTGAGAAGTGAACCCAGGCCACACTCACATCGCTGGCGATCTCCCGGGAAGCCTTGGCAGACTGTATAGGGATGGCATCCAGCCGCACGTCGCAGCTCATCTTCATTTCATCCCAACCCTCGCGGTAAATTTTCTGAAGAGAACAAAGGGTATCATTCCAGGTTCAAATTTACCAATAACTCCAAGGACTCACGTAGAATTATTATCAGAGGGGTGCAGTTTTGAAGACCCAGAGTCAGTTAAAGAAAAGGGGATAGGTGAAAGAGTCATTCTGCACCATGGTACTGAAATATAAGGTTATGTCCGGTGTCCAAATATCAGAGATTGACCAGAGTTCTTTCTTTTTAATTTCAATCATAGCCTCCACATAGCTGTAAATGGTTTATGTAAAAGAGTTGAGTTGCTTCTTGGATTGGTAGCTTTGGGATAAATTTCAGTTCAGACATGAATGGGCTAGTATTGAATTTCTTTATTCAATCATCTAATTTAATTTTAAAATTCAATTCTATTTTGTAATCTTCAAAAGTAAAAACTTTTTAAGTTTGTGAGGCTTTCCTCCCAATATGGTTTCTTAGATTTTATATGATTGATGATGCATATTGTTTGGGAATGTTAGATGTTCCTGCTGAAGTACAATTGGATATTAATAGCCATTTTTTAAGAAAAATGCAGTGTCTTTTTGTTTGTAAAGAGAAGTTAATTAAGAGAATGACTGGTTTACAGATAACTTTATAAAGACTATACTTTCAGGGATCATTTCTATAGTTCGTTACAGAGAAATTTAAAAATATATGTTCATATTTAAATAGGCACAGTCTGTATGACAATGTCACAAAGACTCAGAAATAACAGTAATTTCAATGTATAATTTAGAAGCCATACCAATCAGTATGGGATCTTGAACAGTGAAGAAAGGAGAGGTGAATTTCAATTATTGATAATTTCATGGCCTTTGCATATCTGAAATATGAGTGCTCAGATAAATTTTGTCTTTGTAAGTATGGATACATTTTATAGGAATTTTCATTCAAGCTTTTGTAAGAATTTGGGTGGTCCTATTTTAACAATCAACTTGTTTTCTGTGCAAAAGAAAAAGTATTCTCCACATTTAAATGTATTATACTAGAGAATATTCAATGCAAACTTGTCATATTATTTTAAATTATTTTTGTTTTTTATTTATTTCATTTTGTTACATATTATTATTATTACATTATTTTTTTCTCATGTCTTTATTTTTGTTTGCTTATGTGGTCAAATGTATTTTTATTTGAATTAAAAATAAATCTGGCTTGAGACCAAGCTTCTTCATCTACTAACTTTGGGAAAACATGAGAAAATTCCTTAATCATTTTAAGTTTCAACTTTCCTATTTGATAAAAACAAAATAACCATATTTTACTCATGTGGTTAGTTTGAAGATTAAATGAGTTCATTTAACATGAATTTGCTTGATTACCTATAAAATTGTATACAAATATTCTAAAAATGTGCTTTCTAAATGATGGAAAGAGTTTTAAATAGTGAATTTTATAAAGTTATAATAATGGGGACACCATGTGTAAAGAAAATGCACATTTTGGTTGACATGCAAATGGGATGTTTGATTTCTTCCCAAATACAAGCCATTCTCATTAATATGTAAATATCTAAAGTTAATAACTTTACTTTTGGCATATTTTCAAATATTAGTCTTGCTTATATCATCATATCCAGCTGGGAAATTCATCATGCAAACAAGACCACATGAAACTTTCGAGAAAATTCCTGCCAAAGATGCCTCTGGATCAAACCAGAGAGTTGAAGAGGCCGTGCTCAAATGAAGAGCTGCCTCTCCACCCAGTCACTTGACAAGGGAACACTGCACAAAATACTGATTCTGGTCCTCCCCTTCCCCCAAAACTATCAGGGCCCTAAAATTTTATTTTTTTCCCAAGCCTTGGAAAAAATTAGTTCTCAAATGGCTCATTATCATAGAGTTGAGGGCATACAGTTGGGCACGTGGTGAGGAATCTTTGCCAGGCAGGTTCCTTCTCTCATAAAGATGTATTACTTTTTGAAAGATGCAAAGTTTCAATCTATGGTGAGTTGCACTAAGGAAGTACCCTTCTTCTAAGGTTATGCTTGTTTTACACATGAGAAACCTCTGAGATCCATGAAGGTGGTACCTTCTTGAACGTTGCTGCATTATGTTAGCCACATAACTAAATTCTCTCATTTTATCTAATAGATTTTTAAGTTGATGTCCTTGCTTCTCCCAGGCATATAATGATTTATTCTGCAAATAATAATAATTTTGAATTTTTTTTCCAAAATTTATCTCTTATTCTTACTCTTATTCAATTATTTTGGCTTGAATGAGAGGCTTACTCAGCTAGAACCTTCAGCACATTGGCAATGTTAGTGGGCATCCTTGTTTTACTCCTGACTTGAATGAGAAGTTTAGTTACTGAGGATGAGCCTGGCCTTGGATTTGAGATTTATTCTTGCAGTCACATCAAGAAAATACTCATTTATTCTTATTTTTCTATGACTTGATTTTAGAAAATAAGAACAGATACTGAATTTTGTTGCATGCATTTCCAACTCTTATTAAAGGAGCATATGATTATTCCCTTTTGTTCTATCACATTATTAGGTTTCTGAAAATAGAATCCTCTTGGAATTCCTGTATAACCTTAGTTGTTTGTGTCATGTATTTATATCCAATTTGATTTATTAATATTTTACTTAAGATCTTCCTCATTATCATTGGTTTAGTTTCCATTTGTGAAACTATTTGGACAAGTTTTGGTAACTGTAATGGCGTTTTTTCTTTCATTGGACTCTATGGCAGTCTTTTTTTTTTTCCTTAATGTTTTGAAAGAATTCTTCTGTAAAATCATCTGAGTGACCATGGCATTTGAGAGGAGAATGTAACGTCCTTAATAACCCTCTCAATTTCTTGCTATATGTTTTTATTCTTTTTCTGGGGTCAATTTTGGTAATTTGTAATTTCCTAGAAAATGCCCATAGTCCCAATTTTAAAATTAATTTGTAGAGTTTTGCAAAGAATTCTCATATTTCAAGTTCACCTGACTGTCATTAATTCCCCTTTCTTGTGTGTGGGTCTCTTCATTCCTCTTTCATCTTTCGTGTCCTTATTCTCTTCTCCCTTTTATCATGTTGACACTGGCTCACCAATACCTGACCCTGCCCAGTGACTCTGAGCCGGGGATCTGCTCCTTTCCTCACTCTTGGTCCCAGACTGATGGTGAGGAGTCTTTCTTGCCTCCACCAATCTTCTCTCCTTTGACTATGAAGAGTTCCAATGGTGATATTGTAGCACCAACTCAATGACTTTCTAAACAAAATGGATTCTGTTGCGATACTTACATTGCTCACATTGAGAGCATTGGCTCTGGCGAGATTAATTTCTGGAGTATCTGGCATTATGTGGATCGAAGTTTTATCCTTGTCCCAAACTTCTCTGTACTTTGGCTATGGAAAGAACCAATAATAAAGAAGTTACTTCATAATTTGTAACTTTGCTAGTTCCAATGCACAACTTTTAATTTTTCTGATGCAAAACATTTTTATATCTAGAGCCTTTTCACATAGATTACTCAAATTTGATAAAATTTTTTATTACTGTATTAGTACCTTTTATTAATACTTGGAGTTTCTGTTTAAAATTAGAAAGTAAATAATAAAGCAACTCTGTCAACATTACTTATTAAAATATTTGCTATCATCAATATTATGTTTATTACTAGGTTAATGATTTGTTTGTTTGTTTGTTTTTGTTAATTCTCAACCGAGGATATTTTTCCATTGATTTTTAGGGAGAGTGGAAGAGAGAGGGAAAGTCAGAGAGAAACATTGATGTGAGGGAGGAGCCTCACAGGGCCCGGGCAATGATTTCATTTATTTATAACACTAACCTAATTTTATTATAGAGAAAATGGTACTTACAATACTAATATTTTCAGCATTTGACTTAGCAAGGACAACTTCCGGTGTGTCGACGATGCTTGTGTACTTGAGGTTCACCACAGGTGTCCGGTAGACACTGTCTCGTAGGATCTCCTGGGCATTCTTGACTCTCAGTACTTCGGGAGACCCATCCGGCATCCAGCCAATGCCGCGCAACCACTCCAAGTCAGCCTTGTAGATAGCCTGGGAAAGAAAACAAAGTCAGCTAGAAACTGGATTTTTAAAAAAATTAGTAAAATAGGCAAGCACTTTTGTATGTTACATTTTATCTTCCACAAACAGTAATAAAAAATGAGTACTCTCCTGACAAACATAACTTCTCATATACGCAGTAGTGCTTTGTTCTGCCTTTCCTCTGTGGCAGGGGGTCCATGTTTGGGTGCATGTACACATTTTAAAAAGTAGAAAGAGCTCTCTGTTTAGGGGGATGCATGCCAAATTTTTGAATAATATTAGATAATCATCCTACTAGTCAATGTGGAATTTAAAGCAATAATAATGGGCTCTTTAATAAGTTCTCCACAAAGCAACCAGAATGATTTTTTCCAAGTTCGAAATTCAAATCTGCTGTCACCACATCCCCTCATCCTGTGACTTCCCATTGGTCCTAGGATAAAGATCAAAATCCCTAACATGGACTAGAAGGCAAGGGCTGATCTGGCACCAGTCCCGACTGTTCTCCCAGCCCAGGGGTGGGCAAACTTTTTGACTCGAGGTCCACAATGGGTTCTTAAACTGGACCGGAGGCCGGGAACAAAAGCATGGATGGAGTGTTTGTGTGAACTAATATAAATTCAAAGTAAACATCATTACATAAAAGGATACCGTCTTTTTTTTTTTTTTAGTTTTATTCATTTCAAACGGGCCTGATCCGGCCCGCGGGCCGTAGTTTGCCCACGACTGTCCCAGCCTCATCTTACGGGTGCTTCCCTTCGACCTGTGCATTCTGACCGCACCGGCCTTCTTTCAGTTGTGTTTCAGTTGTGCTTTGCATATGGCCCCCTTTGCATACGTTGCTCATTCTGCAGGAAAATCCTCTGTGTCCTCCTCAGAGCCACCTCCTACTCTCCCTTCAGAGCCACTAAATCAGCACTTCCTTAGATAAGCTTTCCCACCTCTCATAGAGCCAGAGATCACTCCTCGGCCATCTCACTATTTGCTGATATTCTCCAATTAGCACCTATTGCTTTGTTATCGATGTGAATTTCTAAAGTCAGGAACTTGGTCTCATTTATTCTTTATTTACAATTGTATCTTTAGTGCCTAGCCCAACACTTGGCACATAATGTGTCTAATATTTTAAAAAGACAATTAAGAATGCAATCCCTACCCTAGCTTCACAATTCTGATCTCAATTGTGTTTTTTTCCAAGATAGCAAGCACCTCCCTTTGAATTGGGATTTTTATTTTCTTAATTATCTAAATCTGTTTCCCCAGACATAGATAAGTGGTAAACCATATCAAATTGCTTTATGTTAAACACCAGTTATTAATTTTATAAAAAACCATGGTGCTCTTCAGAAATGATATTTTAATAACTAGGCAATAAGATATAAATACCAGGCTAAAAAGGTAGTAAGAGGAGTGAAAAGGTAAGAAATTTTCTACCTACATGAAGAATGACATATCTAGAATTTAGAAGAAAGGATTCTCAAAGAAGATTACATAGACATTTTGAAATTTCCCTCCCTCATTCTCTAAGAACTTGATTGCTGTGCACACCTCAGTTCACTAATGTGGGTCAGGTTAGTGAACAGACTGCCTTTCTTGAGAAAACGGCCTACATTCACCAGGTGGCACTTCATTTCAAGTGATGGGCGTACATCCTACAGGAAACTCATTCATTATGAGAAAGCATCTTTTGAAGCTTAGGGGAACCAAGATCACATAATTAAAAAAAAATGGTATCCCTTCTATAGAAAAAATAAATAGCCCGAGGGAATCCATCAGTTCCCAAACATTGAATGTGCATAAAATATGAGTACATTTAAAAGCAATTCAGGTAAATTAATGAAACACCAGGTTGTAAAGAACACCAAGTTAAGGGAAACCAGTGAGTCTGGAGCATGCTACTAACCTTTGAAATTAATTTTAAGGAAAATAGCCTAGTTCAATGCATAGCTGAAGGACCAGGACAATCCTTAATAAACTACAAACACTGCACATGTTCACAAGTCTATAGAACAATTATGAAAATGAAAACTTAACAACAAAAACAAAAACTTTCTGAATAAACCCAGCAGTAGGGTAGGCACTTAATAAGCTTGGTAAAATACTCAAGGGAAGTGCTTATGTAGGGGGAGTTGTATTTTCCCACGCACTGGAAGGAGTGGTCAGGCAGAGCTGTGGAAGGCTTCCTTCCCGGGGACAGCTCACCCCTCAGGCACCTGCCTTGGTGCTCCCTTCCCAGGCACACACTTACATCACTCTGCAGGTCATACGCTCTCCTGGCGTGGATCACATCATTCTGGTCAGGAAAGCAAGACCACTGGTGCAGGTACTGGCGATAGTCCACGTTGCTTGCTAATGCCTGGCCTTCTTTGGCAGTGCTGATGGACACCATGTCCCCTGGGATGGAGATCTTCGCCTTGTGGTCATTGTAGGCCTTTTTGTACAGCCTGTCATTCTGCATCTTTAATACATTTGCTGCCCAAGCCAGTTTAGGGTCTTCCTTGGCATTGCGACATCCAATATAGTGGCCTTTCTGTTTCTCATAAGCAGTCTTATATAGATACTGTTGGGTGTGAACAGAAGAAAGAAGAGTTGTTTTTCCAAATTCAATATGTCTAGACATTCAGTTCAAAATAGCTCCATTCCCTTAGATTCCTCTTTTTGGGGCACTACAAGCACCTCTAGGCAAGAACATTGTGAGCACCTCTAAGGCAAGAAGTGTGCTTCTAGGTTTTCCTCCAATACAGGCTTGTCCAGTGTTTCCCAAACTCCAGTCAAGGTTTGGCACCCTCACATGTTTTGTCACAAACATGTACCAAATGTACTTCATACTTTAAGTCAATTTGATCCTTTGTTTAAATAAATTTATTTTTTAAGTGTAAACTTACTTAAGTTGTTATTTTAAAATTTGTAATTCTATCTAAATGGGATAAAATCAGTATTATTTCTAGCACACATTGAAACACATATATAACCATTTAAAAATGCTTGTTTATGTATTGCATAATATATCACTTTGAGAAACAACAGAATTCTTTTCACCCATAAATCTCCAAGTGCTAGTAAATTAGCTTATATTGAGAAGATATTGAAAATAAAATAAAAATCTGTGCTTAGACATAAGAAGAAGAGCAGAACTCAGCAGAGATGCATGAAGATCATCAAATTGTTCTAAAGTTGTTCTTAAATTTGGGATTTTAAAACAAGACACTAATAACAATGACCTCCACTTAAGTATAATTCCTGGGAAAATAAGTTAAAGATTAGTATGGCATTAACCCCCTGTGTGCCCACTAGTGTTTGTCAAAGCTGGGCAAGGAGGAGCTCTTACATCACTGGCGATATCCCTGGAAGCCTTGGCATGCTGGATCCCAATGGCATCTGCTCGCAGGTCATAGCCGGTCGACTTGACATCTTCCCAAGCTTGCTGGTAGTGTTTCTGCAATTGGAGATTGCAATGCTACAGTCAGTCTGAAGAGGGAGCTACTGAGCAACATGCTAACAGTTATACTGAAAACTAATCTCCCCTAGAGCTTCATAAAATAGGCTGGTTTCATATTGAACTTATGTTCCAATCGTTTTTTCATGGAATTTAGTAAAGTTATCTCTTATATCTTTTTTTTAAAGAAGGAAATTTAGGAGACAGGAAATCATGTTAAAATGAGAAAAAAATATTATTTGGTTTTTAAAAGGAAAATCAATGATGGGTCACTAAAAAGAGAGCTAAGTATTATTATACATGCATAGGTATTTTTATGTTGTGTTTTGGCAAAACCACTGCATTTTTCCTTCCAAGAAAGATAAAGACACATATCTCTAAACACACACACACACACACACACGCACACACACACACACATTAACTTAAAGACTAGAGATAAAAGGAATGGTAAGGAACTGTCTTTCATAAATACTTTCCGGAGAATATTGCCTAAAGGTTCAGTTAGGCAGGAAGGTTCAGAAAGCATTGTATAAAGCAAATGGGTGTGTAGTGCCTTACGTTGCTGATCTGCAGGGCGTTGATCTTGGACTGCAGCATCCCTGGAGTGTCGGCTGGCACATTCACATTAGCCTTCTCTTTGTCCCAGGCATCGCGATACAATGGCTGGTAAAAATGAAAGACAAAGGATGATTGATGAGTACATAAATCAGTTACCACATGAATAACATTACAATTAAAAATTCTCTTTGAAGGTTTTCCTATATAAATATAGATCACATTTTGTTTTTATTTAGACAGTGCCAATAGTGACTTCAACAAGAGGAATACATTCGTGTGTAATATAATATAAATGTAAAATGAGTCAGAAACATGGTAGTAAAATAATCCTTTTGCATTTATTCACATGTAATTATCAGGCAGTAAACCTGCATTGTAGGTAACTATGATATTCCACAATGCTAGTAAAGTCCTGGTTCTCTTAACTAAAATAACTTTAATAATGTCTAACATTGCCACCCCTGGACTTTTCAACTTATTTTATGGTTGAATGCAAAAAAAGAGGTCAATTTCTGATCATGGTATGGTTGACCAGTATTATAGGCAAGGTCTTAAAATGCGTTCAAAGTATACATCAGAGTCTGTGAAACATGAAGATACCCACTACACTTATAGTGAACAAAGAGTTATCTAAGCAAATGAAATGTGGATACTGTTCATCGACCGACTATATAAAATTCTATCTGGATATATGTATCTTCAGGATTCTGATGGGTATGAGCAGTTTAAAGTTCACAGCTTACCTCGCTGATCTGTAGAGCATTGGTCTTTGCCAGAATGACTTCAGGCGTATCAGCAATGCAGGTGAATTTGAGGGTCTCAGGCTTTGTACGATACAGCTTTTCATTGAGGAGATCTTGGGCATTCTTCACTCTCACCACTTCCACAGAACCCTCTGGCAACCATCCGATACCCTTCAACCATTCCAGGTCTGATTTGTACACGTTCTACATGAAGGAGAGGACCACAGAGTGCAGAAAAGTCAAATTTGTAGTAGAGCACAATGCCAACAAACCACACACATGATCTCTGTTTAAATCAGCTGGGTGGCCAATCCCACGAAACTCAAGGATCAGCATTAAATGGTATCATTGGGTGTACTGTCTCTGGCACAGGTCTCTGGGAGAAGCTCACAGGATCTATCCTCCAGGATTGGAGCAGGGCTGACAAGTGGCATTTGGGGAATGACAGACTGCAATGGCATAAAATGCAAAGTTGAGCTTTTGTGCTCACCACTTGGAATCTGCCTTTATGTACCACTGGGAATGCCTACAGATGTATCATCTAAGGGATTTAGGGGGGAAAGTCCTTAGATGCATGTATAATGAGAAAAAATACATATCTATAAACATTTTTCCCTATATACAAAAATATTATATAAATATATATTTCCTATATGCACCAGATAAACTTGAAATGCAAAATTTTCTTATGCTTAACCTGTTTCTGAAACTTAGGTATCTGATAATGTATCACAAATGTACTGGATCAGAACAACTGGGACTGAAATTTTCTACCTAATTACATAGAACAGCAGAGTGATTTTCATCTTGATGGATAAGGCCTTGTTGCATAAGAAGGAATCCCTATAAGATTAAAAAATATTCAGAAAAACTCTACTATCATGAAATGTACAGACTATGCTAGGTTCTTTCTATGAAGATTACCAGTTAAATTATGTCCCAGAGAATACACTGTGATTACACACACAGACACACATCTCCCCAAGGGTCTGGTGATAATATACGCACATCGCTCTGCAGTTCGTAGGCTTTCTTGGCCTGGATCACATCATTCTGATCGGGCAGACACGTCCACTGGTGCAGATAATTGCGATAATCCACGTCGCTAACCAGGACCTGGCATTTCTTGGCTTGAACAATTGACATCATGTCCAAGGGTGTATTGTAAATTCCTTTAGACTTCTCATAAGCTTTCCTATATTCCCTGTCACTCTGGATCTTGGCAGCATGTATAGACCATACCAATTTGGGGTCATCTTGTAGGCTGCGGAAACCCACGTGGTGGCCCAGTTGCTTACGGTAACCTTCTTTGTATTTGTACTAAAGTGGTGAAAAAACAGGTAAAAAGACATATGAAAATAATGTATTAGAGAACTTTTCATGACATGTTTCAGAATATTTTCCTAATGTAAAGTGGCTTGACATTGGCAGTCATTATGTACATCACCTAACTTTAAGGAAATTAGAAAGGGCTATTTAGATAGCTTTATAGAGGACATGAGTAAATCAGGAGGGACAGTATGGTAAACAAGAGTAATAAAAAATTAATAATAGCTAACATTTATGGAGCAATCACTCTATGCCAGACTCTATTATGAATGCTTCAAATGTATTAGGTTGATCCATCTGATATTGCTGATTTTTTTAGTTAAAAATAGTTGCAATTATAAATTCATTTAATCCTCACAACATCTCTATGTGGTAGTACTGTTATTATCACATATTTCAGATGGGGGGGGACAGTAAGGGTAACCATTGTCCCCAAAATTGCCTGGCAGGTGGAAACATTAGGTCAGATGGTCCCCCAAGAGTACTGAAGGTACTTCAAGTAGGAAAAAATCATGTGTGATTTAGGAGACAGACAAGATGTATGTTTCAGGAATGGAAAGCAAGGTTGCTGGTTTGAATCAGAAGATGACAGTAAAAGACCCATGGATAAGAGTTTGTGGTCCATGCTTGTCCTCAATGTCTTAGGACTAGAGTTAGATAGCTTCTCTTTCCCATATTCAGATCTGATCGGCAAATTTGGACAAAAGGGAGATAGAAAGAATGGGAATAAAGCAGACACTGTACTCAGGTGTAGTTTTTAGAGATAAAAAGGAGGAAGAAGATAGAAAGAAACAGCTGGATACATGAAATAAAAAATAGAGAAGAATGGGGAGAAAGGGAACAAAGATGGCTTAAAGATTTGAAACTGGGGGTTGGGGGGAGCGAACTAGGATAATTGTTTTGACCATTAGTAAGTTTTAAAAGTACTGTTAAATGAACTTCAAAAGGTTACTAAGAGCATTATACATAAGCCTCCAGCATAAAATCTTGTTTATAAAATGTGATTTCATTCTTAAGTCTTCTTGTTTGACACTGTCACCTGTGATTTATATTTATGGAGAATGTCAGAAATATTTTGGGGGTAAAATCACATTGTATCGGTTCCTGAATTTTCCCCAAGAATTTCACACAGACCCTTCACGATATTTTTCTCCTACTTAGAAACAACTTAGAAGTTATTTACACATGTACCTCATTTATGCTTACCTTAATGTTCTTTTGTCCCATTTTAATGTTTTTTAAAATAAAGTCTTTAGTGTAAGACAAAGCATAATCATTTGTCTAGATCTTTAAAAAACACCCAAATTCTTGAAAAATACTCTGCCTATCTGTTGCATGGAGGAGGGAACCACAAGGAAACAAGGATCCGTACCTCACTGGCGATTTCCCTGGAGGCTTTGGCATGCTTGATTTCAATGGCATCTGCTCTTATGTCATAGCCTTTCTGCTTGGCCTCGTTCCAGTCTTTCTGGTAGAGTTTCTATTGAGGGAAAAAACAGGTTTGTTTACAAGAATTGAAAATAAGTAAATATACTCAAAGTAGTCATATGAGTCATAAGGCATAATGTCAATGATGGCAACATAAGAACAAAACCTGTCACTTCTGAGTTCTTCTCTTGGTTATTGGTTGTTTACTTTGTGGAGTGCCGGCTACTTCTGATAAAATTTTCAAAGGTAAATATCTAAGTCTAGCAGCTAAACACCTAAATCTAAACATCTGAACCCAAACTAATATTTGAATATCTGTATTCATCGCAATATGGCCCACATCTGAAGAAATCTCATTACACAGTAGATGAAAACTAAGAATCAATGGTGAACCTTCTTCACAAGGCAACATATGAAACCTGATTAGATTGTCTTCCTAATGTCCTTTGACTTTTTAGAGGTCTCTGCTAATGACGTGACATATATATCATACATATCCTGCACTTTGCATATATTTAAAAGTTGTCTTTTGGCTTTTCTTATAGCCTTCAAATGTCCAACAAGAAAGTTCTGGATCAATCAAAAACTGATAAAGACAATAGAAAAAAGATAATAGAGACTATTACCTTTTAAGAAGCATTTAACTAGGGATTTCATTATTCTCAAATAAGATACAATGAAACTGAGCTGTGAACATTAGACACTAGAGGCCCGGTGCATGAAATTTGTGCACGGGTGGGCCCCCTAGGCCTGGCCGGCGACTGGGGCCTATCAGGGCTGGGCTGGCCGGGGTCTGCCAGTTGCCGGATGGGGCCTGCTGGGCAGGGCCTGCTGGATTGGGGGGAGGTTGGCTGGCCATGGGAGGTTGGCTGTGGGAGTGCACTGAACACCAGGGGGTACTCCTGCATTGAGCATCTGCCCCCTGGTGGTCAGTGCGCGCCATAGCGACTGGTCAACCGGTCGTTCTGGTCATTTGGTCGCTTAGGCTTTTATATATATAGATAGGACAGTGATTTCAAGGTTGAAAGAAGTACATCACTAAGATGCAGGTATCCTACACATTGCAGTCCAGGGACTCAACCATGTATCTAAACTAACATTTAAAAGAGAATTTCCATTCATATTGTATTGGGAGTGGTAGCTAGAGAGAAAGTGTCAAGCATCAAAAGCTGTAAACATTTCTAAGATAGGTAATTTTTCAATTACAACACACTCCATAGTGGACAGATATTGACTCATAAAGGCATTGACACTTCATATCCATGCCACTTACATTGCTGATTTGCAAGGCATTGATTTGGGCCTGCAGCATGACTGGCGTGTCGGAAGGAATGTTGATGTTGGTTTTGTCTTTATTCCAGGCTTCTTGATACAATTTCTGTGGAGAGAAGGGAAATTTTATTTCAATATTTCATAGAGAATAAGATCTGAAACATAAAGTCTAAGTGACCATTTAATCTGGAAAAATGTTTTTATATATGGTTGTGATGGTTAATTTTATGTGTCAACTTGCCTAAGCCACAGTACCCAGACATTCGGTCAAACATTATTCCAGACATTCTGTGAAGGTATTTTTAAGATGACATTAACATCTCAGCAGACTTTGGGTAAAGCAGACTACCCTCCGTATTGTAGGTGGGCTTTGTCTAGTCAAAGGCCTTTTTAGAAAAAAGTCTGACTTCCTCTGAGCAAGAAGTCACTCTGCCTGTCGATGCCTTTGGCCTTGAACTACAGCTTCTTCCTGCCTCCAGTCTGCCGCCCACCCTGCAGATGTTGGACTTGCCGCCTCCACAACAGAGCCAATTCCTTACAACCAATCTCTCTCTCCTACACGCCCTACTGGTTCTGCTTTTCAGGAGAACCCTGACTAATACAATCTTATACCATTTAATATGCAGCATTGTGCCACAGGTTTTAGTATTTTATAGAACTTAAATGTTTGTTTTCCTGACACACAATGGAGTAACACTTTTCTAGTTTTAATGCTTCCAAATGTATGGCAGGGGATGGGCACCTTGGCATGCGTCAGAGTTCTGCTTTGCATGCGTCCTCACTGAACTAGTCAAGAGACTCTTAGAGGTGCTCCCATCACTACAGTCTTTGAAGAGGAACAGTCCGCCTGTCCCCTGTGGCTGGCCTCATTTGATAACAAAGCCCCACAAAAGGAACGCCTGAGATAAGATGGTTCTTACCTCACTAATTTGCAGAGAATTGGCTTTTGCCAGGACAACTTCTGGAGTGTCAGTAATGCTAGTGAATGTCAAGGCTTCTGGTCGCGTCCGATAGAGCCTTTCATTCATCAGGTCTTGAGCACCTTTCACTCTGGTCATTTCTACTGAGCCTTCTGGCATCCAGCCGATGCCACGCAACCACTCCAGGTCTGACTTATATACACTCTACAAGGGGTTAAAACAAAATTTTGTTCCCATGTTAGACACATTAGCCTGTAATTGAAAAATAAAGTTCATGGGGAGATGGTGGTTCCAAAAAAGTAAGACCTGAGATTTTACATAACTTGGGAGTTGTAATATCAATGACAGAGTAATTTGTAAAAGCCTAATTATTTATACTAACCATGAATAGGAATACACTAGTAATAATGTTAAATTTTATGATAATTATTTTATATTTTAAAAAATTATAAAATAAAAATTTTAAAAAGGAAATTTTGTTGACTCTCATTCCATTTTCATCCTGTAAAAAGAAACCCATGGAAAGTCCGTTCAGTGTGTTGGGTATAATATAGTAGAGGCAATTAAAAAAACCCATTCATACAATTTAAGTTTGTCTGAAATATATTTTCATTGCCAAAAAATAAAAATGACATGAAGAAAATAGTCTGGAATATAGTCCAGGGAATAAAGGACATGACCAAGTAGCATTCTTGAGTTCGCAGGCCGATGCTCTATCCACTGAGCCAAACCGGTTAGGGCTATAATCCTTCAAGTAGCATTCTTTATCTATAATCTTTGCTCCCAGCTTTACTCCTAAATATGTTTTTATTAAACAATGTGAATGGTGCCTCCTGGAGTTGTGCACAACCCGTGGGCCTGTCCACAGAGGAAATGACTGGAAAATTAGTAAATCTACATCCTCCCATTCCACCTTTCCCAGTGTTCATGTTACATACATCACTCTGCAGCTCATAGGCCCTCTTTGCTTGGATAATGTCGTTTTGATCGGGTAAGCATGTCCAGTGGTGCAGGATATTCCGGTAGTCAATGTCACTGACCAGTGTCTGACATTTCTTGGCCAGCAAGATGCCTAACATATCCACTGGCGTACTATACTTGGTCTTCGATTTTTCAAAGTCCTTCTTGTACTCTCTTTCACTTTGAATCTTCCCTGCATTTATGGCACACATGATTTTGGGGTCATCTTCAATGCTCTGGGCTCCAATGTGGTGGCCTTTCTGTTTTTCATATGCTTCTTTGTATTTGTACTAAAATGTCAGAAATATAGGTTTAGAAATCCAGTTCTATTACCATATACACACTGAGAATTACAACATGAACATCCATTAGCAAACAGATAAGAATTTTACTTTGCAAATATTTTGGCATCTCTGAATAATTTTAAACTAATATTTTGTGCTATCATTACACTAATAACTGTAGTGTAATCATATATCTTCATTGGTGGAACCCTTTCCTCCATCAACTCTAACTATGATTCCAAAAATATATTTTTCTTCTCTATGAAAACAAAGGGAAAGGTCTTAGAACGTAGCAAGCAGGCCTGGAGGAATACATGTGGAAGCGGTTACAAAGTGGGGCCCGCCAGCTGCACTAAGGTTATTCCTTAATGTGAGACCAAGGGGGTCAGATCGAGGGCACTTACGTCACTGGCAATGTCCCTCGAGGCCTTGGCACTTTTGATGGAAATAGCATCAGCTCTCAGGTCATAGTCCTTCATCTTTGATTCATCCCATCCCTTGGTGTAAAGTTTCTGTGTGGAGGATAATACACAACAGAAAAATAAAAGGGTGATAGACAGTTACTAGGCCTATTCCAGAAAGGAAGGTGGTAAGATAGAAACAGTATTTGAATTACTCCTACAGCAGCTTAAACAACAATCAGGAAATCTCTTACTTGGCTGATATTGACAGAATTGCTCTTGGCCAGCATGATTTCGGGGGTGTCCGGCATCACATGGATGGAAGTTTTGTCAGCATCCCAAGCTTCTGTATATAAGTGCTATGAGGAAAATAAGATAAGACCCATATTTTTTAAAGGTGGTACATTAGTTATTATCACATTTAACTCACTTAAGTAAAATAGCCTATTTACGGTTATTTGGAGGTGAGGGAAGCAAAAGAGTAGTGAGGAGAGTTAAACATGGCAATGTTTAAACAGCCATATGATCGTTTCACAGCTAATACGAAACAACATAATGATCTCAATTATTAATTCTTTTCATTCAGTAAAACTCAAGCTTACTCAGTACCTCCAAGGATGGAGCGTGGCTATAGAACTGTGATGTAGTAGAAATCCCTAGACTTCAGAGTCACTCCCAAGTTCAAACCCAACTCCACTATGTCCAAGCTATGTTATCTTGAAAAAGGTACATAACGCCTCATATTCCTCATTTCTTGAAGGGAGATGATCATATCTTTTTTATTGAGTATTTTTTGAAGATTAACAATAACATATAAAATGCATCAGTCATAGTAGGCACTCAACGAATTGTATATTTTCTATTGCTGTCATCACTGTGGTTACTGCTGATGGGTGTGGTATAGAATAGAATTTCTGGAGGGTTAATACCCCTAATTCTGAGGTTTGCTGAGAGCCAATTTCACATTCTTCAATGAGCAAGCACTCAATATCACCACCTGAATGTTTGGAAGATGTCCAGGCAGGTGTGGGAGAATTTAGATAAGTTGAATTCAATCTAAAATGTGCATATTAAGGTTCTATCCACTGGATAAACAATTCGCTCAGTCTCAATAAACAGATTGCTAGAACTCCAGAAAAAAGAACTGATCATCTACCTTATGTAATAAAACTGAAAGCAACAATAGCAGCTCACTTTTCAAAACAATTTCCACAACCTAAGGAAAAAGAATAAACCAAGCAACTAATTTGAGTTGTGCATTAGTACTTCTATAAACACCGTGTTTCCCAGACTTTAAAACAAAAGGCTAAATGTTATATATTTCTCACTTTATGAGCTATATTCACAAGAAGTATGACTCAGGTAACTGGAAACAGCTGAAGACTAACCTTGCTCATTGTCAGGGCATTACTCTTTGCCAGGACAATTTCTGGGGTATCTGTAATGCATGTGAATTTGAGCTTATCTGCAGGCAGACGGTACTTCCTGTCACTCAGGATTTCTCCAGCTCTCTTCACCTTTTCGACCTCTACGGAGCCAATGGGCACCCATCCAATGCCTCGCAGCCACTCAAGATCAGCCTTGTAAATAGCCTGAAAATGAAATAATGTCAAATATTTATTAAAAATTACCTAGACAACTTGGTGTATGACCCTGATTTAGCATCTACAGAGGATGTATAATTCTGAATCTTACTTGTGTAAAATTTCTGGGAAGACCCACTGTGGTACAGAGGAGGTAAACACTGTTCCTGAAGGTAGCCTTGTTTTAAAGACCCCGAAATCGCTATAATAATATGGATTTCATTGATACTAAACTATTTTAAGGAAATTGCTGTCTGCCTCCTGATACAAAGAGCTTATTTTCTGATTTGATTGCCCATATTGTGTGGGACTAATAGAACACGGTTTGTTCTTATCTAATTGGACAACGGCCTTCACAGCCAGTCCTATAATATAAAGAAAGGATGACCACATGTTGAATTAATGTACTTTCTGGGAACAACAAAAAGGGTGTCTTTTTTCATATAATTCTATATACATGCTTCTAAGACAAAGAGTACATATATTTTTACTCTTATTTATCTTATTTTCAGTCCTCTTTTCTGTCATAATTCAAGTAAAATAAGATATTTCGTCTTTCTTTCAGTTTTATTCTTTGAATTTAAATAATTGCTTGAAGGATAATTTTTCTCATTATTAAGGGTAACAATCCTTTTTATTTTTATGGATTTTTGGGAAACTCTCCTTTTACAGTGCCACGACTTTTATCATTCTTTTGAAAGTGACTACTTATAAGATCCTGATTTAAAAAACAAAAAGGAGCTACTAAACCAATAAAGTAGCATTTAAGTGCTCAGGACAATTTACTAGCTGACAACAAAAGTGCCTGACATATTCCTAGGAAAGTATTGTTTTCAGCTTCTTGGATAAATTATCTCAATGTATAATTCATTCCTAAACTTTCTTTTACCAGTTATAATAGATATTCCTGTAAATTAAGTAGTCAGAAAAAGGTAATGCAATCAATTCATTTGGAAAGTTAGGTTGAGTTAACCCCTAGAGTGCCGGGGAGCGCGATCACGCTCCTCCTGTCTTTCGCCAAAAGTGCCGGGAGCGCTATCAAAGCTTCGAAATGGCGTCCAGTTCTAACTCTGCTTTTATTGGTGATGATGATATTGCTAAATATGTCAATGTAGTAAAGGTTTCCTTAAGTTTTTGAATATGTAACTTCATTTACTTGCGATTCATAATTTTTTTTCCTAAACTGCTGTAAAATCAGCAAAAATGCCTTGGCAATTTTAGCATAGTTCCTAGGATATTGGTTGGCACTCAAAGGGTTAAGCTAGAACATCAATGAACTTAGATAGAAAAAAATATATACTTATTTTCATTAACCTCTAATGGAAATATAGCATTTCTTTCAGTTATGAGTTTAGTCAAGAGATCATAGTAGTATTGACACTGCATGGGATTTGGTTGGCAACAGAAATCGCAAATATTTTCATATCCAATTACAGTTGTGCAGACATCTTGAAATATTTATGCTCATAACTGCTTTGAAATTAAGCTAGTTACTACACTCACTGCTAGATATTTTCATTTAATGTGTTAATAAAAATCCATATATACATTCATACATATATATGTGTGTGTATATATATATACATATATATGTGTGTGTATATATTGCTAAATATGTCAATGTATGTATATGTATATGTATCTATATTAAAAAAGGCCTGTGGCCCTAACGCCGTAATGACCAAAGACCAGCGTGGGTGGGCAGGGCTGCAAGCGTGGCAGGGGGTGAGTGGGTAAGTGGGTCCACGTGATTTCGTGCGCTGGGCTTCTAGTGTATATATATTTTAGATTTATACTTTTTATTACATTGTCCTGAGAAGTTGTCCATAGGTCTCAACAGATTGCCAAAAAATTCCATGGCACACAAGAAATTAGACCTCATTTTTAAGCTTTAAAAACACATTTTGAATAATAGTAGACCTACTCACATCACTCTGAAGGTCATAGGCCTTCCGAGCCTGAATGACGTCGTTCTGGTCAGGCAGACAGGTCCACTCATGCAGGGGATGCTTGTAGTCTATGTCGCTTACAAGGATCTGGCACTTCTTGGCCAGCACCACGCCCAGCATGTCCACGGGGCTGCTGTACTTGGTCTTCGACTTCTCAAAGTCCTTCTTGTACTCCCTGTCACTCTGGATCTTGGCCACGTGCATGGACCACATCATCTTGGGGTCGTCTTTGATGTTCCGGGCTCCAATGTGGTGGCCGAGCTGTTTACGATAGCCTTCCTTGTACTTGTACTGAAAAAAAGAAAAGGGATATGAGTCTAATGATAAGAACATCTCATATCACATTTCATAATTTCATATACAAATTTCTGTATTTATTTTGATCTTTGCTACCATTAGTGTGAGAAAGGTAAATATTGTCAAGCCCGTTTTATAAAATAGAAACCTAAAACTTAAAGGGATTAATTTATTCAAGGTCACATCATAAGTGGGAGGCAGAGTTCAGACTAGAATGAAGTAGCTTCTGGTTCCTAATATTTTTCCCTTTCTCTTAAACAATACTACCTAGTTTACATTGGATTGCTTAACAAGTAAAGGTAAAACATCTTGTATAATCTAAAAAAGCATCTACTTAATTTAAAGATGTGGCTATTTTTTTCTGAAAAAAATGCTTTGATGCTTAGAATATCTTCCTTGTAATTAGAATTTATGGTGAATTCCTTGGTTGAGTATATGGGCCACATTTAGATAGTTTCACCAGAAAATGCCTCCCTTATTAGCCTGTTAATGTCATTGAACTTTCACTGTGAGAAAGTCATGCCTTGGGTCAACAGTCTCCTTACTTTTAAAATTCAAGAATAACATCTTACAGTCCATTTTGCCATGAGATGATCATAGTATGGGCTTCTTCAGTTTAATAGCCAGAAAAAGTTTAAATAATTGAAGGAATAAGACATAAATCTAAAGCGCGGGATCCTTCTAGAACAGTGATGGCGAACCTGTGACACGTGTGTCAGAGGTGACACGCGAACTCATTTTTTTGGTTGATATATAAAGTAAATATCAAAAATATAAGTCTTTGTTTTACTATGGTTGCAAATATCAAAAACTTTCTATATGTGACATGGCACCAGAGTTAAGTTAGGGTTTTTCAAAATGCTGACACGCCGAACTCAAAAGGTTCGCCATCACTGTTCTAGAAGAAGAAAAATCTGGATTTGGGTTCTAAGCAGCCTTGGAACATAATGAGGGCACGGACACCCCCCGGAGATGTTTCTCATGAGAAAGGAAGGAACAGAGAGAAGAGATAAGTGGGTACTGAGAAAAAGCTTTGCTTACTTCTCAATTTGTTCTTGTAACCAGTTAGGGGCCTCTGGGTAGGAAAACTTCACTGAAAGTTAAAAAGTATGAACTAAAACTCTAAATGCGTCCATCATCAAGTCTTCTTTTAATGCCAAAATAAATGGATAGAAGTAGTAGAAAAGTGTTCACATTTATATTGGTTGATTTGCATGTTTCTTCAATGTATTTTTTAAACAAATATCTGGATCAACTGCTGCTCAATTTCTGACACTCAAAAATATGAACTCATTTTTAGTGTGCATAAAATATTTACTTTTTAAGAAAATTTTTCTTTTTAATTGATTAATAAGTATAATGGGCATAGTATCTTGTGCTTTTCTTCGTTTTTCTTTGCAACTTTGTACATTGGGAAATCACTAAATGAAATTGAGACGTGTAGGGACAACAAAAATTCTGTCAAGAAAAATTACAAAAGCTTCCATTTGTGAACATCTTTGAATAAAAAATGCCTCTTCTAAAAACATCAACTTACCTCACTGGCAATATCTCTTGAAGCCTTGGCTGCTTGGATTGGAATGGCATCCACACGCAAGTCATAGCCTTCCTTCCTGGACTCTTCCAAAGCAAGTTTATAGAGTTTCTGCAGAAAAGAGAGTAATTAAATCACTCCTCCTTTCATAAAAAATAAAACTGTTAATTATTAAACGTTTTCCATCCTCATTTAAACTACAGAAACAAATCCACAAAGTGAAGTATTAGGGTGGGTTGTAAAAAATTTGGTTTCATAGGCACTTAAAGATTTTAAGGGACATGTTCTAAACTTTGGAATTTTATTGATTGGCAAATTTCAAAAATTTGGGGTTGCCAAAATTTTGTCTTGCCAAACAAATACATGCTAAAAAACCTATTTACTATCACTATCATAAAATAAAAGGCCATTTTAATATTTAAAAAGGAGAAAGAATAAGGAAAGTATTTTAAAACGAAATATATTTGGACTCATAAAAAACTCAAGGCCTTGTCCTTTTTCTTCCTCATTTTGTTGTGGATTATCATTACAGACTGTGATCTACTTGTAGAGTAGAGTTTCAGAATCACTGGCCTGATGAAAATGTTGTTCCTAAATGAAACACCTAGAAAAATGCTTGCAAACAACATGAAATGGTAACCAGAACATTAATAAAGCAGCAAAAACAATCATTAGTGAGTTCCAAGCCAGTGCCTGCCTGATAAATAGTTGTTGAACCAAATAATGACTTGATACCCACATTGTCATATAGGGGAAGGCTTGCGGAGTATAATTCCTATTGGAATATTCCTCCATAAGCATTCCATTCCCTGATATTCTGTTACTAAAGGGCTGGCCTACTTGGTAGATCTAACATATAGTCCAAAATTGAATCAAGGGAGAACTATCTCTTACTGGCAATGTTAGTTTGGAGTATGTATAATAAATTAGTCAAAACAGTTCATTAAGAAGACAGTTACAACAGTTCATTTTTGTCTTCTGTTCATTATAAAAGCAATCGTTTACTCACATCACTATAGTTTATTCTGTTAAGCTTGGCTAGCATGATTTCTGGAGTGTCAGGCATAACATGGATTGTTTTCTTATCATTGTCCCAGGCTTCAGTATATAAGCGCTATGAAAAAAAAAGATGAGAAAAATTATTTTGGAGTTCACAGATACTTCTTTGATTATGTGCCCGTCATCTCTCTTCTAAACAAAGTAGAAATAAAATTATTAAAGTTGCACATAGTCCTATCTTTTATGTAGATAAATTAGTATTTCTAAGAGTATTTATCTCACTATTTTGTTCACTCAGAGTTTTGCTTCTTATTAAAAAAAAAACAGTTCTGAAAGTATAATTGGATTGAAGCATTTACAGTCTGTAGTTATAAAATAATTATAGCACATTGCATTTTTAACATAAGTTTAATATAAGTACCTATGATATTATAATGGAAAAGTAATTTTTAAAGGTATCATAAACCCTATGGGAATTTTTAAAATGTAGTAATATGTCAGCATTTTTAACTTGCTCTAATGTGAATTTCAGTATCTAACAGGGAGGAGTGAAGACTCACCTTATTCATGTTTATAGCATTGCTCTTTGCCAGCACCTGCTCCGGGGTGTCAGTTATGCTGGTAAATTTCAGTGCATCTGGACGCTGACGGTAGATATTATCACTCAGTATCTCTGTGGCCCTCTTGGCTTTAACAACTTCCAAGGAGCCAATAGGAACCCAGCCAATGCCTTTCATCCATTCAAGGTCTGACTTATACAAATTCTGCAAATCAACAGATAAAAAACCCACATTCATTAATTAATGTTTCAGATTCATAGTCACAAAATGGCTCATACTAGAGAAAATAAAAAGTATTGATGAACAGATAAGGCTCCCAGCACAGTTGATCACTCATTTGTAAACATTATTGAATCCAGAGTATATTTTTTTCATAAGCATCTTTTTTCCTAAGCATATATATTTTTTTTGTACAGAGGATTATACCAAGAACTAGGAAAGATTTTTTTATATAGTAAAAGACACAGTCATGTCCTTGAGTGTATTACAAAATTTTTATACAAGATAGTATATTAGATATTTCCCAAATTATTCCTTTTATTTTACTCTCAATAGGACATGCTAATTGTTAATAAAATTAGATTATTGTTTTTTTAAGAACCAACTTTATTTTATTTTTTATTGAATTTATTGGAGTGGCATTGGTTCACAAAACCATACAGGTTTCAAGTGTACAACTCAACAAAACATCATGAAAAAGATAAGAATGCCTTAGAATTTTCCTGTCAGTAGTTATAAAATATGAATGTTTGTTAAAATAATTTAGTGTAATATACTTTTGTTTCTAACTCTCCCCATACTACCCTCCATTGACATATACATACATTTCTACCACTTCTGAAAAAAAAAGTGTAGCTACATATTTTTTGAGGATTGAGTTTCATCTAACTCAGACAAAGGAAGCCCAAATTACCAGGAAGAAATATACGTGTATAAAACTGATAATATATACTTTATTTCCTCTTTTACATATAACTTTTGGGGAAGAAAGATTGTGAAATAATTTGTAGTGTTACCAATGGGAAACTGTTTTTGGAACATTCAATTGTATACTATTTAGAAATATGCAAACAAATTCTACCAGTGATGGCGAACCTCTGACACTCGTGTCAGAGGTGACACGCGAACTCATTTTTTTGGTTGATTTTTCTTTGTTAAATGGCATTTAAATATATAAAATAAATATCAAAAATATAAATCTTTGTTTTACTATGGTTGCAAATATCAAAAAATTTCTATATGTGACACGGCACCAGAGTTAAGTTAGGGTTTTTCAAAATGCTGACACGCCAAGCTCAAAAGGTTCGCCATCACTGTGTCCATTGGCACTAGTCAGAACCCACGGACATGCTTCAGATCTGCTTTTAACATGCAGAACCAGCATCAGGAATACTCACGTCGCTCTGGAGGTCATAAGCTTTCCGAGCGTGGATGACGTCATTCTGGTCGGGCAGGCATGTCCACTCATGAAGGAGATGTTTATAGTCCACATCACTGACCAAGGTCTGACATTTCTTGGCCAAAACGATGCCAAGCATGTCCACCGGGCTGCTGTATCTGGTCTTGTATTTCTCAAATTCTTTTTTGTACTCGAGGTTACTCAGCACTTTGGCAATGTGAAGGGACCACATCATCTTGGGGTCGTCATGGATTGCTCTGGCACCAATGTGGTGCCCCAGTTGCTTACGATAAGCTTCTTTGTATTTGTACTGAAAGAGAGAACCAGTAAAAGAGGAGGAAGCTTGACGAGCTCTTCCCTGTTGTTCTTGCTGCGGTGCTGCTTTCCTGTGAAACCCTTAGACACGCGGGGCGTTTCATCACGTGCTGCTGTGATGCGACACATTGGGGTGTGCTGACTCCCAAAGAGGATGGTGTGCTCACGCTCATGCTCCCACAGTATAACTCCCCAATGAGTCCTTTATATTGTTCTAAAAATTATTTGTTGGCAAAAAGTGATTAAAAGTGAACATTGAAAAGCTGAGCTCAATTAGAGTGACAGTGTCTCAGAAGTCGGTCACGTGGGAGGGTGCATCCGAGATGTGTTTACATGGCTCGTTAATTTTATTTTCCTAAGGCTTTCTGAGAAATTTCCTCTGCACAAACAATCTGGGGGGCGGGTAGTTTAAAACCAGGCAATTTTTGTTGTTTGATGGGTATAGAGTTTCAGTTTTGCAAGATGAAGAAGTGAGAACATACTTAACAGTACTGAACTGTACACTTGATAATGGTGTTAAGAGTTGTTTTATCATGCTAAAAAAAGAAAAACCTACAAAACGGACAATGTTGTTACTCTTGGATTAAAGTCTAGGTTGTCAAGGAATCTGATGTTTTTATTTTTAGGGTAAAGGAATATTGATTTTGTGGACCCCTCAGCAGGAAAATTTATAGCTTTCTTAGTATTCTATGTCCTTCTTCAAGTCATGGGGAGAACTTAGTTAAACTTACTTCTTTCCTGGAGTTTTTGCCTTGGGTGTATCCTGAGGAGAGCTCATGGGGCTTTAGCAGTAGCTCAATACATGTCCATCTAACTAATCAAGGCTCTCAGTTTTATTAAGCAAAAACCCAAGTGACAAGAATCAAAGAAACCACATTCCAAGCCAGGCTTTGTCCTGTGATGCTTGTGACCTTGGGCAGGTTACCTACTGTCTCAAAGCCTCCATGTATTTGCCTACACAATAAAGGTGGCTAAGATGGATGATGACGGAAGAGACTTCCAGCTGTGTTCCTATACTGTGATGCCCCATGTAGGGACTGGCCTGTTGGTAACAAAGGTAGGGACTTCATCAGCACTTACATCACTGGCAATGTCCCTGGAGGCCTTGGCAGCCACAATAGAAATGGCGTCACTTCTCAAGTCATAGCCTTCTTTCTTGGCTTCTTCCATGGCCTGGCGATAGAGGCTCTGAGAACAGAAGTAATACCTTTTAGTTAAGGCACTTGCTTTCACTCTAAAAATGTATTTTTGCCTAAGGAAGACTACCTTTGGATGCAGAACTGCATTAGTATATTCTGCTTTAAATATATTTTTAAAAGATATAAGCATACCTCTTCTTTATAGATACATTGTATTAGGCAAAAAGTAATCAATATGTGTAATCAAAACAATGAATATGGCCAAGTCTTGAAAATGAGTACTTAAATGCTCTCAAACTGAAGAAAAGTCTGCCTTCCCCCTCGCTTGTTAAAAACACATGCGCGTACACACACACACACACACACACACACTCACACACACGAAATCAAGATTTTTCCTGAATAAGCCAGGTAATTGATTGGGAAAGAAGCTGTTTCTTCAACAGTATTTCTGGACTGCAAAAATATATGATGACAAATTTAGCTGGAGATAATGCATAAAAGAATGTATTTTACTGTCTTCAGACAATTCCCAAATGGATAAATCTAAGAATTCTCTTTCAAATAAACAAATAAACAAATACACCTCAAGTTATTTTGAGCATGTTAAAAATTTAATTTTCATGGTGACTTGAGTGTGAAGGGAAAAAATTAAAGTTACTAAGCAACTATTTTGTACCAGGCTCCACACTGGGCATATTATATATATGACCTTATTTAGTCATCACAGAAATTCCATGATAGGCATTACAGATGAGTAACTGAGGAAAAATTCACAGAACAAATTTGTAGCAAGTACTAATCTGATAAGAGTAATAATTACTTTTAATTAAAATTACAATTTGTTTCAATCATTAATAGTTGACTTTGAAAGCTTTCCCCCCTTCTGGAGAAATTTTTATATTTATCAATTTATCTATCTATCTATCTATCTATCTATTTTTTGAATTCAGTAATACATATATTCAGGGTAGAGTAATGGGCATAAAAGTAAAAATATTTGGTCCTCATGAGAATTAAATCCATAATTCTGACCTTCTTACTACACCAGCAAAGATCAATGTGGTCAGATCAAGGAAATAAAGTAAATAGTCTTACCTCACTATAATTTATTTTATTTTGTCTTGCCAACATAATTTCAGGTGTATCAGGCATGATATGGATTTGGGTCTTGTCTTTGTCCCAGGCTTCTGTGTATAAGCGCTATGAAAGATAAAAAGGTTAATGAATTAGAAACACAATGTTTGCTGTAAACAGGAGTTTGCAATTTAGAGATCATGACAAATTTGAAAGCCAGCATCCTCACTATTTGTGCTGTGTGCTTTATACCATACTCTTCAGTCGCCTTAATATTACAAGATATTTATTATCACTAAATATAAATGTAGACTAAGATATGACCAGTAAACATATGTGTTTCATTTCAAGATCACCTCCATTCCAATTAAATGAAAAGCAAATATTTCCAATCATATATGCACATCCATATGCACTGTGGCTATATAAACAAATCCTTCCCATAGTTTTGTTGTTTGTTTGTTTATTAACTGCAAATATACCTGGATTAGCCATCTCCAGATTTCTTATTTTATAAATGTTATGGAGATGTGAATTTGACTTGTTTGTTCCATATTTACCTAGATGAGTACCCAACAAGAAAGAAACCTTGATACCAAACCATATGTAACTCTCATAGACTTCAGACAGTTTGCACACTAAACAGCTGTCCTATTCTTAATTCTGGCTATTTCCCAAGAGGCCTCAAAGCAGAAATTCCCACATATATTTTTGAAATCCTAATGTAACTGAATAGAGAACTCAACCAAATCACTATACATAGATGGCAATGGCATAAAACAAAAAAGATGAATTAATTATCAATATCTTCAAGAGCATATAGCCCTGTTTTACTTTCCCCCAAACTGGGGGCTCACCTTGTTCATGGTGATGGCGTTGTTCTTTGCCAGCACCTGTTCCAGGGAGTCAGTCACGCTGGTGAATTTCTGCTTGTCTGGAGGCTGGCGGTAGATGTTGTCACTCAGTATCTCTGCAGCTCTCTTGCACTTGACCACATCCAGAGACCCGATGGGGACCCAGCCAATGCCTCTCATCCACTGGAGATCTGATTTATACATGTTCTGGTGAGATAAAAACAAAGGCAAGTATTACTCAAGCTGTTATGACACTTGATTTCAAAAATAAAAGAAAAAGACTGGAAACTTTGGATAGCTAAACTCCATGTCTATTAAAATATAAAGGCCAAGTGGATAAAGATTCATGTACTATGTTCTCTTTAAAAGAAAAGGCACAATGAATGAGGGGTGAAGAAGAAAAGCATTATTCTTTCTGAGAGCTTTATCTAATCCTAGATCATTATCTATATATTACTACAGTTATTTTCAACATTTTTAATCTCATGGCACACATAAACTAATTACTAAATTCTATGGCACATCAAAAAATATATTTCTTGCCCTAACCGGTTTGGCTCAGTGAATAGAGCGTCAGCCTGCGGTCTGAAAGGTCCCGGGTTTGATTCCGGCCAAGCGCATGTACCTTGGTTGCGGGCACATCCCCAGTAGGAGGTGTGCAGGAGGCAGCTGATCAATGTTTCTCGCTCATCGATGTTTCTAACTCTCTATCCCTCTCCCTTCCTCTCTGTAAAGAATCAATAAAATATATTTTAAAATATATATATATATTTCTTGCTGATCTGAAAAAGAGGTATAGTTTTGACTCATTCACATCAGACGGCTATCATTGTGTTGGCTGTTGTCATATTTTAGTTTGACAATCTAAGAGAAAAAAGGTCAGTGCCCCTGACTAAATAGTTAGATATTGCATGTTTTAAAAATTCTTACAGCACGATGGTTGGATATCACTGTATTACTATCTTGAAGTTGGTGACCATTGGTATGTAATGGGTCTCAGTACTCACGTCGCTCTGGATTTCATAGGCCTGCCGAGCGTGGATGACGTCGTTCTGGTCGGGCAGGCACGTCCACTGGTGCAGGTAGTTCTTGTAGTCCACGTCACTGACCAACGTCTGGCACTTCTTGGCCAGCACCACCCCCAGCATGTCCACGGGGCTGCTGAACCTGGTCTTCGACTTCTCAAAGTCCTTCTTGTACTCCCTGTCACTCTGGATCTTGGCCACATGCATGGACCACATCATCTTGGGGTCATCCTTGATGTTCCGGGCTCCAATGTGGTGGCCAAGTTGCTTGCGGTAACCATCTTTGTATTTGTACTGAAATAAAAGCAGTGATTTTAAAAATAAAATAAATAAAAAGGTCTAAAAGTTTTATTAATTTTAAAGTTTATTATTTCAAAATTGGTAATTCTTTCAGAGAAATGGAATCATCTGAATATCAACTTATCTCCTCATCCTAAACTCTGATTAGACTTCACAATACTCTAATGTAGCGGTTCTCAACCTGTGGGTCGCGACCCCTTTGGCGGTCGGACGACCCTTTCACACGGGTCGCCTAAGACCATCCTGCATATCAGATGTTTACATTACGATTCATAACAGTAGCAACATTACAGTTATGAAGTAGCAACGAAAATAATTTTATGGTTGGGTCACAACATGAGGAACTGTATTTAAAGGGCCAGAAGGTTGAGAACCACTGCTAATGGGAAGCTATGCCAAACTATGTAGTTTTACGGTTTGCAGACATAAAGTCCCTAAAACAAAAGCAGCAACACTTTTAAGAAAAATCAGTTGGAATTATATGCTGTCTTTTCTTCATCTTGGGCCAGTGAAACCAGAAATCTTACATATGATTTTGAGAATGCTACTCCTGAGTGCACAGATATGATTTCACCCTCCAAACCACCTGTTACCCTCCCAAACACGGCTCTGCGGACTTTTATTTGACTCCCTGAAATGGACTGGCTTGGGTTTTCCATCTAGTGTGTCCGGCTCTGTCAGACATCAAATTTGGCTGAGACTTGTTGGTTGGGATTCCTCAAGTAAGAAATCAGATTCTATAACTACAAGAAAGCTTATTGTTGGAGGTGGTGGGAAGTGCTGACTCTGGTATTTTCTCTCCACTTCAGTTAACAACATGACACAAATCCTAATGTATATTATGGAAGTCTGAGTTCTCCACCAAAGAACCCTCTTCCTTCAGAGACAGCCGAAAGAGAAATCAGGCTCACCCTTTTGATGGTTTTTGGTTTTTGCCATTGCTTTTCTGTTTTTGGTTAAAAGGAACTCAAAGGAGGCACTTAAGATAATTTTTCAGAGGAAGAGTTGACAAAAATACAGAGCAGGTGGGGGAAAGGTATATTTCCCTAGCCCTAGCTATAACCAGGTCTTTTTCTGATGTTGAACCAATACATGTAACCACGTTACTTTTTAAAACTTTTCTGGCATTTTCTTATTTCTCTGTGGGTTCTGTGCTCAAAATATGGAGATAAATGCCTCATAATTGTAGATATGAGCAATTGTATATTCAAATTTAATTTTATACTGAAGTTTAGGATACCTTTCTCTATGAGGCCTGAATATTAAAGTCTTTTGGAGTTAAAAATATAAAAGAGCTTTTTCTAATGAAAAACATTTCTTTCATTTAAATCACAATAAAAGTACTTAATTGGCACCCAGATGCAGGTCCCTGTTGGAATGATGACCGTGATGACCCTGTCCCGTCCAGCCATGTCCACGGAGTGTTGTTACTCACATCGCTGACGATGTCTCTGGAGGCCTTGGCCGCCACAATTGGGATGGCATCGCTTCTCAAGTCGTAGCCTTTCTTCTTTGCTTCTTCATTGGCAAGTTTATACAGAGTCTACAGAAGGAAAGTCAAGGTTAAAGCAAGAGGCTTGAGAGCAACCATTTGGAGATTTTCAAGTGACATACCATTTCATTTTAAAAAGGATAGGTTCTGGAAACAATTTAAAAAGTAAACAAATCATATCTTACCAAAAAAACTAAATAGCATTAGAAACAAATGAGATATATCAATGGGTAAAAACATAGACTGATATATTAATCTATTATTAATCTACCATGATACCTAATAGATTAATATGTAATACTAGAGGCCCAGCACACGAAATTCATGCATGGGAAGGGTCTCTAGGCCTGGCCGGCAATCAAGGCCGATCTGTGGGGCAACCAGCAGGGTGATCCGGGGGGCCCTGCTGGCACCTGCCTTGGCTGGCCTGGTGCCGCCTGCTTGCCAGCCCCACCCCCTGCTGCTGCCACAGGTTGCCTCCCTCTTCGCAGTGACCAGCGGGGCAATTGGGGGGGCCTCTGCTTGCACCCGCCTTGGCTGGCCTAGGGTCTGTGGACTGAGGGCAGCTCCTGCATTGAGCGTCTTCCCCCTGGTGGTCAGGGCATGTCATAGCGACCAGTCATTCCACAGGTCATTCTGCCGTTCAGTTGATTTGCATATTATGCTTTTATTATATAGGATATAGATTTATATGATATGTTATGCATATCAACAGATTAATATAATCTAGAAATACAGATTGATGGATAAACATCAATCTATACATATTTCAAAATGAAAAAGAAATTACAGAATATATTTAATTTTTTTGTTTATTATATATACTTATATACTTTTACTCATTTCTTTATTAAATTTTTTGACAATCATAATATTTTATCATTTTTAGAAAAAATGAGAAAAAAATTGAAATACAATTTAAAAAGTAGATAACTTGACCACCATCACAACTTTGATTCTAAATCTTAGCTGTATCATGTTAGTAGCACATGCATTTATGACATTGCATTTTACTTAAAAAAACACACACAGTAATCAGTGTTGTTAATGGAGAACACTGCTTTTCATGCCTGAGGCTTTCTTTCTATAAAAGGAGCTCAATTATTTTATCTCTGGCCTTACTCCTTTTCCGGGTGCCTTTACTCTCTGCCCCTGGAGAGGTGTAGTGATTTACTGATTTATCTGACTGTAGGGCTGGGATAACTGGGGACGCCCAGCTCAGCCCTAAACTGTTCCCTCTAGGCACAAGCTCAGTGCCCTCCTCCGTGCCTCTGGGCTCTAAGTGGGACCACACCCTGAATGGGGTGGAGCTGATTGTCCTGCTACACTGGGGTCCTCAAACTATGGCCCGCAGGCCACATGCAAATACAAATCTTGTATTTGTTCCCGTTTTGTTTTTTTACCTCAAAATAAGATATGTGCAGTGTGCATAGGAATTTGTTCATAGTTTTGTTTAAACTATAGTCCGGCCCTCCAACGGTCTGAGGGACAGTGAACTGGCCCCCTGTTTAAAAAGTTTGAGGACCCCTGGAGGGTGGCCTGCGCCTGAATGAGGAGCCCAATTCCTTGGTTCAGTGAGCAGACTGCCTCTCCTACAAATGTGTCCTTGAGCCTAACTTTAGTAGTAACAAAGGTGAGATTTTAGTTTCATTTCTACTCTTTAGTTTTCCTTCTCAATTTTACTGAGGATCCAGGTGGGGAAGAGGTGCATATTAACAGAGCCCCCTTAACACATTGCCAGATTTAGCAAATAAAAAGATAGCATGACCAGTTGAACTTGAATTTCAGATAAGCAACAAATAATATTTTAGAATAAATATTGAGCCAGTGTTTTATCTGGCTATCCTACCTCTAGCAATGCCAAACATACTCCTCAGTCCCACTAACTCACACTAGCAGTGGCCATACGCGGAAAAGGTAATGCGACTTCAGTTTGCCTGTGGAGTCCTATAGCAACCCAGATCTGAAAGGTCGGATGGGCTGAGTGTTCATATCACAGAGCCGCATGTACCATAATAGCTGAGCACCTCCATAAAAGTAAGTGCAGGAAAACCAACGAGAGCAGCAGCAACAAAATAAGTGTAGCACCACAGAACTTTGCTCCTACCTCACTGTAGTTGAGTTGGTTCTGCTTTGCCAACATGATCTCCGGGGTGTCAGGCATGACATGAATTTGAGTCTTGTCTTTGTTCCAGGCCTCTGTATATAAACGCTATCAAAGAAGATATTGATGGAAAACCATTTGAAACAAGAATTACAAATTGTCAACTTACAACAGGATTATTACTGATCTAATTGAGGAAAATAAACTGGACTCGAATATAAGATATTCAATTGGAGGTTTGAGTCTTAATGCTGGTTATCAAGGTTTAAAATAGGAATAATAGAAATCATTTAGAGGCCTTTAAGTATGCAATTTAGGAGGTAAATGTGACCCCACACTTTCATGGGTAATATGATTCCACTAGTCATTAAAGTATAATAACATCTTTTGCATCCTGAAGAAGCTGGGCAGCTGGGGCTCACCTTGTTCATGGTGATGGCATTGTTCTTTGCCAGCACCTGTTCCAGGGAGTCAGTCACGCTGGTGAATTTCTGCTTGTCTGGAGGCTGGCGGTAGATGTTGTCACTCAGTATCTCTGTAGCTCTCTTGCACTTGAGCACATCCAGAGACCCGATGGGGACCCAGCCAACGCCTCTCAGCCACTGGAGATCAGACTTGTATACATTCTGGGGAGAGGAAAAAGGCAGAAATTCTTCACTAAGACCAAAAGACTTATGGTAAAGATGCAAATGGATTCAGTAATAAAGTACCATTCTGGTTGTTACTGTTTTTCACAGAAAACAAGCTCACTGTATTAGGCAGACGAAAAGAAGAACTATGTTCAAAAATGATGCCCCAAAATGTCTCCTATCCATAAGAAAAGTGGTCAACTATTTCAGGTTTTTAGGAGAGAAGTGATCCAAAATAATAACTTCTGTAAGTCAATTCCGTGAATGCTATTGTAATGTCCATGTGCACAGGAAAAGAGTGCCAACCAGAGTAAATAAATATTAGTCCTTGTCAAATCAAATAGTCTGCATCTACTAAAAGCCATATTTGAAGAATATTGATGACTTGTTGAAATGTCAGTAATACAATATTAAGTGAAATAATTATGTAGATATATTGTCTGGATAAATTCAAAAGCAGGAGTGGGCTTTTTCAATGGTTGGATTATGCTGGATTATTATTGCCTTCTGTGTATTTTTTCTTATATTTCAAAATATCTGTAATGCTCTTTTAAAAAAAGAGAAAGAAGTTAAAATATAATAATAATTTAGAATCCCTAAGCAGAAGTTGGACAGTTGTCACACTATCCAAGACTCAGGGCAATAAGGGACCATTTCATTGGTCCAGGGCCCAGTCTATTCCCTACCAAGTTCTCAGGAAGGGAAGCATTAATTTATTTCCAGAATCATCTTTTCATATTTTTATTTCTCTCTTTACTTTAAATCATTTTTCCCTGCTAAAGATTTTTGTAAAGAGAAACGGACTCATAGATACAGAGAATAGACTAGTGGTTGCCACAGGAGAGGGAGTGTTGGGGACTGTGTGAAGAAGGTGAAGAGATTGAGAAGTACAGATTGGTAGCTACAAAATAGTCACAGGGATATAAACTACAACATAGGGAATATACACAATAATATTATAATAACTATGTACAGTGCCGGGTGGGTACTGGAAATATCGGGGAAAGATTATAAAGTATATGATTGCTTAACCACTAGGTTGTACACCAGAAAGCAATAGAAAATAATATTAATGTAAACTGTAATTGAAAAAATAAATAAAAAATAAAAATATTTATTTAAAAAATTGTGTGTACCCATTACATATTCATAACCATATCACAACGAAAGGATTGGACCTTTGCCTGACTCATTAGAAGGATTTTACCTGTAACAACAATAAAGTAGAAAAATAGACTGATCTTTTGCAGTCTAGACAAGAAGCCTTTTGGAATTGTCCTGTGCTGACTAGTTATTGTCCCCTAAATAACAACAGGAGGAATGAAAACAATAATATTTATACCTCTGGAGGGCCTTTTAATGTGCAAATGCTTTCACATTATTAAGACTGTGTCACAGTGTGAGAGAGGCAGTTTTGAAAAGGGGCTCAACAAATGGAAGAATGCAAGCTGTCTGTCACTGCTGTCACTCCATGGAGGGCATGAGCCATTTTAACTGACTTTCATGTGCAGGAAAAACCTTTCTTTTTGGAAAGAATTTCAAAACACAAGGTTCTATATGTCGGAAACTACACAACAGATGAGTGAGTTTTCACAGGTAGACTATACCATTTCTAGGAACAGCCCATTAATATATAATTATTATTAATTTGTTTTATTCTCCGAAGTTCTCTAATGTTTAATGAGTCCTTCAAACGTTTATAAAATAGGTGCTGCAGGAAATGTGCTTCTCACACCCGGTTTGAGATGCTGCACCTGCTTCTCATAGGTCCAGCTTCTGTCACTACCGTGTGACCCCTCCACAGAGAGCCGGGCCAGGAGGAGAAAGTGTCACTGAAATGATCCAATAGCTTCCAGGCCCAGTGACTTTTTTTTTATTCCATAAGAATAACATTTAGTGGCATAGCAGGCATTAGTACTCCATCAATTATAACACCATTTGTTTTGTAAGGAGAGCTAAACAACAATTTCAGAGTAATCAAAAAAAAAAAAGAATGTGTTCTTGCCTCCTTAAAAGAATAAAAGAAAACGTCTCCCTCTGGTGGACCCTGAATTCTAACATTGCTTAACTCTGGTTTTACTTTTATAAGGTCAAATCCAGCTTATAAACTTCACTTCCTTATAAATCCTATTAACATATTCACAATAAAGCCATAAAACTATACACTGATTCAGATATCAAATATCACTCAATAAATCCTAGTTTGAATAGGCCATCGATTGTATACAAAGAATAATTTTTGTATCGTTTATTTCTGCACACAGCTCTGTTATAGATGGTGTACTCACGTCGCTCTGGATTTCATAGGCCTGCCGAGCGTGGATGACGTCATTCTGGTCGGGCAGGCACGTCCACTGGTGCAGGTAGTTCTTGTAGTCCACGTCACTGACCAAGGTCTGGCACTTCTTGGCCAGCACCACCCCCAGCATGTCCACGGGGCTGCTGTACCTGGTCTTCGACTTCTCAAAGTCCTTCTTGTACTCCCTGTCACTCTGGATCTTGGCCACATGCATGGACCACAACATTTTGGGGTCATCCTTGATGTCCCGGGCTCCAATGTGGTGGCCAAGCTGCTTGCGGTAACCATCTTTGTATTTGTACTGAGATGAAAATGGACAAATCAGGCTTTTATTGTAAACCCTTAGAGACCCCAAGACTGTACAAAACCATCTTGCTTACATTTCAGTTGTAAGTTGACTTTTGCTAATAAACACTAACTCAAGCCAGTATCCTGACCTTTACCCTAGAAGTTCAATAGAGGCAGTTCAATAGATGTAATCAGTATAATTGCAGTGTATGCCCTAAATCACTTATAGCCTGGTAATAAGAAATAGTTCTGGAGGCAAGATGTGCACACAGTAGGGAGAGGTTACCTGTGGAAGTGGGGGAGAGGCATTTGAACCTTGGAGAAATGGATTTTATGTGCTAGCAACATGTCAGGAAAGAGATGCACTTGGTGACATGGTGTGTTTAATGAGTAATGACATGACTGTCTGGTTCCTGCAAGGGTAGTACTATAGGTCAAGGGCTATCTGCAGTAGCAACTAGGAGAATTTATTATTTCATAATGGATCCATGCATTCTTTGGTGGTGGCAAATGTATGGCATCACTTGGAAAACTGATTATTCTAGTAAAGTTGTAGCAGGCCAACTGGATAGAGTGTGCTCCTAACATAGGCCAAAAATGTTTTTATTATCCTATGTTCAATGGTTTTACCCTGAAATCTGAGCCCATTATCTAAAATATATGCTTCTAGTCTTAAGTAAAGCTGAGAAAGTATAGATGAGTCAGCAGGAGGCAATATGGTACAGTGGAAAGGAATGAGGTTGTCTGGAGTTTCAACTCCGTCATCCACTAAGAGTTTAATTTTAGACAAGTTGCTTAAGCAATCCACAAATGGGGATAATGACAATAGGGTTTATCATCCTAAGGTAATTATGAATAGTAAGTAAAATAATAAATGAAAAGTTCTTAGCAGAGTTATCAATACTTTGGGTTGTTATTATGATTTCATTAATTATTATTATTGGCATAAATCCATTTTTAGGGCAAGTCCAAGATACACCAATTAAAGTGAGTCACTCACATCGTTTTCCAATAGAAAGGACCGTGTGTTACCATATTCCTGAATATTGGGCCTATATTTTTAGAGCAGTGTCCTGTTCCTCAAGAATTCCCTGAGGCACCAGGAAAGGATGCTGGTTTTATTCTGAGGGGTTTGAGCTACAGAACCAGGAGCTATTGGTAAGGGTACGACCTTGAGCTAGTAACCACCGCTGGTTCTGATCAACTGCCTTCTATTCATAATCCTGTAAGAGTGAGTGGTAAGGCAAGCATCACATGCACTTTAAAAATATTGTATGTTAAGATGGTACATAAAGCCAAACCCAGTTCTCACTGAGAGAACTTATGTTTTTGACTTACGCTTCCTATAAGCACTGTGATAATTTTTATATAAGCATTTCCAAGCCTGCAGCTACACTCTGACCATTTCCACACGGATGCATCTGTCCCTCTTCTTGGTGGACCAGTTTTAACTATGTCCTAAAGGCTACAAACTCCTTTTATGAACATCACATTTTTCATTTCCCTCAAAATTAGGTTTTTGAAAACCCCCACACAAACACATCAGGGTGTATTTTCAAAGGGCTAGGAAAGTTCTTTGTAAAGATTTAGTTCAGTGAAAACGTCACTTCTGATGGATCAGATACTTGGAATAAAATGGACAACTCACATCGCTGGCAATGTCCCTGGAGGCCTTGGCTGCCACGATCGGGATGGCATCGCTTCGCAAGTCATAGCCTTTCTTCTTTGCCTCTTCATTGGCGAGTTTATACAGACTCTAAATTCAGGCCAAAAAAACTCAGTTGGATGTTGACACTCATATCAAAAAACTGATGGGGGAATTGAAATAATTCACTATGTTCTACACAGGTAGGTGCCTATAACAACCTTACTTTTGAGAGATCTAAGCCTTCTGCATTTTTAGCTTTTGGTGACAATGAAGAGCTAGTTATATAAGCACTAAAATTATAGGTTGCACACGCCCATAATAAAATGACTTAAGATGGTGGCTAACCTATCTAAATTCTTTAAATTATATTTTGCAGAAGAGTAATATACTGTTGATTTACACTGTCAAAGAAACACCATTTTCTTTGCTGGCAGTACAAAGCTCAGATAAATAACTAATATATTCTCAGACAGAATCTTAGAGCCACAAACATCTCCACAGGCTTAAACAAAAAGGTTCAATATAAGAAGAGATTGCAGAGAGATAAATGTCAATCTTTGAACTGAGATTTAAATTGCCAACCATGTACATGCAGGATAGAGGAAACCCAGCCTAAACCCACGTAAGATGTCTTAGGGTTTCAGTTGATCCCAAATTCCCTGTGCAGGGCAGGGACACAGCTGCCAGCGTGTCCTGAGACACACGGTGCAGGGATGGAGGTCAAATGTCTAAAAGAGAAAAATAGGACATCAACTGTAGTCTACACTGATCATTCCTCACTTGCAGAATTTTGTTTGTTCTGAGAGTCATGTTCTAGGAGAGATGTCATGTGTGCAATGCCCAGGCACTTGGGATGTTTGGATTAGACGAGAACCTGGGATGAGGTGGGAGGGGAGGCACCGTAGTTGCTATTGGCCTCTCCATGGTGTTGGCACAGATTGGTTCTGCATAGCCTCAGAGGACTATGTGTGTCTGCAGAGAGAAATCTTGGAGTCAATACATCAGAAGCACCTTCTAATGGAATTTTCCAGAACAAATGGGTTGACTTATGAGATAAACTTCTTGTCAGTGAGAACACTTAAGCAAAAACAGGATTATAACCCATCGGGCGGGGACTCCTGTACTAAGAGAGGCTAACCTCTCAGCCTAAACTATAGGTGCTTCTGCGATGGTACACGGCCCTATGCTCACAGAAGGTGAAAAGAAAATGGGCTTGCTAATATGTACACTGCCAGGTCCTCTCTGCCTCTGTCTCTCTTTCTCTGTGTTATTTGGTACTACTACTGTGATTTTCGTCCTTGACTCAAAAATCTTAAATTTTGATCCTAAACTATAATTTAGGAAAAATATATTACATAGAGAAATATGATTAGCACAGCTATATAGCACAAGGATGAAATAAGTGTATATTTGGTCTATTGCTAATTTCATAACTTAAAAAAATTAATAAGAGGAAAAGGTCTAATTAATCTTATGGTTATTGCTTAAATCATTAGTTCTTATAATTTGTACTTCCTAAAATATAATCTGTGTTACTTGAAGTTTGATGTTTAGGATGGTGACTGAGAAATGCAAGAGTTGCTATTCACATGGAGCAAAAAGAGATTCTTTATAAAGTTGTCCTTTAGTATTACATCCCGAGGAATAGATGAAGTAAGAAACAGCATGCAAATGTTACAGAATTAGCATCTGCTCCCACCTCACTGTAGTTGATTTTGTTCATTCTTGCCAATGTAATTTCTGGGGTGTCTGGCATGATGTGGATCTGGGTCTTGTCTTTGTCCCAGGCTTCTGTGTATAAACGCTATCAAAGAAAGTACTTAATGTCATCAGGGGAAAAATTCAGTGTATAATTAGTAGGAATTTCGGGGCCACAAGAACTTTATAAACAAACATAACAAAAGGCTATGCATTTTTTACATTATGTATTTTATATACATTTCTCAAGTGAAGTAATCAGTTCATAGTAAAATAGTTATTTCTAATAATATGAAATATAATTTAACAAAAGGAAATTGAGAATATCTTTTATGCAAAGATGACTTCCATAAAGAATATGCCATTTTATTAAAAAACTATAAAACAATTACTAAAGTAAATATTAGAAATAACGTATCAGATTGATATTATAGATAAATTGATGTCTTTTGTTGCTCAGTGCTCTCTTTCTTTCTTTACTTGACTATGCTTCTTTTTCTTTAATTCAGCTTTAGGAGTCCTACCTTGATTCCCTGAATTTTGAAGCCTCACCTTGTTCATGGTGATGGCATTATTCTTGGCCAACACTTGTTCCAGAGAATCAGTCACACTGGTAAATTTAAATTGGTCTGGATGCTGGCGATAGATTTTATCACTCAAAATTTCAGTTGCCTTTTTGCATTTTTCCACATCCAAAGAGCCAATGGGAACCCAGCCGATGCCTCTCATCCACTGAAGATCTGACTTATACATATTCTGTTGACACAAATAGTCAATAAATGTTTATCTTCATTGGGAAAAGTTTTCATCTAAAGGATATGAAATAAAGTAAGAGCATTCTTGAAAATATAGTTTGGTGGACAGGCGGGTATCAGACAATATTTCTTTTTGGTTTGGAGGGTTAAATAATTAACACAAGGGAAAAAGAGATGCTAATTCCCCCCCTTTGCAGGGGCTGGTGAATTTGGTGCCACCTATTGCTACCTTCTCCAAGGAATGTGAGTTCACTGATTTCCCACCTTTGCATGTCATTATGTTCCTCAGGTACTCACGTCGCTCTGGATTTCATAGGCCTGCCGAGCGTGGATGACGTCGTTCTGGTCGGGCAGGCACGTCCACTGGTGCAGGTAGTTCTTGTAGTCCACGTCACTGACCAACGTCTGGCACTTCTTGGCCAGCACCACCCCCAGCATGTCCACGGGGCTGCTGAACCTGGTCTTCGACTTCTCAAAGTCCTTCTTGTACTCCCTGTCACTCTGGATCTTGGCCACATGCAAGGACCACATCATCTTGGGGTCATCCTTGATGTCCCGGGCTCCAATGTGGTGGCCGAGCTGCTTACGATAGCCTTCTTTGTACTTGAACTAGAGGAAGAAAAATCCTGATAGTCACCTATTTTAACTTTAGTAAAAAGCAATTACTAAGGCCACATTTTTCTATTCTTTGAAAAGATAATGATTTGACCTAACTACATAAATATGCATCTTGCAAACCATTTGGAAAATATAGCATATATATGTATACAAAACTAAAATAAAAATGAAGACATTATTCTGCTATTCAGTGATAACCACTAGAAAAAACTGCTTTTTGTGGTGTGTATGTGAGAGAGAATAAGATTAGAATAGGAGTCATACTGTATATGGGTTTGTGCTTGCTTTTTCAATTATCATATAAGGATTTCTCTGCATCATTAAATATTCTCTATAAATATGAACTTTAATGGTAACAGATATTATACTGATATATATTAATACTTTTAACCCTTTTGTGATTATTGAACACTTATATTTGAGTTCTGATAGTACTTCCCATATTTTGGAAATAAAAAAATATTTTTGAGCAAATTTATGTTTTAAAGAAAATAAATATCCATAGCCAACCACTGCAGAGCCAAACATATGGTCCATATGAATGGTTGGACTTTGAATAAAATAATGTGTCCCATTCATTCAGCCCTTATATGTTCATTGGTTCATAGGGCATGGGTTAGGTGTTGAAGGGATCCTACAATGAGTGTGGTTATATATAAGAATACATCATATGGAAAAGCCAAAAGGATCTCTGAATTATAGTCAAATACCCAACGCTTTTATTCAGCAGGAAATAGAACATATTTTGAAATGCATGTTGCTATGAACTCAGACATAACAAGGAATTAGCCTTTGTGTCAAGAATTTCATTACCATTATTTGAATATATTGTTTCAAAATATTCAGATTTGAAACAATATTTACTGAGAAAAAAATGTTAGCAAGAAATTTAACCTCATAGATTAATTGCTCTACCATGTATTCAGGAAAAAGAAAGAAATCTTTGAGCCAAAGCTAAGGCGAAGAACTTTTCAGGTGCACTTACTTCACTTGCAATGTCTCTGGAGGCCTTGGCCGCCTTGATGGGAATAGCATCTAACCGCATATCATAGCCTTTCCTCTTGGCTTCTTCTAGGCCAAGTTTATATAGTTTCTAAAATAGAAATAAATAATCATAAGTTTGATTTATAAAGTGCAGTGTAAGGAGAATATATCATACACCATAATTACTAGTATATTGCTTACCTCACTGTAATTTATTTTGTTTTGCTTAGCTAGTAAGACTTCAGGGGTGTCTGGCATAATGTGGATACTGGTTTTATCTTTATCCCAAGCTTCAGTATAGAGGCGCTAAAACAAACAAAAAGAAGACACGACTAGTGCAAACCAGTAATGAGTAGATACATACAACTAATCTGGTTCATCAGAGTACAGAGTCTGCTCTGTGAGTTTGTATTTGTGACACCTTCAGGTCCAGATGTCTCATGTCAGTAAAAGCATAACACTCACTTAAAAACCGCTTTAATACAAAGCAAAATAATTGAATATGATTTTCCTTTTATAGAAACAGATTTCAGTGTTTACATTCACACACATGCACACACACAGACATACACATACACACACATACACACACAATTAATACTCCTCCCAAGTAAAAAAAGAACTTACATGGTTCATGGTAATAGCATTGTTTTTTGCCAAAACCATTGGCATGGAGTCCATAAGGCTGGTAAACTTGAATTTATCTGGGTGTTGACGGTAAACATGTTCACTCAAAATCTGCATAGCTCTCTTGTTCTTCTCATCCTCAAGAGAACCACTAGGTAACCAGCCAATGCCTTTTAGCCACTGAAGGTCGGCTGAAGGTCGGCCTTGTACAAATTCTGAAATTGTAATTAACAAATCACTAAACATAAGCATAATAATATATAGTATAGTATAGTATAGTATAGTATAGTATAGTATAGTATAGTATAGTATACATTTCAATGCTTAAGTTTATGGTAAATTAAAAAAAGTTGGTACGTCTTAAGAATCAACAAAATATTCAGATTTGAAACAATATTTTGAAAAACATTTTAAACAGCAGCATGTAGAGGAAGACCCAATGCTTCTGGGTCAGCAATGTAGAGGCTTCTACCAAAACAATTGGGGCTTTGCTGGCTCTTTCTTTGTGGAATAATATTTGGGTGCCTGGATAGAGTGTGGGCATTAGTCCAGGGAAGTAGAATTCAGTTGTATAAACTCAATTCCCCTCACTTTGGGGGAACTTTGATACTTAGGAAAGCATATGTGGTGTTTTGTTAGCGAAGGAAAATCTTAGACTCACATCACTCTGGAGGTCATAGGCCTGCCGAGCGTGGATGACATCATTCTGGTCGGGTAGGCACGTCCACTGGTGCAGGTAGTTCTTGTAGTCCACGTCACTGACCAAGGTCTGGCACTTCTTGGCCAGCACCACGCCCAGCATGTCCACGGGGCTGCTGTACCTGGTCTTCGACTTCTCAAAGTCCTTCTTGTACTCCCTGTCACTCTGGATCTTGGCCACATGCAAGGACCACATCATTTTGGGGTCATCCTTGATGTCCCGGGCTCCAATGTGGTGGCCAAGCTGCTTGCGAAAGCCTTCCTTGTACTTGTACTAAAGGGAAAAAAATGTCTCATCTTTTTAGAGATTAACTTATATTGCCACTTTTGTGGCAAATTACAAAGCACATTAACTCCAAATATTTCACTAAGCCTAAAGAGCCACAGATATATGCTCTTTGGATAGGAAAGATTAAAGGCTAAATCCAGCTCAAATTTCATGCATAATAAATGAATCCTTGAGCTTATCCTCATCCCACACTGCATCTCGAATCATTTCACTCTGTTTTAATTGATTACTCGTTGAAAGATTTTGTTCAATTTAAATTGAAGTTGAGACTGCTCGGAAATGATACATTGCAATCAAATCAATATAAAAGGGATAAAGTCTTACTTCACTGGCAATTTCCCGGGATGCTTTCGCTGCTTTGACTGATATGGCATCAAGGGGCAGATCGTAGCCTTTTTTCTTCAGCTCCTCATAACCCATTCGATAGAGTTTCTGTCAAAAGATAAAGATCACTTTGGTAAATGAACAATGGAAGCCTAATGAATCCAATGTGCTAAGTCTTTTAAGAGTCCATAGGAATAGTATCTGTGCTCTAAAATACTCAAATGCAATGGGAAATTGTGCCCATTGATTGCTATGATGCTGTTTTAAACTTCAAAGCTCTTCAATTACCTAGATCAACAAAATCAAATGTCAGCTCCTTTCAAATGCTTATGAGAATGAAGCAGAAGTAAATTGATAGAGAAATGAAATTAAATATCATTTAGGTGCTGTTTTCCAATTAACTTAAAGTGTTTTATTGGAAGTTTTTGTTAGAAAAGAGCAACAATTGAGAATGTCATTTAATGCCTTTTGATCTAACACCTCTAGTGGGGGGAAAATTATGCCTAGTGAGTTGTCTCTTCTGTGTAGATAAAGCATTGGGATATAGCATCTATTTCACAGTATAAGGTCATCCAGCACCAGCGTAGGATTACATCTGTAGTATGTATAAAACTAAGTCCTTTATAATTTTTAAAATGTAAGATTTTTTGAGGGAATTTTAAATATTGAATCTGAAAAGCTTAAGTGAAATGATGCGTTTCTTCAGATCTGTTACATAATTGAAAATGTCATTTAATTCACTTTATCCAGAAACCAGATTGTTTAAAATGCCTATTGATCTTGGATTTGTGTTTATGTGTATACTAGAGGCCTTGTGCACTGATTCGTACACTGGTGGGGTCCCTCAGCCTGGCCTGCGGGGATTAGGCTGAAACCAGCTCTCCAACATCCCCCGAGGGGTCCTGGATTGTGGGAGGGCACAGGCCAGGCCGTGGGACCCCACTGGTGCATGAATCAATCCATGAACCAGGCCTCTAGCATGCATATATGATCTTTGGTTAATCTCTTCCTGTCCTCCTCTTCCCTCCTTTCCTCTGAGATTCATCAGTCTGTTCCATGTTTCCATGCCTGTGGTTTCTGCTCCTGCACTGAGCATCTGCCCCCTGGTGGCCAGTGCACATCATAGCTACTGGCCGGTCGGCAGGTCACTTAGCCTTTTATATATATATAGTTTTCTCTTTGTGGCATTTCTTTAATACTGTACATTGCTTCATATTAAAGTCTTTCTATTAGAGTTTAGAATTTGTCTTTAACATATTTAATTTTTATGTCTAACAACTTCAGGAGGTTATGCTATGTTGACAATAAAAATGAAATTGTCCTGCATGAGTTTTTTTTTATGCTCACTCATTTGAAATTTCATTGAATTTTGTGTGTGTCAGGCACTATACTAGTGAAGCACTGCAGATCCAATAGTAATTGTCTCTGCCCCCAAGGAGCTCCTATCTATGTGGGGGAGAGTGATATAAACCATTACATTATGACGATATATGTAATGATGGACTACAAGGAACAGACAGCACACATCCCCTCTCTGCCTGAGATAGGGAGTGCCAATTATGCTGATGTTCAAGCTAAAAGCCACTAAATGAGGAATCTAAGTCACATGTAGTTCCTTAATGAAAATAATACAGGCATTCAAAATAACTTTCAAATAAATGTACTGCCTTAGAACCAATTAAAATGAACTTTCTTAAAACACATGCTGAATTGGAAACTCACATCACTTGTGTTGATTAAGTTTGCTTTAGCCAGCATAATGTCAGGTGTATCCGGCATGATGTGGACTTGAGTCTTGTCCTTGTCCCAGGCTTCTCTATAAAGTCTCTAAAATGAGAAATAAGAGTTGTTAGATTAGTGAATGACATAGTTAACTTCAAACAGGATTACTGAATTCATCTGAATTAAGCCTTATGACAGATAGCATAAGCAGATAGCACACGCAAAAAACAGCTCCAGTATTTCTTGATTTATCTGGGACATAATTGCCTTTCAAAAGAGAGATTATGGATTACCTTTTCCAAGTTACAGATAACCCTGCCTATAAGAAGTCAACCCAAGTAATGGGAGCCTTTGCCAAGATCATCAAATCAAATGGAGCAGCAATTCCCCATCTGTTAGACTGTAAAAGTCTCTCTCATTGGGAGACTGCCCTTGCTTTCTGAAAAGATGACATACTGGTAGTCCCAGTATGTCTAGAAATTAGGGAGTCTCATTTCCTCTGTGGTTTATTATTTATAGTCATACCACATAATTATTTGTGGGAGGGGGGTTAGGATTCCCAAAAAGATTTCATATGAAAACTTATCAAAAATCCTTGTACATCCCAGAGCCATTCTCTTTGTCTTTCTTCACAGAAGATAAAGGATCCAAACAAAAATCTCACTGATTTACTAAAACTAGGAAGTTAACCTTGTCAGAGAATCTTTCTACATTCTCATAAATGACAAAGTATAAAATAGCAATGACAGTGGAGAAACTTGGAGACACTATTTTAAACAAGTGATCAAAGTTAAAATATCAGTAAAGGGACAAATTGATGCCATGTATCTCCTGGTATAATGTATGGAGGAGGATACAACATGTGTTATCCTGTAAAAATACAAAACTTGAATCTAATCATATCATGAGGAAACACCATACAAACCCAAATTAAGGGTGATTCTATAAAATAACTGGCTTGTGCTCTTCTCAGATGTCAAGGACTTGCAAAAAAAAGAAATAGTGAGAAACGAGTCCAGATTCAAGAAGACTAAAGACTTGACAAATGAATTCAATATGTGATCTTTGATTGGATACTGGATCAGAAATTTTTTAAAATTTTGTCTAAAGAACATTAGCGGTAAAATTGAATAAATTCTGTAGACTAGTATTGTTTCAACATTAATTTCCTGATTTTGATCATTGCACTGTGGTTATGTTCTTTCGAATGTGCTTGTTTTCAGGAAACACACAATGAAGTATTTAGGGATAGAGTGGCATTGTGAAGATGAAAGAAAGAGGAGAAAGAGAGAGAAAAAAGCATTTGTAAAATTATTTGTACTATTTTTGCAACTTTTCTGTATGCCAGAAATTATTTCATTATAAAAAATTTTGGAAGTATCATTGGTTTCTTGGGTTTATGAATTTCCCTTTGAGGCACGCAGTATGGAGCGTGTGGGGTTGGCACTTTTCTCCTTCCTGAGCATGCTTACTCCAGTCCATATAACCCAGAGAAGGTAACTAAGACCTTCAGGGCAAAAACCAAGCAAGCCTGTGAATTTCCATATACATTTTTCCTGGTTCTGCGCTAACCTTTCTGACTAAGATCCGAGTTTCTCAACCTGCGCTATTAGCTGTATCCTGGATGATTCTTTGTAGGGATGCGTCCGGGAAGGGGCTGTCCCATACATTCTGAGATGCTGGCAGCATATCTGTCTTCTATCCACTAGATGCCAGTAGCATGCCACCCTCAAATTGTCACAACCCAAAAGGTCTCTAGGTGTTGCCGAATGCCCCTGTGTAACAAAATTGTTCCTGGTTGAGAACCATTAAGTCGGGCCAGATGTTTAATGGCATGTGTCACTTTTACTCCATGGAAAACAGAGAAAATGCTAATATTTGTTTATTCTGAGGTAGATGTATTGGTCTATTCAAAAGGAGAGACAGCAGGCTCAAGGACCTCAGGGCCCCTCTCCTGAGACCTGAGGGGAGTAATCTCTCAGCATTTCTGTAACCAGGGCGCACTGTTGACAAGTCTGTCCTGAGGCATTGATGTTGATAAATTTCATGACCCAGGGTTTTTCTCTTGGCCACCTTAGTAGCTCAGAGCTTTGTACACAGGCCTGCTTCATGGAGAAAAAAGAAACTTGGACTCAAAGGGGGAAATATTTTCCATAACTTTGTTGCTTTATGATCCAGCTAGTTGGATTCAAATTTCTATCATAAAAAAAAGCTTGAACATTCATGATAAAGCTGACATGTCAGAATTTACTGTAAATTTTGGATACCAAAATTGCAAGAAATCTGTGAGAGGTAGAATGGGAAGAGGGGAGCTACAGTTTATCAAATGTTCACTATAAGCTGATTATGAGCTTATATATATTATGTGAAAACTAATATGTCTGACATGTGTAAAATATATAGCATATTATATATATTTAGATTCTTCTAAGACCCAAATGGTTATTATTATGTATTAATTTAAACTTTCTTACCTGTTCCAGAATCTCAGTGCACATTATTCAACTTATCATAAATTTCAGGGTTATACTTTAGAATTACTCTATACTGCTATCTTTCCTTTATTTTATTCACTAAATATTTATTGAGCACCTAGTATGTGCCAGCTACTGGTGTCAGTGCTAGAGAAGGAAGTTAAAGATGGGAGATATATATATATATATATATATATATATATATATATATATATATATGCTTTACCTAAACAAAATGCATTATAATTATCGGTAAGAAAATAAACTCTTTATAACATTTCCATTGTATCTGTGGTGCAAGGTACTGAGGCTATCTCTCTCTTACAGACTATACCCCAATAACAGCATACAACAACAAAATCTGGGGTTTAAATACACTCAACTTTAAAAAAAAGTATGTTTTATAGTTTTCTCATTACACTTTGAATAAATGAACAAACAAGCTTTGGGGCACAAAAATTGATACCCATTTTTACACGATCCAGTGTGGGGTAGTTGATAATTCAAATGAAGCAACTAAATGTAAAACATTATGCTGGGTTGTGCTATCTGTGTGATGTGCTGCTGTTATATTGAACACCTACCAAGTATCAGGCACTATAAGTTATTTCATTTATTTCCGAAAAATCATACTCACATCACTCCTATTTTTGGCATTGGCCTTTGCCAGAACTACGTCCATGGCATCAGGAATGCTGGTGAACTTGTTTTTGTCTGCAGGCTGGCGATACTTCTTCTCACTGATGATTTCTGAGGCCCGCTTGTTCTTTTCTGCCTCCAAAGAACCCAGGGGACTCCATCCTATGCCTCTCAGCCACTCGAGGTCAGACTTATACAGATTCTGTGAAAAAACAAAGCAAGCCTCAAAATCCCATCCTCCTCGGGGCCCTTGACTCAAGAGAGTCTATGCATTCACAAGCAGATCTGTTTTGGATATTCAGTAATAATTCCTCTTTCTAGTTTCTGTCTCTCTGCAACTAAATGGCCTTTCCTTTGAGATAGGAAGTTATATATAAACAATTAGATTTAATAGATGCTGACCTCACTCTGTATTTCATAAACTTTTTTAGCTTGGATAACATCGTTCTGGTCGGGCAGGCATGTCCACTGGTGCAGGTAGTTCTTGTAGTCCACATCGCTGACCAAGGCCTGGCATTTCTTGGCCAGCACCACCCCCAGCATGTCCACGGGGCTGGTGTACTTGGTCTTCCACTTCTCAAAGTCCTTCTTGTACTCTCTGTCACTCTGCATTTTGGCTACGTTCATGGACAGCACAAGCTTTGGATCATCTTGCAGACTCCGGAATCCAATATGGTGGCCGAGTTGCTTGCGGTAGCCTTGTTTATATTTAAACTGAAATCAGAGGAAACAGTTATTTTAGTTACATAAACAGAGGTTAAGTTCAGTTTGCGTTGGTTGTATGTGTGTTTTTGAAAACTGAAATGAGAGAAGGTATGTCTATGTTAACGTAGTAAGAAATGTAAAAACTTAAGCAGAGACTTTCAAAGAAATGTAATGTAATTGAATATTCAGAGAGGTTGCAGTGAGAAATTAATTCCAATACATTGTGTATGCTGACTTTATTTTTATTTTATTTTATTTTTTAAATTGTTTTATTTCTTAGGCTGACGCTCTATCCACTGAGCCAAACCGGTTAGGGCTGTATGTTTGTTTTTGAAAACTGAAATGAGAGGTGTATCTATGTTAATGTAGTAAGAAATGTAAAAACTTAAGCAGAAACTTTCAAAGAAATGTAATGTAATTGAATATCCAGAAAGGTTGCAGTGAGAAATTAATTCCAATACATTGTGTATGCTGACTTTAAGGCAGTGTTTGATAAAGCACTTATGATATCTTTATGGAATAATGGGAAAGAATGGGCTGAATGGCAAAATTTCAGAAGATTCATGACTTGATGAATGGCCTAGTAGTGTAGATTAATTAAGCACCAGGATTTTTAGTGACTCGCCATATGGTTGTCATATAAATTTGTCCTGTTCAGGATCCATTTCTTAATGCACATATGGCTAAAAACAGCTAAATATGTTAGATTTGAAAAAAATTCTACAAATTCTACATGATCTCAACATATTGCCAACGTGGATCAAAACAAACTACATGAATTTCAGAAAGTAAAAGTGAAATCCAGTATTTAGATTCAATTGGGAAAATCACATTAATACCAGATGACAATAACAACAATGATAATAGAGATAGTAATAGCAGCATTTACATAATATTAGATGCTGAGCGCATATTACACCTCATGGAAGTAGATTCCACTCTCTCTTGACACCCAGCTTCATGGTTATGTATATTAAAAATACTCAGGAGTTCAAGTTGACTATGAGCTCTATGTGGGCAATCTCACAAAACTGCTTATAAAAAAGTATCATCACAGATTCTGTAGAGACACAAAGGCAAGTCAGGAGCTCATTTACTCTTGTCTGACTTCATGTAACAGGAAGACAACACCAAGGTGTAGGCACTCTATTTTGAGAGGGGTTTTGAAAATAAACAGGGTAAATTACAAGTAGAATGATCAGGAGATTGATTGAAGGAATTATAAAATCAAAGGAGAATAAGTAAGAAACTTCAAATGTTTGAAGAGATATCAGGTAAAAGAGGAAATAAGATACTTTGTGGTGTTTCTAAACACAGAACTAGAGCTGATGGGTAACATAGTTAAGTTCCATGTAAGATAATGTATAATAACAATTCCAGATGATCCAACAAGGAAATGGACACAAAAATCCTTATATTTTGTAAGTATTCACAGACTGGATGGCCACGTGTTAGAGATGGAGAGAAGGTAAGCCATTGAGTAGGTAGATTGGATTAAATAACCTTTAAGTTATCTTCTAACTCTAAATTCTATGATTTTAATTTATTAAGTATTTATAAAAATAGCTTAAATTTTCTTAAATTTTATAGATACAAAAACCATTTGAAACCAAAGAGATATAATCTCTACAATGGTGGGAAAGTTCACTTATAGTTAATTTAATTTTGGGGTAAGATTTCAAAAGTTTCTAACCATAGGTTCACATGGAAAGAAAACAGGTACTACCAAATGTTGCATTGTTAGAAAATGATTGATGCATTTCTTCAGTTCCTAAGCTATCTTTACCTTATGGGGAGCACATAACATTAAATAAAAATGAGTTTATGTTCCGGGGGACATACAATCATCATTATTGCCATTATTGCTCTGGTTTCATCACACATTGATTCATTTTACTGAGGTATTGACCTTCAAGCCAGAAATTAGGTAATAATACATTATCTAATTAGGTTTCCAACACTTCTGGAGTGCCACCGATTAATTGGATTAGGGAGAATCTTCTCTTATATTCTTAGCATTTATTGTTAGAGTCTGTCTTTAGAAAGTCTTTCTCTCCAAACCCATTTTTTGTTTTGTTTGATTTTAAAGGTTTTGATTAAGATGTTGTGCTTCCCTATGAAATTATGGTAATTTATTCTCTACAGCCAAGGTCCTCTGATTTTTGTGTGATTAATTCTTGGGATTAACAAAATGAGGCATTAAGGATAAAAATACATCCTTACAGAAGTCAGAGTAGGACTTACATCACTAGCAATGTCTCTCGAAGCTTTGGCCAGCTGTACAGAAATTGCATCAACTGGGAGATCATAGCCTTTCTTCAGAGCTTCTTCCCATCCAAGTTTATAGAGTTTCTGAAAATTAAAGAAATTATTTAATATTCAGTGTATATTAAAACCCCAACAAATTCCTGAAATTTACCTAGAGAATAGAGATCTGGGTAAACCTAACATCATCTACTTCCTCTCTAAAGATGGGGATAAAAACAAAACAAGCTGTTTAATAGGGCACTGACTAAGCATCACATGGTCTGGCTTCAGTTTTTTGGCTGAGATACCCCTCCTCCCCAGGATAAGTGAGTAGGGCCTTTTCTGTTCACTCATTTATAGGCATAGATCAGATATATCAGGTAACTTTCCCATGCTATGTACTCATATTTTGAACACAGATGCTAAAATAATTGATAACAAAAAGGTGACAAAATATTGATTATCTAATAAAACTAATAGATGATGAAATGTCTTTTGTAAGGTGCAATAAATGAGTTAACCTTTCTGAGTCAAATTCATTGAATGGAAGCATGTGTGTGAAAACTGGATAATAATAAAAACAGCTGAAAGCCATCCAGTACTATGTACCAGGCACTGTGCTGAGAGCCTTACATGAAATTTCTCACTGGGCCCTCATAGCAATTCAACGTCATAGGCACTTTTATGGTCCCAATTTTAGGGATGAGGAAACTAAGGTTTAGATTCAATATTATACAAATTATAAATGGCAAAACCAAAACTCATACCAGTTCTGTTTGATATAATATTTTCTTTCCATAATTATTTACTGATTTCCTACTCTCTGACAAACATAAGAAGTACCGAGAAAAACAAAACAGGTACAGCATTTGCCTCCGTGGAACATACAGTCGTAACTGAAGCTCTTGCTTTTATCCACATTTTGCAACATCCCTAGGCTAGCCAGTTTGTGTCATTCATTTCCAATGCTTTAGCATTTATTTACATCAGTTATTTACCATTACATCACTTAATAAGTTTAATTAATTTTGAGCCCAATTTTTATAAACTTTACCTGACTGTATATTGTTTGATTCTGCTTGGCTTGTAAAATATCCGGTGTATCAGGCATCAAATGAATCTTGGTTTTATCTTTGTTCCAATCAACAGTGTATAATTGCTGGGAAGTTTAAAAAAAAGGCATTTGAAATTTGAATAACTTTTAGAACAAACCAGAAAGAAAAAAAAATGCAGCAGAGTATTGGAATGCACACAATTTGAATTAAATTAATTTATAACTAAAGTAGCATATAATTCAGAGAAGACACCAAAACCAAACTCAGATTTTAAAACAGAACCTTTTAAATGTTTTCTTCTATGATAAATAAAAAATACTTAAGATATAATAATTTAAAAAATAATTTCTAACTTAATGAGAAGGGCAGGAGAAATAAAAATACGGGGTAGGCAGCAGAAGAAAATGGTGTAGGGGCGCGCTCTGGAACTGTCTGCCCTGCCCAGTAGTGGTGAACCAGAATCAAACATCCCAAACAAGAACCAGAGGCTGCTAGCTCCGCCTCACTCGGGACTGTACGGAAGGATGGCTGTTTCGTCTACCTTGTTCATGGTAAGCGCATTCTGCTTGGCAAGAACCATGTCCATGGAGTCAGTCAGCTTCTTAAACTGGAAAGTGCTAGGGTGCTGGCGGTATTTCTGATCACTGGCATATTCAGTTGCTTTCTTGGCCTTCTCCACTTCTAGGGAACCAGCTGGACTCCAGCCAAGCCCTTTGTACCATTCGTTGTAGTCCTGCTTATATTCATTCTATAAAGACAAGAGGCAAATCTACTTTACCTTACCAATTTAGACACAAAGTGTGGCATAGAAGACTGTGATCCCTCCCCATGCTAGCAATCCATCGCCCAGAAAAGAGAGAGCCTTACGTCACTCTGTATGTGATTCATATTCTTGCTCAGCTGGATGCTCATGGCATCTGGAAGGAGGATGTACTTGTGAATCAGGTGCTTATAGTTGGTGTTGGAGATGTTGGTTTGGGCATCCTTGGCGGCCGTGACACTGAGCATGTTGGGAGGGGTGTGGTAGCTGGTCTTCGTCTTCTCATAGTTTTTCTTGTACTCCCGATCAGATTGCATCTTAGCCACTTGCATGGAATGGACTAACTTGGGATCATCCTCAAGACTGCGGAAACCAACCATTTTCCCCCTCTCCTTTTCATAGTTATATTTATATTTATACTGTGAAGAAAATTGGAAGATTTATTCAGAGCAATTCAAATCATTCTAGTGTCAGCATTCTGTACTTCATAACAAGTAATACTTGTATAGAATTCTACAGTTCACAAAACACATTTTCCACATTTATTTGTATAACTTGACACAACCCTACCTTACCAGATAGATAGCAAAGTTATTGCCCCCATTTTATGGATAAGTAAGCTGAGAGCCAGAGGTGAGGGACTTATAAGGTCACTAAGGATTAGAAGCCAGATTTTATGATGATACACCATACTGACTTCCATACATATTCTGCTGTTAGTGTTAAAGAGGTCTACAGTTGGTAAGAGAGTATAGCAAATGAGAGGAAAGGAGAGATGGGCAACAGCGATAGAGGAAAGAGAAAGTATAACTGGGGGGTGGCAAAGGAAAGAGTGCTCTGAAATGTGCTTCTCTCACTACCCCCAAATCATTCAGCACTCACTATGAGTGGATTTCTTGGACAAACAACCAAATGAAAGAACTGAGTTTCACAAAGCTTAATTATGGCAGTGGTGTGCTGGTACACCAGCTCCCTAGGGGAAAAAACCCTAAATTATCATCTTTGCCAATTTCTGTGATGTAAATACTCCCACTGTGGCTGATGTCAAGCTACCAACAGTTTAATAACCGGTTTGCACAATTCCTGATTATTTAACCATCAGTTGTCATCAGCACCCCCAGCACAGCACTTCACGAGACATCCTGTTAGGAAGACAGATCCTAAGAGGCAAGAACAGTACAAGTCTTTGGATTTCTACAGGCCATAGCCTTGGTGACGTAGGGATTCTCGCCCCCCAGAAATACCAGAGAAAACAAAAGCGCGAAGCTAAGAGGCATTCACAGAATAGAATGAGGCTCTTGTGAGCAGGCACATCCCCATCCCCCATACTCTAGTACTAAGTTTCTCCAGAACTGAGCTGTTACTATTCTGGTAGATTAGAACCCCCCAGCCAGGGGACTGCTCTCCTTCAGACTTACATCACTTGCAATATCTCTTGAGGCCTTGGCAGCTTTGATAGAAATGGCATCAGTCCTGAGATCGTAGCCTTTCTTTTTAGACTCTTCCATGGAAAGTTTGTAGAGTTTCTGTAAAGAGAGGCCAGAGAATAGTTTTCTTATAAATAGGTAAGCCTAGATTTATTTTTAAAAAGTAAACTAGCATTTTTTTTATTTTTGAACAGAATGTTTCACTGGTGGATCAATGGCTACATGTTCTCACAAATAACATAACTGTGTTTAGAAAAAAATCAATTACAAGCTCATACATATCTTCAAGAACCTACCAGGAAAAAAAAGAAAAAAGAAACTACCAGAAAAAGTAAAAGTTCTCCATCTCTATGAAGTTATAAATATGCTTTTTAAAAATGTGAGTGGGGGTGTGGGGGGATAAGGACACATATGTAATACCTTAATCAATAAAGAAAAAATTAATAAAAATAATAAATAAATAAAATAGGAATAAAAAGTTTATATAGAAAAAAAAATGTGAAAGCCCAGTAGATTCTTACTGATGCATTTTATCAAATAAGAGTCCAGGGATGACTACAAAACAGCCACATTCTTACATTAAAAAATTTCATTGTTTTGCAGTTGATATTTTTATTTATATAATTGTGTTGACTCTACAACCCAAAAAGAAGACAGCAATTTCAAATCCCTATGTAATTCAAACAAAGGAAAGAAAAGATAAATAAAACTTGGCAGAATTAGAGGATTTCCTAGCAACTATGGTTAGGATGAGAAAGGAAGTGAAATAAATCACCTATGCATTTTCTGACATTAAGTGTTGTACATTTCTTTTTATGAGGCTTGCCCAAATTCTTCAAAACGTGCATCTTCCTTTTCCATTTAACTTTCCCCAGACCCCTTCTTTAGAACCATCTCAAAAGCTTGGTGGATGGATTCTAAGAATGAAGTCCTAGGATTCTCACTTCCGTTTTCTCTTCTCCTGGCCCACAAGTGCTTCTCTTCTTGCCAAGTATCTTAGTTTGAGAAGGAGGACCTGCCCCTAAAACAAAATGGACCTGCCCTTCAAATTTCAATTGCTGGGCCTGAGTCCCATCCACAGTTCAACTCCAACAGTTTGCAAAGCAAGACAGAGAAAGATTCTCATTTTTGGATTCCCACTCTTACTTTCAAAACATTTACTCTTATAATTAAGGCATATTGATTAGCTAATTCATTTTTACTGCTTCAAATAGGCAGGAAAGAAAGATGACAACAGGGGTAATGATACTTACATCGCTCATGTTAACGGCATTTGCCTTTGCCAAAATAATCTGGGGGATATCGGGCATGATGTGGATTTTGGTCTTGTCAGCCTCCCATGCTTGTTTGTAGAGGTGCTAGAGAGTACAAACAAACAAACAAAAAACCCCGTGGAAGTCAATATCTTACAAGGAGCCTTGCTTAGTACATATATGTCATTGTACATAAATATCAATATTTTATGTATTTTATTAGTTAGGTCTTATTTTTATAAAATTTAAATAAAAAGGTGCTCATTTAAACAAGACAATGGAGAGAATGTCTTAGGATAGAAAAGAAAATGTCCTATCCCCTTATTGGGCAGCCTGGAGATCGCATCTCCACTCTAAAATTTTCTAGGATATTAAAGCCCACATATAGTCCTTTTTAAATATCAATGAGGACATATATACATAATAATCTACATCTTGCCTTTTTTACTTAATAATATAGGTTAGAGATCTTTTAAGCCTCTTAAAATAATTTACTTTATATAAAAAGCTTACTATCCCATGAGGAGGTGTAACCCAATGGACTTAGCAGGTTCTTTGCTGACAGCGTTTGATTTGTCGTTTGCAGTCTTCTACAAGTCATGGCGCCATGGTCTTAGTGGTGGACCTAGAACATGTTGCCCCAAATATTGGCAGACAGCCTCCAGTTGTCACCTGCTGCACAGTTTGCTGCCTCACTCAAGAGCACACCCTTCCCTGGTGGCCACATCCAGTGACTTATCAAAGTGTGAATGGCCAGGCCAACGCAGGACGCATCTGCCAGGTCACATACACTCAAGGGCCTCACAGTCAGACTCTTCTTTCTGCGTGGTTCTCCCTCCCACAGGTACTGAATCCTAAAAAGTGCCTCATACTCTAAATTGCATCTCAGCATCTCTATTTAGAGATTCTAACCTGCAAAAATATATTAGTGTATGTGTGTGTGTGTGTGTGTGTGTGTGTGTGTGTATCTTTGCACATATATAGGGGTTTCTGTAGGGTATTGGGCATGTGAATATTTTTAACAAATATTAAAAATATGTTGATTAGAAGTTCACATTAACATGAACTCTTTTGCAAATACTCTATATAACAACTTTTTAATCTTTGCAATCTGATAGTTAAAAACTGCTATTTCTGTTTTAGACAAGTTCAATAAGAAAACAAAAACAAAACTTCTAGAGCCTTCTTCTAGACCAGGGATCAGTAAACTTTTCCTGTAAAGGGGCAGGCAGTAAATATCTCAGGTTTCATGGGTCAGAAGATCTCTGTCATTAACTACTCAACTCTGCTGTTGTAGTTCAAAAGCAGCCCGAGAAAACATATCACATTTTAATTAATTTAAATTTAAATTGCCACATGTAGTGGCTGTAGTATTAGCACAATCCTAGTGGAAAAAGCAATAGCTAGTCATCAGAGTCTAGTTCTAATCCAGACTCAGTAGTTAACCTGCTGTGTATCTTTAGGGGAGGTGCCTTGCCTCGCTAGGCCATGGTTTTCTCAACACTACAATGAAAGGATTCAACTTGATGATCACCAAGCTATCGCTCAGTTTTAGCATTTTCTATTTCTATGATTCTCATCTTGGTATCATTATTCTGAAATGTTAATCATTAACAATGAAGAAAAATGAAAGTTTTAATATTTTAAAAATAAATGTACGCTTGTGATAGTTTAAATTCTAAATGTTAAAAAGGGCATTGCAAGTCATGCCTTGTCTTTTAGGCAAGTTCCTTTCAAGGAGGTTGGTCTTCTTGACAAATCTGTTTTCTCAGAAGACTCCAGGGGATTTACTCAGAGACAGCATAATACAGCTCTATCTTTAGGACCATCATTTTCTGCAACTGTTTAATGTTACAGTCCAAATAATTTCCCCCATTTTTAAAATTTTTTAAAATATATTTTTATTGCTTTCAGAAAGGAAGGGAAAGGGAGAGAGAGAGATAGAAACATCAATGATGAGAGAGAATCATTGATTGGCTGCCTCCTGCATGCTCCCTGCTAGGGATCAAGCCTGCAACCCAGGCATGTGCCCTGACCAGGAATCAAACCGTGACCTCCTGGTTCCTAGGTCGATGCTCAACCACTGAGCCACGTCGGTTGGGCTCTCCCTTTTTCTAATCAACAGCATTGCAAATTGTGATCCACATAATATAGCCAATGCTCTGCAACTATATTATTACTTGTAACTTAAAAACAGATGTCCAAGGTTGATGACTTGTTCGTCCTGATATCAACTTACAACTAAGAAATACACTAAGGCTTTTCTAAAAGCTGGAATTATTAGTAATCCAAGGAACTACTGGTGGAGAAAAATTGCTCTCATGATTGCCCAGAGAAGGCCCTGGCTCAGAATGCTGCTATAGCCACGTGACCTAGGAGTCTGCTCTGATCCAACCAACCAGCTAGGAAGCAGGGTAGGGTGCAAAAAACCCAGCTGTTATCAGGCAGTCTTCTGATTCAAACTTGTGAACTACTCAAACTCACCTTAGAGGGAACCCTTTTCAAGATTTGCATTATGGGGTAGAGAGGCTCATTGAACATTTGGGTGGGGGCACTTATTAAGACTAATTTTTTTTAATTACAAGGTTCTCTTTCAAGGTAGAGTAAACATTAATTATGATGCCCTAAAACTGTCAGGAAAATCTGAAGATTAAATATAAGATATACCTGGCTTCTTCCTGATACAGATGAAACACTACATTATTGAAAGATTTACCTCATTCATAATTTTGGCATTATTCTGAGCCAAAACCATGTTCATTGAGTCCATCAAGGTGGAATACTTCAAAGTGTCTGGGTGTTGGCGGTACTTCTTTTCACTGATAATCTCCATGGCTTTCTTGTTTTTCTCAGCCTCCAGGGAGCCCAGAGGGAGCCATCCAACGCCTTTCATGAAGTCATCAAAGTCGGCTTTGTATTGATTCTGCAAAAGAGGAAAAGTTCCAGAAGGAGAAGAAACCAAAACTTCCAGGAAACACGTGTGGGTATTTGATATTCCATAAGTATATTGAACTTTGACTATTTTTATCCCTAAACTTCATCTTTTATACATTTTCTTGCATGAGAAATTAAAAACAAGCAGTAATATTTTTGTGACTTGTGTTTCTAAATGCCTTCCTGAAGAAAAAGTGCTAAAAAATACCAAGTATATTAATTTACCACACTATTATCTCAAGAACCGTGACTATGCTGGCCCAACTTTCTTACAAAAATTCTTAAGGTCCCTTAAGATGACTTATGGAACCCATTTCTCTCTTTTGCTATAAGTCTTTGATCAGTCACCACTGTTACAATTCCCTCAGGTATATTGGAAACCTCACTGGTACTTTGCACAAATTTCATTTTTCTCCCTTCAACTCTGACATTTTCTTCTACACTTGTGTACTTGGCTGCTTTCATTTGGGCACTTATGTACTCCTCATATACGTAATATATTTATATGTAATATATTTATGTAATAACATATATTACATATATATTTTTTACATCTATTGGTTATATTACATATACATATATAAAATTATACATATGAGATAATAGCTCAGTTTTTACATTTCCAAAGGGAAATACAGGTTTGGGGCCTGCCTTTGGTTTATAATTTAAATTCACTTTCTCCAGCCACCAGATGTCCTCTATAGCTGAATTCTTGGCTCTCTACTGTCTGTGCCTTCCTCACACTCATTCCAATAAGCTGCCTCAGCCATCACCTCCTCAAAAGCTGGACATAGTGAAATGAATGCTGGTTGGGAGCGAGAGGCAGGAGCTATCACATCATCTGAGGTCCTGCTTTCCCTCGTGCTCCTCTATCAGGAGCCTTTCATGCCTCTGACTCTCTTTGTTTGACATACTTCGTTCAACACATTCTTTCTGAAACCAAATTTCATTTGCCATTGCCAAATCCAGCACCCAACAAGGCTCACAGCAGTAATGGTAGAAAATAAGACTTTCATTTCTAAAAATTATCCCTTTTCGTTAAAAATAAATAAGTAAATTTAACCTAAGGTAAAAAATGAAACAACTTATTGGGAAGTTACGCATTAATTTCTTTCAGGATTTTCAAAATGTCACTACTTATGGTCATTACTGATTTGCTTATTTTCCAGAGTAAACGCTCTGCAAATGGCATGGCTGTCACATACATCACTTTGAATCTGCATCATGTTTTTGGCCAATTCGAAGTTCATGGCATCAGGAAGCATGTTGTAGGTGTGGATCACATTCCTGTAGTTGGTGTTGCTGGCCACTTCCTGAGACTTCTTGGCCGCCACCACACTGAACATGTCCACTGGCGTGTGGAAGGATGTCTTGGATTTCTCATAGCCCTTCCTGTACTCCCGGTCTGACTGCATCTTGGCCACTTGCATGAAGTGCACCAACTTGGGGTCGTCCTCCAGGCTCCGGAAGCCAATGTGCTTCCCTTTGCCTTGTTCATAGGCTTGCTTGTATTTGAACTGTAGACAGAAAATACAACCATGGTGATGAAGATAGTGGAGGAACGAGAATATAATAAACTAGATGCCTACAGCTTTGTCATAGGTTTAGAGCAGCCGTGGGCAAACTACGGCCTGCGGGCCGGATCCGTTTGAAATGAATAAAACTAAAAAAAAAAAAGACCGTACCCTTTTATGTAATGATGTTTACTTTGAATTTATATTAGTTCACACAAACACTCCATCCATGCTTTTGTTCCGGCCCTCTGGTCCAGTTTAAGAACCCATTGTGGCCCTCGAGTCAAAAAGTTTGCCCGCCCCTGGTTTAGAGCTACCCTAAAACTAGAAAGAAAAGAGCTCATAGGGGGCAGGGAGCAAAATCTTTTTATTTCAAATTCTGTGCCAGACGTAGGTCCATGGAAAGAAAGTGATCTCAGAATTAACGAAAGCAATGTGGACATCAGCTGTCCAGGGTGCTTTAGAAAGCAGCTCTTCCCACTCAGCTGTCTGACCAGCAGAAAAGGCTGCAGACACAGTGTTTCATGCTGCATCTTTAAATTCAGGAAAAGCCTGGTCAGGGGTGTCCGAGGTAAAATCTATAGTTTCATCTCTATATTTGTTTAGAATTGCCTATAAATGATTAGAATACTTTAAAAGCAACTTATTTTAGCAAGACCCAGTCACTTTTTACATTAAATAATGGACAAATGATTAGAGGGTCCTTGGACTGAATGAAGGGATGTAGCTTGTGTGTTACACAAGACGATGGTCCCACCAACCCTGGGTAGAGCTGACTGCAGCTCCTGAAAACACACAAACTCCGCTCAGCCTAAGGAAAGCCCAGCGGAAGCACTTACATCACTGGCAATGTCTCTAGAGGCCTTTGCAGCCTTTATTGAGATGGCATCCGGCCTCAAGTCATATCCTTTCTTCTTTTCTTCTTCCCAACCAGCTTTGTACAGTTTCTAAGTGATCAAACAGAAAAAAAGAAAAGAAAAACGTCAGCATCTTTTCATTTGGGTTAGGACGAGGATCCTGATTTCTGGCTCGTAAAAGACAGACATTCCATAAGCGTTAGTTCACTTCACCTCCTCTACTTTTGTTGTTCATCTACTTACATCACTCATGGTGATTTGGTTCATTTTGGAGAGTAGAATGTCTGGCGTATCGGGCATGATGTGAATGGTGGTCTTGTCTTTGTTCCATTTCTCAATGTAGCGCCTCTACAACAAGAAGGGCAGGCACGTGACTGCACAGCGGGACCAGTGTGTGGGAGTGCTAGGAAGGGGAAGAGACTCACAGCTCCACGGGGAAGAGCTTAACTCTGATGTTGGAAAATGGGTGAAATAGCAGGAGGGGCTGATGAGACTAGGCACACGCTGAGGACAAAAATGATCACACAAGGGAATCCTTTTCCACTGAAACAACAAATGCCATCTTGCCTCATCCCCACATGATGTAGGTTTTGTAGTTTTTGTCCCACCCTCAGCTTGGTGTTGACAGCCCGAGGGTCAATATGACTGAGAATCTCTAGACATGACAAAAGATACAGAATGCCCCTCCTACCACCACCACCAGGACCATCAGAAAGATTAAAATGCCGACAGAGGTCATAGTGGCAGCGCCAGGCTCAGGGGCATGAGCACTATGAGGGTTCTGGGGCTGAGGCCAGCAGGTGAGTTCTTACCTTATCCATAGTCAGTTTGTTACTCTTGTTAAGTTCTTGTTCCATTGTGTCCATGGAGTACGTGAACTTCAGCTTCTCGGGGTGCTGGCGATACTTCCTCTCGCTAAGAATCTCTCCTGCTTTCTTTGCCTTCTCCACTTCTAGGGAATCTATTGGGACCCAGCCAATCCCTTTCATCCAGTTGGTGAAGTCGGATTTGTATAGATTCTTTACAATATAAAAGGAAAATTTGAACTCAGAAAGAGTCAGGGCATGGGTTTCTTTAGTTAGATGATTCAATCATTACCAAAAAGAAAGAAAAAAGGAGTTGGGGGAGAATAACTGGCTGTTTATTCTCTATTATCTTTTGGAAAACAATTAATTATAAAAGCTATTACATTCATGGTGGTTTCTAACAGGAAATCCTGACCCAATAATTCCTTTAAAAATTTAATTTTCTTGGGGTGAAAGTGAACAGAATTTTGCATTAGAAAACATATTATAAAGTACTCATTTAAATCTATTTTTTAAGGATACATCGTATATTGGGTCCAACATCCAAAGTTCTAAAATATGTATATAGTAACCCCAAAAGGAAGCTACCTATAGTTCAAATGAGTAAAAGCCTAAAACTCCAAATTCTAGAGAGGACCCCTAATTATAGTGAGTCTAGCCAGGTTTAGGGTGGAGTGAGTGGAATTGCCTATTTCTTGTTCTTCCCTCCTGCCAACTAGAAATGAATAATTCTATGCCAACAATCTGTTGATTGTTACATACATCGCTTTGAATCTGCATCGCGTTCTTGGAATGCTCCACATTCATGGCATCCGGCAGCAGAGTGTAGTTGTGGAAGGGTTGTCTGTAGTTGGTGTTGGTAGCAACCTCCTGAGATTTCTTGGCCGCCGTCACACTGAACATATCCAAGGGAGTGTGGTACCTGGTCTTGCTGGCTTCATAGCCCTTTTTGTACTCACGTTCTGACTGCATTTTGGCTACATTCATGTAGTGAACCAGTTTAGGATCATCCTGAAGACTACGAAATCCAATTTGCTTGCCTTTGGCTTTCTCGTGGGCCTCTTTATATTTGAACTATATGAAAAAGAAGGGCAGACAGAAGTTTGATAGGGTAGAGTAGGAAATACTAAAGTATTAAACTGAATTTACCTAACAAATTAAGCAATAGATAAATCCATTCTGAATCTAGTGTTTTAACATTGTTAAATAAACAACTAGCAAATAATTTTTAATGGATGGTCTTTAAACATGTTCTGAAGATAATCAAGAATGGAATAATTTGTAGTTTATATCCAGATTATTCATAACTAGATTCTTTGAATATGTTCAAAGGTTCCTGAAATTTTTACTTATTAAGGATTTGGTAGAGAGAGGAAGGGAGAGGGAGAGAGAGAAACATTGATGAGAGACATGATCTCCTGCTTCCTCCATGCCCTACTGGAGGTTGATCCTGAAACCTAGGCATGTGTCCTGACTGGGAATTGCACTGGTGACCTCTTGGTGTATGGGTTGACACTCAACCACTGAGCCACACTGGGTGGTGTATTTTTTTATTATGTTTCCAGTGTTACTTTGCATTATCTTATAAAGTCTTTGCATAATCCTGAGTAAATTTTTGCAATGCCCTTATACGAATTAGTGTATTGGACTACAAATGATAGAGTTTTAAACTCTATCAACATATTATATTAATTCATATAAAAATTATAAATTAATTTGTCAAATTGAATTCAGTATATAACTAAAATCATCTCATTTGAATCTATAATTCTGCCTGGATTTTCATATTTCATCAATTTTTGTGTGGAAATTATAGTATTTAAAAATTGTATTCTTGCCCTGGCCTGTTTTCTCAGTGATTAGAGTATCAGCCCTCACACCAAATGGTTGCAGGTTCAATTCCCAGTCAAGGGCACACACCTCAGTTGCAGGTTTGATCCCCATCCCTGGTCATTCAGGGTAGGTGCGGGAGGCAACCAATTAATTCTCTATCTCTATCTCTGTCTCTGTCTCTATCTCCCTCCCTTCCACTCTCTAAAAATCAATAGAAAAAAATATCCTCAAATAAGGATTTAAAAAATAAAATAAATATTGTATTCTTTTAAAACAGTTGGAGACATTTCCAATTTAGTGACATTTTAGTATACGAAAGCTTTTTTTCTTGACAAAATAAAAATCAGTTTTCAAGTTCATAACAATGAGAGTTCCAAATATTTTACAGTTTTAAAAAATAATTTTCTTTCTGTAACAACTGTATTGAGTTTTTAAATATTTTAAAGTGAAGCAGTGTAAAAAATCATTGTTACTTAGGATACTAGAAAAGTATTTTAATATCATAACTTTTTAATTTTGTTTCTAATATAGTTCATATAGCCTCCATGTGAAGATTTTGAAAACATAAAGTTTACTGCTTTCAAATTAGACTTACATCACTAGCAATATTTCTTGAACTTTTTGCAGCAACAATTGGAATAGCATCTGTTCTCAAATCATAACCCTTAGCGAGAGTTTTCTTCCAGTCTGCTTTATAATAAGCCTTGAAAAAAAAGAAATATTATTTTATTATTTAACAAAATTAAAAGAATGAAACAAGATGCCAAAATCTTTCTTATAAAACATCTCATACTTTACACCTTTCTATTGAGAGAATTTGCGGAGTTAGGGCTATTAGTTCATCTTTTATGTATCTATCAGAGCCTTTTTAAAAAACATCAGTAACTACACAGTATGATCTCAACTGCTTTAAAAATGTATATGTTGGCATAACAAAGCAACTGAAATGTAATGCTTTAAATGTGGAATGACAGATTTTAATTTTTTCATAATTTTTTATATTTCCAGCTTTTCTATAATAAGTATGTAATAGTTTTATTTTCTTGTACTTTTAATAATAAAGCATTTTAATTTACAGAAAGGCATTTAATATTAAAATTAAAATTTCAGATGTATTACCATCCAGTTTTAATTGACCTTCATGTTTAAATATTACTTATAACAGCAGAGAAAAATTCTAAGTAAACCAAAAGCATAGAAATGAGCACCAAAAAAATGTTTATTTGGATATCCAGAGAGCCTAAAAAATTAGGAAGAGTGACTAAGGTATCTTTTAAGAAATGAACACTTTTCTTAAGGTTTGATTATGTTTTTAAATTAGAATTTACCAATTTAAAAAAAACAACCCAAACAAAAGGAAACAATTCATAAGAGTAAATTTAAACATCACTACCAATTAGGTATCTAGACTACCTGAGAGAGATGTTCGTTACATACAAAAAAGAGTTTCTAAAGAAAATGACAGTAAACTTTTTAAAGAAGTTTTAACAAATAACTGAAACAAAAGTTAAATAAAGCAAAATTAACCTTACTACAGACTATGCACTACTGTATTTTCCTATCTTGGCTATCCCATTTTGTTCTTTTTTTTTTTAATGGAACACAACCTACTAGATTGATTTTATAACTCACTAATGAGTCATAGCCCATAGTTTGGAGAAGCCTGCATTAAGTGAAATGTTATGGTAGCCTCATATCCTATGACTAGACGCCTGGTGCATGAAATTCATACACTTGTGTGTGGGGGGGGTCCCTCAGCCCAACCTGCACCCTCTTGCAGTCTGGGAGCCCTCAGGTGATGTCTGATTGACATCAGTTGGACATCCTTAGCACTGCCATGAAGGTGGGAGAGGCTCCCCTCCCTGCCACTGCGCTCGCCAGCTGTGAGCCTGGCTCAGGACTTCTGGCTAAGCAGCGCTCCCCCTGTGGGAGTGCACTCACCACCAGGGGGCAGCTCCTGCATTGAGCATTTGCCTCCTGGTGGTCAGGGCACATCATAGCAACTGGTCGTTCCTCTGTTCAGTCAATTTGCACATTAGCCTTTTATTATATAGAATAAGAGTCTGATCTGAGGACTGTTTATTGGCCTCTGTACACAGAGGGCAAGGAGGGACTGAAGAAAGAGGCAGGTCACTCCAGATTGGTAGGTACATAAGCAAGGGAGCTTATGTATGAGGTCTGTCTTCGGTGGCCTCATAGGAGACCTCCGCACCCACCCATCAGAATCTTAAAAGTTTATATAGAGACCCTAACAGGGTTTAGTCACTCATACCATCCAGGTGGTCTCAACAACACATCGCTCTCGTAAGGCCGTGCCCTTGAAAATGGCTCCCATTGTGGAAACGGGCAGAACGTACATTCCTAGGACAGGGGAGGGGTGAACAGCCTGCAATTGCTCGGGGTCCAGCTAAGGGCCAACTGGCAGTCACAGCTTCTCTATGACCTCCTCTAACAGAAATTCAATGGGGCTCAACTCGGTTTATTCCCCTTAAAATTCTAAGTTCAACTGTTACCCAGAACTGGAAAGGAAAGGCCCCCATTAGCAATGTTAGACTATCACCAGGGAATGTACTCACATCACTCATGTTGAGGGCGTTGACCTTGGCTTGAATAAACTGAGGCAATTCGGGGTCTATCGTGTACTTGTGCTTCAGTTTCTCCCCCTCCACCTTGTAGTTCAACTGAAAACAAAGGAGGCAGCATGCAAACGTCATTAGCCGACAAAATGTAGATTTCCTTAGGCACATACTCCCATAAAAAGCAAGACTGTCATTTGTGTTTTTCCATACGTAAGCCTACCCCAGAGATATTGTGGGTTAAGTTCCAGACCACTGCAATCAAGTGAGTATCACAGTAAAGTGAGAGACATGAATTTTCTGGTTTCCCAGTGCACATAACAGTTATATTTACCCTATACTATAATTTATTAAGTGTGCAATAGCACTATGTCTAAAAAACAATGTTTATACCTTAATTTAAAAAGGCTTTATTGCTAAAAAAAATGCTAATCATCATCTGAGTCTTCAGTGAGTCCTAATCTTTTTGCTGGTGGAGGGTATTACCTTCCATTTGTAGAAAACGCAGTATCTTCAAAGCATAAAAAAGCACAATAAAACGGGTGTGCCTATATAAGGCAAATACCTAAACTATCATACAGAGGGGTTATTAGTAGTGTAGTCATTGGCTCATTTCACCAATAATTATTGGACAGCGCTGTGGGCCAAGTAAGGTGGTAGGTTCTGTGTTTAAAGGGTTGAAAAAGGCAGACCTGTACTTTTGGAGCTTACAGACCAGTAGAAGAGACAGAGAATAAACACATGAATTACAAGGTAGAGTTAGAATTTATGATGTGTTGTAAATAAAATAACTTTAGGAAAGAAACAGGGTGGTCAGCAAAGGCTTTCTAAGGAGATAATTGAAGATAAGGGAGGGGTCCAAGCAGAAGAAGAGCATTCAGGGCCCTGAATGTGGAAAGGGTGTGGCCTGAAAGGCACCGAAGGCAGCCCTGGGTTACAGGGGCTGGAGTGGCTGAGGAGGGCCAGAGCTCAGACAGGATAGGGAGTAGGGCCTCCCAGACAAGTTAATATGTTTAGATTTTATTTTCAGTTCAAGAAGTTACTAAGGGGTTTTAACTATAAGAGGGATGTGATTTGAGCTAAGATGGTCTCTCTGGTTGTAGTGTGTGCCTTGGGCATGGAATCCAGATACCAGATGACTATAGTCCACAGGAGAGATATGGAGCCAGAACTAGGTTGGTGGTGGCTGAAAGACAGAGAGGTGTTGGACAGGACGGCTGAGAGATCTAGGAGACTGACTCAGCAGAGGTGTTGGGTGTAGGGTTCACACAGGGAGGCATCAGTGGCGAAGCCAGGGGCTAAAAACACAGTCTTCTCTTCTTTGCTTTTTACTTACCTCCCTCTTTCGGGTGGAGGTCTTTTAAGAGAACTCTGACATTACCAAATGAGGTGAAGCACTGAGTATTGCAATTAGCCTCTGACTAAGACTAAGGGTCCAGCGAGACCTGGGCTCAGAGAGGTGACTCCCGATGATTCTGAAAGTAAACTGCTTATCTCCTTCCCAGAGGCCTCTCTCTAGATTGCCTCTCACAACATCCAGCTATTGTGCCCCGGGATGAGGACATTATTATGCCCTTTCCCTGGGAAGCTAAGTAGAACTGTTGCAACTCAGAGCAATAAAATAGCTTGGTCTGCAATTCAGACCGAGTGATAGATAATAATACTAATTTCATTCCATATGTCTCATGAATAGCACAGACTCCTCACTTTGGGAAAATAAAGCAGATTTGGAAGTTCTCCTCCCCTCCCAGTTCTATGGATGTTCAAGTTCCAAGGTGCTTTAAAAGTACAACCTCTGAAAGCAGTTCATTTGCTAACATAGATGCAGTCTCACGTATCGAATTAAGAAGGATGTGAAGTGGCTTATCACGGGGTTATTCATCAACACACCCTTCTGAAGGGAAACCACTTACGTCACTCAGCTGCTTTGTGTTCTGCTGAGCCAGAACCATGCCCATGGAATCAGGCACGCTTGTGAATTTGATGGTATCTGGGTGCTGTCGATACTTCCTCTCATTTAATGCATCGCCTGCTTTCTTGGCCTTCTCAACCTCCAGAGAACCAATAGGGATCCAGCCAATGCCCTTGAAGAAGGTGTTATAGTCGTCCTTATACACATTCTGTAAAAGAGCAAGCTCATATGAGGAGATGTCCTAGAGAACAGCCAAGCACCGGTTCTGCCATCTGCAATCCTCTGCAGGGGAAATGAATGGCAACCTTTTCAACTCGCCCCCGTCTGTAGTGGAAGCTATGGTTATGTCTGTCACGGAGCTTCTCACCCAGAATTTGGTAATGAGAAACAGCAGTGCTGTTGTTTGGGGCATTATACAACACAGAGAGGATCTGGGCCACATATTTCCACGGCTACTGCTGAAAAAATATCGTCTCTTTTGACAATAAATTGGGCTTTCCTTTTGATTTCACTGAAAACTCCCCAACTTTGAATTTCACCCACACTGTCCACCTAGGCTCTTCCTGATCTCAGCTGGGGAGAGACATTTTCATTGAGCCACAATAAAGGAACACCATTTCTTCCCTTCATAGAGGACGATTCTTATAGACATCTGGATCCTGCGGAAGGAAAAGCCCTGAATATTAAACACCTCCCTCTGCAGCTCCCCGTGAATCATGCTGCAGTCACAAAGCCTTCCTGGCTCATTTTAGATGACTCATCACACAGATTTACATGCATGAGAGTGTGACCTTGAGGTTTTTTTTAAAAGTCAAAAAATAACTTTGCTGAATTCAGAAAGAATAAAGAATGCTCCTATTTTGCCTTATACGTATCACCATTGAAGAAAGCACCCCAGGAGCAACCATTTCCTCTTGCTGAGGATTAAGGTGGCTTATCGACTTAGTGGAATATGGCTTTCTCTGTGACCCAGAAGTTAATAAAGGCAATGTCAATGGTGACAGTAGGAGTGCAGAAAGCCAGCAAAAACACAGCTTGTCCACCATGCCTTTGTTAATCTTTCAATAATGACTGTTTATTTTAAAGTACATTTCCCCCCAAATATATTACTGTATTGTGAAGTCTACTAAAGTAGGAAGAAAAGATTATCCCTGAAGTACCAGCTTCTCTGGGTCTGCTCTGTCCCACATACTTACATCACTCTGAATTTGATTCGCGTTCCTGGTGTGCTGGACACTCATGGCGTCAGGTAGGTATGTGTAATGATGTATCGGTTGTTTATAATTGATGTTGGTAACAACATCCTGGGCCATCTTTGCGGCTGTGATGCTAACCATGTCCCCAGGGGTATGGTAGCTGGTTTTGGTGTTCTCATAGTTCTTCCTGTATTCACGATCAGATTGCAGCTTGGCTACGTTCATATAATGGACCAGCTTGGGATCATCCTGGAGGCTTCTAAAACCCACATGCTTGCCCTTGGCCTTCTCATAAGCTTCCTTGTATTTATACTGCAGAGGCAGAACTTGGTTAGCAAAGTCCTAGGCAATGATACTAGTAGGTGTAGCAACTCTATTCACACACAAAAGCTCTCAGAACATTGTGACTTTCTGGAAGATTGTGCAAAAATGCAAACCATATCCCCCCCCCCCCACACACACTCCCCAGAAAGTTCAGAGTGACAGTATTTATTTCCATCACTTCTGTGTTACACTCAGGACCAGTTTCTTTTCTTTGTGATCAATCCTATAGATGACTTGCATTTAGAACTTTACTTAAAGCCAACTGAATTTTCACACTTACTATAAACATGACACGTTCCAAATGTAAGACCCATATCTCCTGGTTTTCCAGCAATGTGAATTCGCCTAATCCATTATATTATTGCACATCACAGATTATTAGAAATTATTGAGAAAACCTCCCATTTTCTGTTCCAATTGGCCTAGTAATAGCTAAACAACAGGTGCAGAGGAAACTCTAAAAAAACTCTACATGTGAGATGTTTGCACTCAGATCGTCTTGGGGTGGGGGAGGAAATCATTACTGTGATTTTTGTCTCAGGTTGACCTAATAGGGAGCATCAGTTTAGATGCTGCAATGGTAGGTAGCTGAGTCTTCACCCACCCCAGTCCTCAGCAGCTCCTCTCCTGAAGCAGCTAAGATGAGTAAAGGAACTACACTGAGGGCAGGGACCCCTGTGAGCTTTCCCCACCAGTAGATATCTAAAAGCTGTGCTGTCCAAAATCTCTCACTGCTGGGACCGGCAATGTGGTGCAGATTGAGCTACACTGTATGTAACAGGTCAAAACCTCAATTTCCACATAAAAGAATTAAAATCCACCTAAACTCTGCAGATACGCAGCTTCTGCTGTTTAAGCACCGATTTATCAACAGGAGTTTGGCAGGCAAAAGGATTATCAAGTAATCTCTAGGCATGTTAGGAAAAGCTCTGTGCAAGTGCTTACAAAAAAGAGAAGAGAATGTCATGCTTTAGACTTTCACTTCCTCCTAAAACTAGAAATGCATTTCACAGTGATGTGCACATCTCTGAGGAACTGTTTTCAGTAGCAGCCCTACAAGAAAAAGCTCTAGAATTCTTACACCCATCTCCCCTGTGGCCTGCACACATGTGTGGTTTCTTTCTTCTCTCCTCAAACCAAGATTGTAGTCTCTGGAATGGTGTGTAACAGTGAAGTGTGCAGGCAGCGGGGGGTGGGGGGGGGGGAGATGTGAAGCAGGGAGGGAGTATGCTTTGTGAAAATGTTGTTTTTCAATTATGGGAAGAAGAATAAGTGTATGCTGTTTCTGTTATAGATAAAATGGGCATCAATTACATAAATCAAAATTACATTCTAGAAAAGTGGTTCTTTGCCCATTGGATTTATAAAATGGTGATTGCCAGCAGGGAGGGGCTGGGGGGAGGCAGAAGAAGGTAAAGGGGGGATAAATGGTGATGGAAGGCACTTGACTTGGAGTGATGAACACTCAATACAGTGTACAGATGATGTGTTGTGGAACTGTGCACCTGAAACCTGTGTAATTTTGTTAACCAGTGTCACCCTAATAAATTCAATACAAAAAAATAAAAATAAAATCTGTACATTTTTTAGAACATCTTTTCAATCGTCTTAATGCAATTATAATGCAGGCAGGCACCTGAATTTAATGTGTTAGTGTCAGTCAGGATGTTCTCACCGAAAATAAATGCGGGCTGTCAGGGAAGGTGTCGGGGGAGGTAATTTGGGATATGAATCAGGGAGAAAGCTGCTGTCAGGATTATGACAGCTCTACCAAGTGGGGTCAAGTGAAAAGAATCACAAAACATGGAAAAGTGACAGTTTCTCAAAACAATATTTTGTGGAGAGTTTGAATGTCATGAATTCAACATCTTGTTTTCAATGTGATAGCATTTAAACAAGCACACATCTATTTACTTTTTAAAAAGGCAATCACCCAGATTTCACCTAGAACGTGTACTCACATCACTGGCAATGTTTCTTGACGCTTTGGCTGCAGTGATGGGAATAGCGTCTCCCAGCACATTGTTGCCCTTGGCTATTAAATCATGCCAGTCCCGTTTATAACAGACCTGGGACAGAAGAAGAAACGGGATGTCAGCATGCTGTGTATTCATCCGCTGAAGTGATTCCTCAACAGCTGGGATTGTTTTATCCCGCTGCAGATGGAAGCTAAAAGAATCTCCTAGAGCAAAACATCACATTTTACGTAGCATGGACTTACTGGGCTCTGCACTAATTATTCACCCAGATCTGGTTTGGGCACATATTGAACAGGGACATAAGAAACTGGAGTGGGTCCAGTTTGTAGATCTAATAAAGGTTCTGGAGACCAGGGTATGTGAGGACCAGCTGGAGAAAACGAAGTTGTTCAGTCTTATGGAAAGGTCAAGGGAAGGTCTGGTGGTAAGATCTAGCAATCTTAGGATTGTTGTTTTTTTTTTAAAAAAGGATTTTCTTTATTCTTATTTCTCTGGAGGATAATAACCTTCTCCACATGCAAAAATTAGGAAAACTAATTGAGGTTTAGAGAACTAGATGTTAAGCTCTACATAAAGAAGAATCCTTTATGGTGATTGTCAGGGGAAAAGGTAGGTGGGGCGGTAGAAGAGGATACAGGGGGATAAATGGTGATGGAAGGAGACTTGACTTGGAATGGTGAACACACAATACCAAATACAGAAACCTATAACTTTATTAACCAATGTCACCTCAATAAATTCAATACAGAAGAAGAAGAAGAAGAAGAAGAAGAAGAAGAAGAAGAAGAAGAAGAAGAAGAAGAAGAAGAAGAAGAAGAAGAAGAAGAAGAAGAAGTTGTCCTACACTTTAAAAGGCCAACTCAGAGGTACAGACACTGGCCAGGCTGCAACCGAGAACGTGTGGAAAACTGACCTAAGTAATCGTCAAGGTCCCATCATACCTTAAAATTCTATTATTTTATCACCAGTTCTGTATTTCACACCCCATCAAAGATCCTACTTACATCACTTATATTGTAAGCATTGCACTTGGCCTGTAGAAACTGAGGAAGATCAGAACTCATCGTGTATTTATGTTTCACATCTTCTCCTTTAGCTTTGTATAAGATCTGCAACACACAGCCACAATAACAAAAGGCATTACCAACAGTACAAAAATGAAAATGCATTAGTGGCATGCTTAAAGGAGTTATTCCTAGCACAATCCCCACCATTTCTATTGTGCAAAAGTATCAAAGGTATTTTTCTGTTTTTCAGAAACTCAAGCATCTTGTTGTCTTTAGGAAGAGCCAACAACTCTGTGTATTATAATAGAGAGAAAGAATCCTTAAGAGAATAGAAATAATTTACTGCCAAAGATAAATGAAAAATTGGTTCTAACGTGAACTACACCAAAGCCAGAAAAGTTCATTCTTTGCTAGAGGAGCTAATAGTTCTTAAAGTCTTATGTTGTTTTACACTTGGAGTGCGGGTGAATTTCCCGCCAAAATATAAGATGGCTCTGTCTTTTGGTTTTGTTCCATCCACCAAAAGGGTGGATTACAAACAAATATTTGGTAATACGCAGTTACAATCGGCCCGAGTTTACACGTTTCCCGCACTCCACCGCAAATCTATATGAACCGAGTTAAAGACGGCTCCCGCGGAGTACGCGCAATTCACGCGAGCCGACTTAACTCGTTTCCCGCACTCCAAGTGTTTAGTTTGGGTTTGTTATTTTTAGAGAGAAAATGATGGTTAGAATGTCTTTCACTTCTGCTTAAAACTTTCCACTTATAATTGTACAAGTAAAAGCATATAGTAATTTTCTCATTAAATGAAGGTGCTTATACATAAATCCAGTGTACTCAAAAGATTTACTATTTGGATTTACCCTAGCTTGTCATTTTAAAGACATCTGTAGACATCATATTATATCTCTCCTCTTGGTAATAAAAATGAAAGAAATTGCTCAATTTTCTAAAACTGAACTAGACCAGGAATCACAAGGAGATTTTCAGTCTCTCCATTGTTATTTATCGTACATACCTCCATTTCCCAGGCACGTCTATATGGAACATCATGGGTAAACTGGTGTGTATGTATCACAAGTAAAGTCTGAGGTGGCTGATATCTAAGTGAATCCTCAAATACTAATAAATTCTTCTAAGAATCCCAGAGCTATCCTTACTTCCTCACTGACTTTAGAAACCACTTCTAAGCATTCACAGAGTCTCATCAATTCTACTTTTAAACACCTCCTTTCCCATCACTACTGCCTTAAAGTCCAAGTAAGCCTTCTGTTGGGTGTCTGTAACAGCTTTCTAATTCATCTTCTTTTTCCAGTCTCTCCCTCTCCAATACAGCCGCTGTACTTTTTGTCAGATTTAAAATGCAGACATAATAATGCAACTCCATGAATTAAAAATATTCAATACATCTTGCTACTTACCCCATAATGTCTAGACTATAAATTGGCATACAAGACCCTCAATGATCAGGTTACAATCCTGAACACTTCACTTCTCTTCCATTCATTACTTCTTTACTGTCATGCTTTTCCTTCCAGAATTTTCTAGGGAAGTTCTGGTAGGCAGTTACCTCTTCCCTTGAACTTACTGAACACGTGTATCTCCTGTAGCATTCATCTGTCTGTGTGGTAATGCTGTTCTACCCACAACTTTCTTATACTCTTGTCCTATATTCTTGTTATAGCCTGTATCTCACATATCCTTGTCTATTTAATCTTTGTACAATCATCACATAATACAGTGCCTAGCACATGGAAGGTGTTCAAAAACATTCATTCAATGAATTAATGAATGTGTGCTTTTGATGTCCCTTTGACTCTTCTATACACCAGTCTTTCCGTGAGGTTTGACTTTAGCCAGATTATATATATGACTTATGGACAGGCAGGCAAACAATGTACTAATCTCCACCAAGACATAAGTAAAAAAAGCCTCTAGATAATTATCTATGGTGAAATGAGGTGCAAAATCATATACTCATGTGTATTATTTCCCTGTATTATATATAAACACTAAATATAAGGAACTTAATATAGAATTGGATATGATAAATTTGCCACAATAAAGTGTCTAGGATTTAAGCTTAAAGTTAGTGTGTGTGTGTGTGTGTGTGTAGTAGTAGTAGTAGTAGTAGCGGAGTAGAATTTTTTGCACCATGTCAACTTATACAATAACACAGTATTTCAAGGTAGTTAAAGAGGAAGAGGTTTCAAAAAGAAAGGTAAAAGCCAAGATAAAAGGAAAAGAAAACATTAGTGATCAAGCTAAAAAGTATTGTAATTATTAATTTTAAATTAAGGAAAAGATATTAGCTCAGAAGAATTTTTTTTAAGTGGGCCAATATTTCTTGAATCCTCCCTCCATCCTTTGCACCCTCTGTTTGGTTGTACTCACATCACTGACTTGCTGTGTGTTCTGCTTTGCCTGGACCATAACTGGGGAGTCCACGATGCTGGTGAATTTGAGGGTGTCTGGATGCTGCCTGTACTTCTTTTCACTCAGGGCATCACCCGCCTTTTTAACCTTTTCTACATCCAGACTCCCAATAGGTATCCAGCCAATGCCTTTCATCCAGGTGTTGTAGTCTTCCTTGTAGGCATTCTACGGCAAAGGGAAAAAAGAGTGAGCGCCCCAGGCAAGGGCTTCTCTCATGCAGGCTCTGACCTTGAAGGGAGATTGTCTTGTGGAGTACATGTCACTTACATCGCTCTGTATGTGCATCATGTTTTTAGACAACTCCAGGTCCATGGCATCAGGCAGGTAGGTGTAATGATGGAGTGGATGCTTATAGTTGGTATTGCTGACAATATCCTGAGCTTTCTTAGCTGCCACGACATTGAACATATCATGGGGTATGTTGAATTTCGTCTTTGTCTTCTCATAGTCATTTTTATATACCCGGTCCGATTGTATCTTGGCTACATTCATATAATGAACCAGTTTAGGATCATCTTGGAGACTTTGGAAGCCAACCATTTTCCCTTTGGCCTTTTCATAATCTTTTTTGTACTGAACCTATTAGAAACAAAAGTGGGCATATTTTAAAATGTATCAATGAAGATTTTACTGAGCAATGAGATCATGGTTTGAAGCAATTGGGCTTTCCAGAAATTACTTCAATAACCAAACAAGTAGATACTCGCTTATAAGTAGCCAGGTAAAATTAAAGTGCTATTTTGAGCCCATTTGATTGTCTATAGCTGCTTCTGCTACCCCAGCAAGATTGGGGTAGGGGTGTTACCACTATTCATATCAATGACAAAGTAAAATAACTTCCTTCCCACTTAGATACTTGAGAGAGACAAATGAAAAGATAAATATTTCACAATCTCTACCAATGACGTTGGGCTGCTAAAGAAGATCCCAAGGAGCTGGCTATTTGATTAGTAGAATTGTAGCGGTGGTAGTAGAATTTTAATGAGTCTGCATATTCAAAGGGAGACTCAGAGCCAGTAGTGTAAACACTAATTGGCTCTGAATAATAGTGAGGGGAACTGAGCTTCCTTGGGGAGACCTGGGAAGAAACCTGGGAAACCTAGAAGCAGAGATCTGAGGGAAGGTTTGTGTGTATGGGGCGGGAGAGGGGAGGGGGGATGGGAAGGAGGAGGAGCCGGGGAGGGGAGACTGGAGGAAGCCACCCACAGAGGAAGAGGATCAGTGAGAAATTCTGGATGGCAGGGCCTTTAGGACACAGGCATTCATTACTCAACTGTCACGTATTTACCCTGGTGTAATGTCAATTTCATTTCAAACAGTCAGTGATGTTGTGCTTGGGACTTGGGGGAAATCAAAAGCAAGGGTCTGTGTTCTGTCCCTGGATCATGCAGAGCAGAAAGAAGTAAATCCGGGGAAGAAGAATCCAGGAAGCCAGAGCAATACCATCATAAACAAACCAGGAGACAGGGAATCACAACACAGAAGCCTCAGGACAACTACAGCAGTACAGGAAGGGTATCCCACTTCCTACAGGACAACAGGTGGGGGCCTGAGTCCACTGTATTTAAATTTAAGAGCAAAGGGACTTCAGTTCGCAGCTGGGTAAAAGCAAGACAGCAAAAGAAACAAAGTTCCTAACTGTAATGGAATCTAATGACTGACAATTGGAGGCTATAAAATTTGAAGCCAAGTTATCATCTGTAGAAGCAATAGGGAACTCACATAAATTAAGCAAGTTTTGAGACAAAATTTTACCCTTAGGAGGCTGTTATACTTAAATAGTATTGAGAAGGCTAAAAATGGCTAATTCCGATGTAACCCTGATATTTGGGGGGCTAGCAATTGGAATCCATGCCAGCAAGCTCAGTGTACATTCCTGATAACCTATAATTAAATCATTACCTCCTTCCCAGAAACTGGTCTTGCAGAACCTGTTACAGAGGCCATAAAACTGTGAACAGTGCACTGCCCCGGAGGGAGGGTTATTAACGCTGGTGCCAGGCCAAACCATCAGATATGGCCTGGAGACCCCCAACACCTGGGGGCCTTCTTGCAAGGCCTGTGAAAAGGACTGGAAGCATAATCCATATTTGCAGGACAAAGACCACAGGGAGATATAAAAAGAAGCCCCCTGCATGTTTTGGTACTCAGATTTGGAAAGCTATTCCCTGAGTCCGCTGGCATAATTAAACAGTGTCCCTCCTTTTCTTTAAAGCGTCGCTTGGTTTTTCTTTGGTCTTCTGCAACAGTATGCACCGTATTTATTTTCACAAGGAGAATAAAGTGCATTTGTATAGAAATATTGATGAGAATTTTTAACGAGGGTGCTTGATGAGAGCTGATCAGATCTGTTTAAGGAACTTCCTTTTCTAAACAGTTTTCAACCAGACTTGCTTCCAGGTGGGGACAGCAGACATGGGACTTTGGGATAACAAGTCCACCCGCCCCCCCACATTTCTGGTTACACACAGGTGACCACCAGCTGGACTTACGTCACTGGCCGCCTGCCTGGCAGCCTTGGCAGCCTTGATGGGAATCGCATCCGTTCTCAGGTCGTAACCCTTCTTGCTCATATCTTTCAAGTCTGCTTTGTATATATTCTGAAAGAAAAATGTCATTTAAGTATAACTCAGACCGCACTTAGAAAAGGCTTATCAGCAGCCCCCAGCGGAGCTAATGCACACACCTCACTGATATTGTAGGCATTGACTTTAGCCTGGATGAACTGGGGCAGGTCCGCTGGCAGGCTATATTTGTGAAGAGTTTTCTCTCCTTTGGCTTTGTAGGCAATCTGAAAGAGAAAAAACAACAATGCATAAACAAACTAATAAAGTAGGAGAAAGATTTAATGGCAGAGGAAAAGAATTTTAGGGAGGGTCGCACTGCGCAGGGGTGCTTCTTATGAAAGACTCTGTGTGGTTCCCATATTCAGCTGCAAACATCTGAAGGCATTCAAGGTCTTTCTTACATGCAATTACACAGGGTCTTATCTTCATGCTGGTTTAGCCTGGACAAGGCCTCCTTGGTATGTATGCACTAGGAGCCCCTGGACCGAGGTCAGGGAACCTGGTGGAAGTTAGCCCAGGAAGGTGTCCTGATGAAAATGTGAACGTGTAGACACTTTCCTGAGCATAAGAGAGGCTAATGCAGTCGGATACACCAACCCTCTCTATTATACTCTGTGGGCTCCTAAAGGGGTGGGTGGGTAGTAGGTTTGACTATTATATGATTTTTGTCTTAGTTCTGACTTAAAATATAACTCTTTCATATGATATAGTGCCTCTATTCATCTTCCTGGTCTTTCTTAGAAATAGGCGTGTAGTGTTTCTTTTTATCAAGAGAAGCCCCTCTTACCTTCTCCTTGGAAATCAAGGTCAAAATACTGGAAGGACAGCACACAGTACATAATACTCTTAAGATATGAATTAGGTGTGCTTTGTCAATGAGAAGCTAAGGGAATTATACAGTTGCTCATGTAGTTGAGTCTCTTCAGATTCCATAATATCTACAGGTGATCAGTACATTTGGAATACTAATGTATTTGTATTAGTTAGCATTCATGGAGACACAGATAAGATTCACACTTACATCACTCCTCTGGGCCTGGTTAATCTTAGATTGCACTGTAATTGGAGCATCTTCAATCGAAGTAAACTTGAAAGTATCTGGATGTTGGCGATATTTTTTCTGTTTGGTGAATTAAAAAAAAAAGAAAAACAATTATATTACTTGCACTGAAGGCTAATATATGAAAACCTTTGAAATTTATTTTGGAGAGACGTGACTTTTCCGATTTTAAAATGTGAAAACACTAGATTTTTGGTTGGTTGGGGCAGGGGGGCGGGGCACGGTGGGAATGAATACAATGCAAAAGCCATTATTTAAAAATTGACTTAATCTTGGATTTGTCAATACAACTTTCAGGAACCAGACTTTACTCTCTTAATTTCTTGCTTATGACACAAAAGAGGGCACTCTCAGATAAGCAGAATACAGAAAAATCCCAGATTTTTCTAAAGGATTAAGAGAAAACCATTCAGAAAGACAAGTTAGGGTTCTTTGCACTAACAAGTTCTCAGAGATGTCATTTCCCCTATCACACCATCAGCAGTTAAAGTAAAGAAGATCTCTAGTTGAGCGAGGAGAAATTGGGGAATTGGGACAGTAGCTAGGGATTATTAAAAAGAGAGGAAGTGCCCTAGCTGGTTTGGCTCAGTGGATAGAGTCTCGGCCTGGGGACTGAAGGGTCCCGGGTTTGATTCTGGGCAAGGGCACATGCCTGAGTTGCAGGCTTGAGCCCCAGTGGGAGGCATGCAGGAGGCAGCTGATTAATGATTCTCTCTCATTATTGATGTTTCTCTCCCTCTCCCTTCCTCTCTGAAATCAATAAAAATGTATTTTTTTTAAAAGAGAGGGAGTAATTTTGCTCTGCAAGCCTCAATAAGGTTTGTACATAGATTGTCACTAAAGTGCTGAGAAGTCACAGGAGAGGGAACACTAGAAGGTGTTCGAATTGGGAGCTGACAACTTCTAGCTACCCTTATCCCTATATTCTTCTCCACCTATTCTCCCATAGTTGCATCACTCTTTCAACTTCAGACTTCTGACAACAATCAAGTCAGAAGAACTTTTTCTGAAAAATTCCTGAGTAGATACAATGGTCTTCACCAAAAACAAAAGCACAAAACAACATGAACAACAAAATCTTGAGTATGGAAGACAACTCCCACTGAGCACCTCTGCCCCTTTTTTATGTAGTCTAATCTCCTTGATGATGGGTTTGCCTGGCAGTATCGGGATGTTTCACTGTAGGCAGAGAAGGGACAGATCTCGCCTGGCTGCTTTGAGACTGCAAGATCATCGTTATTTTTTCTTAGACTAAATAATAATCTGTATACTACTTCACAGTCATCAAGAATATGACATAGGATATATAATACATAATCTGTAATATTCTTTATATACATTATTCATAATCACCAAAAAGTGGAAAAAATGCACATGTGCACCAACTAGACAACCAAAATGCAACATAGCCATACAAATGAATGCTACTCAATAATAAAAAGAAAGGAATTGCAGACGCATGTAGGTATATGGATGAACCTCAACAACATTATTCTAAATGAAAGAAGACTGATATAAAGGAATTTTCTAGAAAAGCAGAACACTAGAGACAGAAAGCAAATGAGGGGTTGCCTGGAACTGAAGATGGGAGCAGGAATTTTACAAGGAATCATTTTGGAGAACTAGCAGAATTTTAAAATTGGACTGTAATGATGATTGTACAACTATAGGAACCTATTAAAACTCATTCAGGGGTACATTTAACATAGTATTTTATGGTATGCAAAGTAAACCTTGATAAAGTTGTTAAAATATTTTTATCATGAATGGTTCCCGTACGTGATTTATCTACCAGAATAATTCATGCATGTGGTTAGTTTTCCCCCTCAGCAACAATTACTAGATAACGAAGTGGTAAAGGAGACACTTCCCATGGTTTGGGGAATTTCCTCATGGCACATGCACAAATCTCTCTGTGACAAATGAACGCACTGGCTTTACCTCATTAAGGATGTCTGAAGCTCTCTTTGCCTTTTCCATTTCTAAGGACCCATAAGGCACCCAGCCACAGCCTTTCATCCAGCTGTTGTAGTCAGCTTTGTATTCGACCTAGAACACCAAGAGAAAAGTTAAATTTCTTTTGCTCAGCATCATGCTTATTCGTAAAATCATTAACATGTTAAGATTTCTGACCAGCTTTCTTACTCCAGACATTAAGGTTATTTTAAACATATTCTTGGTGAGAGATTTTAACAGCCCTTAGGTTCTCACTGCTTTCCCAGTGGACATATATTTCATTTTATTTTTATTTTCAACTGAGTGGAATTTCAATCAGGAAAATGCTAATTTCAAAGCTGCATTTCAAGGAATAAATGAAGTTGTTATATTTAGATAATCAAATGTGAGAGGTTTGCTCATTAGAGCTCTAAGTATTATGTGTAAATGGTCAAATTAGGACTGAAGACCACATTAAAGTTGGATAATTTTGCTCATTTTATGATTAGATAAGAGTTGATAGTAGTTGTTTGCTCACAATGCCCTTCATGTGTAATAGTCAGCTTAGGAGTTTTTCTACATTGGCTGACAGTGCAGTTTAACACAGTCGTGCTATCAATTTGCTTATCATTTGGAATTGGTCCTATTTTGAGGACACTTACTTAATATTATTAAAATAATGAGTTACCCTTATTATCTAGCTATAGATAGTACCTAAACTTAAACTCTAGATACAAACTTCAAATTTTTATTCTTTAGTGTGGGCCTTCTAATTAGAATGAAAAAAATCAAGAAACCATATGGTTCCTACCTGTAAGAGGCTTACAATTTATTCAGGAGGAAGAAACATAGCAAAAATTAAACAAATAAATAAGATGACTATGTATAAAGTAGAATTCTTAGTGATGGAAATGTTGGTATCCCATGTTCAAATTGGCATTATTCACACAGCCAAAAGATGGAATCAATCCAAGTGTCCACTGGCTGGCACATGGCCAAACAAAATGTGGTGTAGCAGAAAACAGAACTATATTCAACTCAAAAAGGTAGGAAAACCTGACAAATGCTACAAGACTGATGAACCTTGTGGACATTACACTAAGGGGTTAGGGTTAGGGGAAGCCATTCACAAAAGACAAATATGGGATTATTGCATTTACATGAGGTCTCTAGAGTAGTCTAACTCATAGAAACAGAAAGTAGAGGGTGGTTGCCAAGGGTTGAGGGAGGGAGGAAATGATGAGCTGTTGTTTGTGTGTAGAGTTTCAGTTTTGTGAGATGATAAAGTTCTGGAGATTGGTTGCACAACAAGGTGAATATAATTAACTGCTACAGAAGTGTAGACTTAAAATGGTAACGATGGCCCTAGCCAGTTTGGCTCAGTGGATAGAGAGTCAGCCTGCGGACTGAAGGGTCCCAGGTTCGATTCCGGCCAAGGGCATATGCCCAGGTTGCAGGCTCGATCCACAGTAGGGGGTGTGCAGGAGGCAGCCAATCAATGATTCTCATCATTGATGTTTCTATCTCTCTCTCCCTCTCCCTTCCTCTCTAAAATCAATAAAGATATATTTTAAAAAAATGGTAACGATGGCAAATTTTATGTTAAGTATATTTTGCTACATGTTTATTAAATAGAATTGTTAGGATAAAGTGTTCAATTGTGTAGCTCAGACAAATTAATTTGCCTAAAGAAGTTTTGATCTGCAGAAAAAAGTCCAGCTATTATAAAAAAAATTGATGCTGTAATTATATATTTTATTTTTAGATAAAATAGAAATCTATGTAAAAAATTATTGATAGTGATGATGATAATCATAGTGAATGTTTTTTGAGAACTCACCAAGACCTGGTACCCTGCTAAATATTTTTGCAAACATTTAAATCCCCAAAACGGTTGTTTTGTTTTATTCCAATTTTACAAGGAGGACTGTAGACTCAGCAAAATAGATAACTTTCCCCAAGGGAAACAGTGATGGGGTACATACTAGACCCAGGTCTCTCTAACTCTGAAGGGTGTGCTGTCATAGAACCACAGGGGTAACTTTCCGTTACAGAGTTCTTACATACAGAAGATCATGCCAACACTTGTGAGAAATGCCAAAAAACTCACCCACTTAGAAATCTTTCTCCGTTTCTACCTTATTTTAGGAGGGAATAGAGGAAATCGGATACTCACGTCGCTCTGCAGTGCATAGGCCTTCTTGGCCAGGTCCAGGTTGATGCTGTCGGGCGGGTAGCTGTAACTGTGTAGCACGTGCTTGTAGTCCATGTCACTGGCAATCGCCTGAGCTTTCTTAGCCTGAGTGACTTGGAGCATATCAAGAGGTGTCGTGTAGATAGTTTTTGACTTTTCATAGTCTTTATGATATTCACGCTGTGAATAGGAAATGACCATTTATTACCTTAATGGATTTCCAGAAAAAGCACAGAGATCTCTCATAACCAACAAATACGAGTTCAGAAAAACAGATCCAAACATCTGAGTAGCTATTTTTTTTCCTAAAATTTGTTCATATGTTACACATTGTTGAAATGCTCCCCAAAATCATACATGGACAGATCTTCTCAAATCTCTTTTTAGATCTAAGTACAGCTGTCAGACATCAGAAATGGGCCATGGCTTCTGCTTCAGCCAAGTATTACTTTATTTTAAAACAGGGGTTTTCGCCGAAACCGGTTTGGCTCAGTGGATAGAGCGTCGGCCTGCGGACTGAAAGGTCCCAGGTTCGATTCCGGTCAAGGGCATGTACCTGGGTTGCGGGCACATCCCCAGTAGGAGATGTGCAGGAGGCAGCTGATCGATGTTTCTAACTCTCTATCTCTCTCCCTTCCTCTCTGTAAAAAATCAATAAAATATATTTAAAAAAAAATAAAAATAAAAAATAAAAAAAGCCCCATTTCTTTAAAAAAAAAAAAAAAAAACAGGGGTTTTCAAAGACTGCTAACAAACTATATGACCTCTGGAGGTAATCTAACCTTTGAAGAGTTTTCCAATAAGGGAGTGTTTTTCTGGTTGACCAAAATCATGAGACAATCATTTCTACTTCTGGTTTTATAAGATGACAGCTTGGTAAACAGAAGTGTACACTCGACTCTTGGAGTTTCTAAAGTCATCTTTAAAGGGATAGTTTCTGATTTTTCAACCTGATTATTCCACATTTGACAGGACATAAACCCCACTGAGAATCTCAAAGGTTTTTTCATACTACATTTAATTTTTGGTAACAATTTAAAAGAAACTTCAGATTGCAGTAGCTATAACATCTCAAAGGAGAAACGTCTGTGAAGTTGAGCCATTAAAGTAACCTTGGCCCTTCTGTACAGTGTTCTCATAAAATGAATGCCCTCACTGAGCCTCAGAAGGCACGTCCATTGGCTGTTTTTCTGGAATGGTTAGCCGGGCTACTAATGAGGTCAAAGTCCCAGCTTCATCAACTGCCTTAATGAGAGACAGTTGCCGTTAGGAAAATTCTAAACCCATTATATGTCCCCATAGTCATAGAATCAATAAAGACAGTGACCCAAGCTAGCAAATACAGATATGCATTATAAATCTGTAGAAATTTCTTTCGCAAATGATCCAGTCTATTAGGGAATGTGGTCTTCCTTCTAATATTTTGAGGGTAGTAACTTTCACTGAATACATTTATACCTTAGTTGTAAAATCTAGATCCTAGTTTATAAAAATAAAATGTGAAAACTTTCTGATGGTATGAAAAAACATTAAAAAATGTAAACATAGTTTGTCTTTATTACAAATAAACTCATAAAACAATGTTGCAACAGCAGTTGGTGTGTGGGAGTGTTTTTGGCTCCTTTGTTTATGTTCATACTCGTTCACACATATCTGCACATATAAAATGTTGTCAAAGGTCCAATAGGGCTTTAAAAGATTCTTTTAAAAAGCTATGCATGTTCTATACCTGCAGCTTAGCATTGAGCCTGGATATTATGTGTTAATGGCTCATTAGTGACTTTTCTTTTGGATGCCAACATCAATCAATTAGAAAGTGTTTACTGAGCAGTATTATGTGCCTAGTGTTCTAATGGGTTCTGTGATAGGATGGAAAAACAAAGATAAATATACATGTGCTCTCAACAGAGAGCTATAACCTTTTTGAGTTAAGAACAGATAAAGAAGTAGAGAACAAGATAGTTTTATGTATGTAAGCACAGTATACCGACATAGTTCAGTGTGAAGTTATTAGATAAAGTAACTGAATGGGATGCCTTAAAGTTCTTTATGAGTAAATGCAAAATGAATGAGAGAAGGTACATACCGATCACATGAGCTCATGGGTAAAAGGAAAGCAAATAATACAAACATCTTTCTATTTAATAATGAAAAACTGATATTTGCAAGCTATGTTGAACATTCTTAATACTCTTACGTGGTTCTCTAAACATTTTTTAAATACATCATATACTGCAATTTGCAATAGTAGATGTTTGCTTCTCTGTAGTAAGAATTTTAGCCAAAAGATAATAGATGGTCCATAGACAAGCCTTCGGAAAGCCATAAATTCTCTGAAATGCAGGAGAAAGGCATGGAAAAAAAGTTTGTTTTTTGAGATGGATAATCCAAATACTTTATCAGATTCTCAAAGGGGCCTATGATTAATGAGCATTTTTATAGGCCAATACTAGTTACCAAATTATCAATAAAGAGCAATGATAGCTACACTAAGATTTTTATCTGTTGACTCAAGATTTTCTTCCAAAATAAAGACAGTTTTAAAACCATGATTTCAAAGGTTATTTTTTCAATTAGAAGAAAATATGACAACACCTAGTGATGTTTTCCAAAAGGTGTTAAGAATTACAACCAATATTCTATCAAATATTAATACATTCTTCAAAGTGAATGGACATCAAGTACAAAGCAATAATTTTCCTCCTCAATCACGAGAGGTATAAGAATCTGGGAGATCATTCCACCTCTAAAGCTCTCCCCAGCAGTTTGTTGTTTTGAACCTGAGAGGTCCATGGATAGAGAATCCTTTTACTTGCTACTGCCTGTGGGCATGTTGACAGGGATGCCATCTTGAAAGTGAGACAGACTGACACAAGCACTCACATCACTCTGCATTTTGGCCGTCTTCAGAGAGTGCAGCATCTTGGGGTCGTCATTAATGCTGAGGGCTCCGATCATTTTGCCCTTGTTTTTCTCATAGTCTTTCTTGTACATCACCTGCAAAGACAGCACACATGCAGCTCCCACTCATCAGGGAACAGCACCGAGTCCCCCTGCCCAGGTCCCAGGCCATGCTCACCTCACTAGCATTCTTGCTGTTGGCTTTGGCTGCCAGCAGGGGAATGGCATCCACTTTAATGTCAAATTTCTTAGCTTTGGTCTTCTCCCAGTCGTGCTTGTAGACATTCTGGACAGGAAAATTTCAGCAAAAGGAATTGTAAAAAAACATCTAACACAGATTCACCCAGTAAAAATAAAAATAAGAACATTGAAAATGTGCATCTGTGGATTTATTTCCCTATATATATTTACCAAATGGTAGTATACTACTGATTTACCTATCATCCAGCGTTATCCCACAACTACCAAATAAGTATCACATCCTTGTTCTAATGTTCTATGAACTTTCTAAAGACTCTGCTGTCCTGGTGTATAAAGGATAATATAAAATAGAAACCACTAGGAGGTGAAATATGACATTCACATGGGAGAGATCTTGTAAAACTCTAGGGATTAGCAGAGGGGTAACAGAGAATGTTTCTGACAGTAACAGAGACTGTGGAAAATGAAATCTGATAACTAAGTAAGGTCTTTAAGGGTACTTAGGTCTTAAAAAACTCTGCTTACACTCTGATACCAATCTAATAGTTGTTTATTTGCATAGCTCTTAACCCGGCCTTTTTGAACCCCGATGGCATTGCCTCTTTTCGTGCGCATATAAACATAGGCCTCTGTGGCTTTGGTACTCACATCACTCAGGTTATAGGCGTTGACTCTGTGCTGGATGAACTGTGGAGCGTCTGCTGGCACGTTGCACTTGAACTTCTCGCCTTCATGTTTTGCTTTGTAATTCAGCTGAAACACAGTAAAGAGTGGTCAAACAGTTCAGGATAGGCACTTTCTTGAATTTATGTGGAAGAATATGTATCGCTAAGTCATCTCTACCGTTTTGTTTTTGTTTTGTTTTTGTTTTTGAATGCCTCAAAGAAAGAGTCAATCCCATTGAAGTGCAGCCCAGAGCCCAGGTGCTCGGTCCCTCTTTCCGGGCTTGAGGTATAACCAACTTTGGGTTGTCATTTTGTAAATCCAATATGTACGTAGCAAACTTATTGTCTGATCTAAACTTCTAGGCTGTACCTTGAAGGCAGAAACACCCTGAATCTATGAAATTGTGTAAGAACACTAACAACAATAATGATTCTAAATAACATGCTAGCAGAGTTAAAAAGGTAGGTAAATTCTTATTAAAAATACAAAATACTGTATAGAACTTTATTTAAAATTTTAAAAGTTACATTAGGTGGAAGGGAGGGAACATAAAAAGCAAACAGGGCTGATGACTTGTGCAGGTGAAGGCAAATGGGCAAGATTGAGAAGGACTGTGCAATAAGCATCTTCAAAGTAGAGCCCTTGGCCTAACCAGGCCAAGGAGAAGAGAGGGTGGGGACTGGGCACTGCGCACAGCACCGTATTCCATCTTGTCAAGTTCAGTGGGGTCAGTGGTGTTAATGATTAGCTGTTCTTTCTGGGGCACAAAATATTAATATGCTAGGAAGCATTGCATATGAACCAATATGACTTCTCGGTTATAATGATGCCATTCCCTTCTTTACCCATGGCACATGAGCGAATTCATGTCATTAAAACATGTTTCATAGAAGGGCAATCTGTATGTTTTAATTGACTGTCTTGAGAAGGATGTGCTTCTCCTCAGCATTTAGCTGTGTTAGCACCTGGCTGCTCGGTTGGGTCTATCAATCAGCAGGATCGGCATCACCTAGAGCTTATCAGAGAGTCAGACCTACTGACTCAGAGTCTGCATTTGAACAGGGGCACTGGGCAACCCACATGACTATGAATGCTTTGAGAAAAAACGGCAGCTTTCCGCCCCCCCCCATCTTAGTAGGGCAGACCATTGTGCCATAGATCTTCCCTGATCACCCAATTTAAAGTGTCCAACCAGTCACACTACCTTCTGTCATCCTATTTTAATCCTACAACTCCATCCTATATTCATTTTTTAAAAATTATTGTCTGATATATTTCTCGTTTCTGTGCTCTTTCTCATTGTAAAGTCTTTGTTAGGCAACTTAAGAATGGGAAATGCTTGCTTGTTAGCTACTCAAGTGAATGCTTCTATTGTTTATTTAAGTTACCATGGAATTTTAGTATGCATTATTTTTATTATGCATTGTTTTTGGTATAATCCTGATGAGCAAATTCCCACTAAAAATTAATGAGTTACTGAATAAAATTACTAGCTATTTTAATTATTGTCTAACATCATTTTTCCTGAGGCTGCAATTCAATCTAGCAGTTACTTATTTCTACAGAAATCACCCCCTCCTTTATCTCCTACCATTTCACCTCTACTACTTATTGTCCCTCTCCCTAGTACGCTTCGGCCACTTCATTCCAAGATTTTAAAGAAATCTTGAAAAATGACATCGTTGGGATGATGACTACATGCACGAAGATTAAGCATGTAAATGCTTACAGTTCAAACAATCAAGGCATTCTGGGCCACCCACATGCGTATCAATCAAGGCACTTACATCGCTAAGCTGCTTCGTGTTGAGCTGGGCTTGCAGCAGCACAGGAGTATCAGCGACGGCTGTGAACTTGGTCTTATCTGGATGAAGTTTGTAGGCATGCTAGAAAAGATGTTCTTTAATGAAATTTCATGATGTATTTTTATATTCTTGTTTGCATACATACACATATAAAACATATATAAACATAGAAAAAGTTTCCAGCCAAAAATAGTTTACTTCCTGAAAATTTGGTTGATAGGTTCTTACTTCCTCTCTCTCTCTCTCTCTCTCTCTCTCTCTCTCTCTCTCTCTCTCCCCCTGAAGTTGCTTCTAAACTGGTCTCCCTGCAGTTTAGCAACCAGATTCATCTTCCCCATGCTGAAGCCCTACATGACTCTCCACTGGACTTGATATTCACTCTAAACTGTCTCTTGGCTTATAAGCCCTACCCCACAGAAGCCACTCTTCCTTCATCTCCTACGATTTCATCTCCTACTACTCAATATGCTTCAACCACCTCATCCCTTCAATCCTTTAATGCCAAGCCTGTTCTCTCCTTGGGCTGTTCTCATTGCTGCTCTTACCTTGATCTTGGCATGGCTGCCTTAGACCTTCCTTGACTATCCAATCTACAAGTCCATGCAATCCCTCTCTCCCACAGCATCCTATTTTCATTCTGTAGCATTCACTCTACGTTAGCTGTCTTAATGCCTGATATCTTTATCTTTCTTTTTCTGTGCTCTTTGTTCATCGTCTGTATCTCCTACACAAATGCACACTCCATGAGAGGCAGCCAACCTTGTCAGCACTGAGGACAGCATTTGGCACAAATTTGTTGGATGGATGAACACCCATTGCTCACAAATCTCCGTGGCCTCTGTTCCCCTTGAGGTCTTATATACACTAATGGAAACAAAGATTTCTGAAACCTGAAATTACTTTGTAACAAATAGGCTTCTTCACAGTAATTTTTGTGTTCCCCAATTCCACACAAAAGCCAAAATTTAATACCTCCAAATAGCATTTAAACTCCTGCTCAATTTACCACTAGATGGCACAAGCATTCCAAACCCAATTTCAGAAATTCACAGCAGCACTTACGTCTTTACACTGGTCTAGCTTCTTGATTGCTTCATATTCTTGTGTGATTGTCTGAGGGAAATAACATTTCCCTTTATCTTCTTCATATTCTGCTTTGTAATTTTTCTGTAACGAGAAAGAACAAAAACAGATGGTGACTGCTACTGCTCCCAGTGTCACTGTGAGGCACGGCCAATTGTCTTCAAACTTACCTCACTGTTTTGTGCTGAAACTTTCATGCAGTGTGATTGATATGGGTCTTCAAAACTGCCTATGTAATGTCCCAGAATATTCTGTACATACTTATCTTTATATTTAGCCTGAAAGAGGAAATATATGTAACTCAAATGGACAGTTATTTGTCAGACAGGAGGAAAGCCTCCCCCCAACCCCAGAGGTGGGCACGGCCTTTCAAACCTCGCTGAAGGTCTTCAGCAGAGTATCAAGTTGGTACTTAGGGGTCTCACAGTAATTCATGCTCTTTGCCTTTGTCTTCTCATAGTTTTCCTTGTACAATCTCTGTCAAAGGAAGAAGAAAATCAAACAAAGGGGAAAACTCTGATGGTGTAAAAGCCATTCATTCACATCATTGCTGTGCTTTAACCGAAAGAGAAAATTTTGTATTTTTTCAGCATCAACTTTCCACAAAGCAAAAAAGCAGGATGAGCATGGGAGAGGCTGTCTTGTGTAATCTAGTCTGTTGATAAGGATAAGTATGTTTGCTTTACTTCTCCTAACATTTCTCAGCTGGAATAAATCAGAGCACACAAGTACTGCTGTCTAAGCAACTTTTGGTCTTGAAACAATTCTTTCCTCTTGAGTGTGTGAAGGACAATTACTTTTTTAAGAGTTGGAAAAATGATGTAAAAGGTGTAAGGTGAGCCTTAGATACTTAGGCACAGTCTTTCTTTAATATATATTTTTTATTGATTTAAGAGAGAGAAGGGGAAAGGGGGAGAGAGAACCATCAATGATGAGAGACAATCATTGATCGGCTACCCTTGACCAGAATCGAACCTGCAGGCCAATGCTCTATCCACTGAGCCAAACTGGCTAGGAGTAGGCACAGTCTTAAGAAAGTATTTAGTTCAGCACTTGATGAAAACCTCTGTAAGTTACCTTTTATCATTAAGGCCTGATATTTTACTTTATAGCAATAATACATGAAAAGACGGGGTTTCTATTTTATTGTATGTATCATATATTTCTTCATATTCTCTTGTAATTCTCCCATATAGAAATGAAAAAAACATACTTACTAAAGACAGAACTATGTATAAATGATACAGAATAGGAAGTATTTATTTTTTGTATGAATTAGAAAAGCAATTTTGTAAATAGTTTTATTTTATATATAATAAGTATTCTAAAGGCTTTAAAATAAGATCGGGAAAAAATAAAATAAGATCAGTATTTTGTAAAATTCTTAAAATAATTTGTTTTTGAAGTTATGCTTCATCTAGTTATTCCTACTTTGTCTTTAGCCTGATTTCTCACTTTTTGCCTTTTATTTATTTACTTGCCCTTATCCTGAGGATATGTTTATTGATATTTAGAGAGAGGAAGGGAGAGGGAGAAAAACATCCACTTGAGGGAAACATCAATCAGTTGTCTCTCTACGTGCCCCAACCAGAGATCGAACCCACAACCTCTGGTGTATGGGACAATGCTCCAACCAAATGAGTCACCTGGCCAAGGCTGCCTTTTATTTTTCTCCATGTATTTTCGTAAAGTGCCTTTCGTCAGGTCATGGCATGAATACATGTTCATACATCCTGAGATACTAAGCCCATTTCTAGGAAAAGCCATACAGAAAATGATACTGCTGGTAAAAATTTCCCCCTAATAAAACAGAAGGCAGTGAGGAGATGATGGGGGAACCTTTACAATATTCACTGATGTCTCCAAGTACAGAGACATCATAAAAATGAGGAAGTTAATCATCCTCTACCTCGGGGCTTTCATGTTTGACTTGTCATCCTGAATCTGAGATTTTACTTAGACTAACGTCACAGCCAAGGTTACATTAAACAGCAAGTGCAGCCACAGCTGAAAATCAGGGGGATTGACACAAGCACTCACATCACTCTGCATTTTGGCCGTCTTCAGAGAGTGCAGCATCTTGGGGTCGTCATTAATGCTGAGGGCTCCGATCATTTTGCCCCTGTTTTTCTCATAATCTTTCTTGTACATCACCTGCAAAGACAGCACACATGCAGCTCCCACTCATCAGGGGACAGCACCGAGTCCCCCAGCCCAGGTCCCAGGCCATGCTCACCTCACTAGCATTCTTGCTGTTGGCTTTGGCTGCCAGCAGGGGAATGGCATCCACTTTAATGTCAAATTTCTTAGCTTTGGTCTTCTCCCAGTCGTGCTTGTAGACATTCTGGACAGGAAAATTTCAGCAAAGGAATTGACAAAAGGGATCTGCATGTTATCACACTTTGAAGACTAAAAGGTAACCTAATACTTTGTCTTACTATAAAATAAAGAGACTGTTTTCATTGTCCACAAAACCATGCATGTTTTAGATACTTCTCCTCAAGCTGAAGCTTCTAACTACAAGATTAACCTTTTCTACTCTCCATTAGAACATTTTATCAAATTAACTTAATTCTAGTAATCATACTAATATATGATTCCTAACAGTGGATATTTTATAAGATGGCACAAATATTTTACAGTTAACTTTTTGTGGTATTAAAGCATCATTTTAATTTGATCTCAAAGTCCTCTGCAAAGGTTATTTTATGAATTATTATAGTACTCTTTGATGCTGGGTAATACTAGTACTTATTTATAGGATTGTTGAAGAAATGGAAACCCCTAAGGGTAATTTGACTTTTCTATAGAATTAAGTCTGGAAATAAAAGATAGCACTGGATACCTGGCCTTATGCCTTTTGAATACCTTAAATCTTCCTTAGTGCCAGTACTCTTACATGTAGAAATTAGATCCTTCACATGAAACTAGAAACATTATGGGCTTGGGGAATAAATGAAATAATACTCAATCTTTAAAAAATCAAATCCTGGAAGAAAATTAAGCATAGTATAATACAAATGAATATACGACTAACCGATCTAACATTAAATTTGCAATTAGACACACATGAGTGGTGGCATTTTGAAGGCTGGTTAAAATCTATTAGGACTGTCTAGGTGTATGAAGCTACTGACATGATTGCTACACACATTTTATAAGGTAAAGTCAAAGTTACATTGGCAGAGGCAGAGGAACAGGGTACAAACGTTAACTGTTCATCCCATCTTTAGCATTATATTTATTTAGTGAAACAGTTAAAAAATAAAAGCACAACTTGTCAGTATATCGATGGCATAGCGGCAAGGAACTCACATCACTCAGGTTATAAGCGTTGACTCTGTGCTGGATAAAGGCAGGCGTATCTGGAGGTATATGGCACTTGAACTTTTCGCTTTCATGTTTCGCTTTGTAATTTAGCTGAGAGAGAGAGAGAGAGAGAGAGAGAGAGAGAGAGAGAGAGAGAGAGGATTAGTTCGGAAGAAGAATTGTCCTAAGTACAAAAACTAATTTTCATCAAAGAAAATGTAAAATACATTTTGTTAAATAACACCTGACAAAGTTGTTAAGATTAAAAGAGAAGTTCGGAGTGAGGGCAGGCCACCTTGCATTATTGACAACCGTGTGCTGGACGCATGACTGCTGTTGTCACATCTGTTATCCGGGAAGGACCCAAGTGGAAGAGGTCCCCTCCCCATAGATCACAATTGGCCCTGTGGATTCTGAGAGTGACAGCCCTTTCAAATCTTTTCTTACAAAGACAGGGAGGGGCAAAAATAGGTTTGTTTATGTGGAAAATAATACAATACTTAATAAGTAATATTTTGCATACTCACAACTGTAAGCCTCCTCTTGCCCTACCCTGTATGGTTATGTCCCTGTGCAAACATTATGGTTTGTTGATACTCTAATTAAAGCCTTTCATTTCCAGCCATATGTCTCAGGTTACTTTTATTTTTTAGTTCAACATAAGTTTGGAAATTCATGCTCAAAACTTAGATGATAAAACTTATTACAAACACTCCATTTTCCAAAAACTTATTTGAGGGAGAAAAATCCCAGGTGTTAAATACCTGCTCTGGGCCAGGATGTGGACTATGCACATATCTCCTTTCACTTAATTTTCAAAACAACCACAAGTTTTAAAACGGAAATATGAGGCCTGAGAAGTTAAATGATTTGCCTAGACAGCTGGAATTTGAGTCCAGTTTTGACTTCAGAACTCATGTTCTCTTTCAGGGCATTGAGCTACATCAGTCTCCGTTATGGAACCATTTTACTAGAATTATCCACCCAAGAAGATGCGGAAGATAGAAGACAACTAAATGGAAAAATATTTTAGGTGATTACACAAATATACAACTTACATAGCGTTTTGTGTAACTGTGACAAGTTACTGGGTTTTCTGTATAGAGTTATGCTACATTGTCCCTCACAACTGCATTGCCTGCGTGGGTAGAGGAACTTACATCACTCAGCTGTTTGGCATTGATCTGGGCTTGCAGCTGAACAGGCGAGTCGGTGACTTGAGTGAATTTTGTCTTATCTGGATGGACTTTGTAGGTGTGCTGTGGGTGAGGAAAGGAATAGGGTTTAGCAATATCACCTGTCAAAACCACATTGGCCGATAGGACGGGTGAGCAGAACCCCACTGCCCAAAAGAAAAGATACCTTTCGTTAATAAAACACTTATTTTTTTTCTAATTAGACTGTGGTGTCTGTGAGAGACACTTTTACACTGCACAAGAAACTCTCCCATATCTTCAGATGCCCAATAACTCTTCTTTGGGAAAATCAGCTAAAATTAGCTCTTGAAATGTATGGATGGTAGAAAAAAAATAGTATATCTACTATAAAATGTAAATTTTCTTTCAATTTTTTGGGTTGCATTTATTTGTAAAAGTGTCCGAATTTTGAACGTATCTTGACCACGAGATGCCATGGAGGGCAGTCACGCCCACAGTTCACACCACAGACTTACATCCTTACACTGATCCAGTTTCTTCATAGTTTCATATTCCTGAGTTATGGTCTGGGGGAAGAAGCCTTTGCCTCTGTCCTCTTCATATTCTGCTCTGTAGTTTTTCTATGAGGAAAAGAAATCGACATAAGGATGCAACCATTGTGTTCATGTTATGTGGAAAGTGAAGCAATTGTCTTAGAACTTACATCACTGTTTTGAGCCGTGACTTTCATGCAGTGTGCATAATATGGATCTTCATAGCTGCCCACATAATGCCCCAAAATATTCTTCAAGTAGGAATCTTTATATTTAGTCTGAAAAACAAGGCATTTCATTTACTTATTTGTGAAATGGTGGGTCTTTTCTTTAACAGGAGTCGTCGTAGGATTGCTTACGTCACTGCTGAACTTCTGCAGAACTGCATCCAGCTGAAATTTGGGGGTCTCGCAGTAATTTATGCTCTTTGCCTTTGTCTTTTCATAGTTTTCCTTATACCGTTTCTGTAAAGAAGAAAAATTAGATTCCTGTCACTCCCGTGCTGATGATAGCACTCGTATTTTCCAACACTAAACCAAAGAAGAAGAAAAAAAAATAGCGCCTATTAACTGCCTTAAAAACTGACAATTAGATGCTGGGGTGTCATGAGTGATAAGCCTTTTCTATTAGCAATCATTGTGAGGCCTACGTTTTTAACGTCCTTCAAAAAATTAAGAAACCAAGAAGCTGCCTCAGAGCAAGCCCCCAGTTACAGAGATTCTTGCGTATTTCTGAATTGCTGTTCTCTGTCTCCCAACTCACATACGTTTCCCTCACCACAGGGGCCACAGCGAACAGGAGTATCTGGGCAACAGCGAATTTTTCATTTTTTTAAACAAACCTTCATGAGAGACTTTAGTAAATGTTGAGAAATACACTCTCTCTTCCTCCTCCTACCAAGGAAAAATTGCGTACTGTATCATAAAAATAAAGTATATATAAGAACTCATATCACGAATCAACTAAAGCCTCTTCCCCGCCGGGATTTCTCTTTCCCTGTAACAATGACCATAAGCAATGATCGGAGTGCAGATGCACAACTGAGACGCAGGTGGCTGTCTGTTTTTCACGTCAGGTTTTGCAACTGTGAATGGTGCTATTAGCTTTTAATATTTTGATATTCCTGCCTTTATCAGCGGAGTGGGTTTAAACCTTGGCTTTTATATGTTTGATAAAGATGGCCTTTGTGTAGGAAGCAGGAGATGTGCATTCATTTCCCCACAGAACTACGTGGACAGATCCATCTACACTCTCTCCCCTGTCACTCACTCACCCCACTTCTCAATCACATGTGTTCATTTCCACGGTGCTGACAACCCAAGGGACAAAGAAAAGATATAATATAATATATAATATAATATAGCCACATATAATCCTCAAACATTAACTTAATATAACTCAACCATAAGGGAAAAACTCAACTGATCACGTGTTCAGTCTCTTGAAATATATAGTTAAAGTTGACTGGGGCTGCTAATGCCAGGCCCAGTTCTTACTTATCTAATCCATTTTAATCCGAATGGATTAGTAAAGTTCTTAACAATCCCAAGTAGTCATTCCTGTGAAGATTTAGGGAGCGATCTCCTAAGTCCTGCTGTCTGCAGGTGATGGTTTCTGTGGCCGAGATCTGAGGAGACAATGGCAGAGCTGGGGGAGCAGCTGTACAACTGGGGGCATTTTCCTCCTTCTCCCAGCGCCGGCCTGAGGAACCCACGGGCAGGGCACAGAGCTGCGTCATCTCTCTCTCCCTCGAGCCTCCCCTTTCAAAATCTCCTCTGCCTCTGTCAAAAAGCTCACAGCACGTCTCCTACAATGGACTCTAGTCAGGGAGGCTCAGGCACCTGCAGCCTAGAAGCAAGTGAGGATTTCCCTGCCCATGAACTTGACATGTGGTTAGATGAATCCAGGGGAACTGCTGCACCAGGACCTTAAAGCATTTGCAAGGTTATATTTGCATTTAGTCACAGTAGAAAAAGAGAGTTTGTCTCTCTTTCAGCTAAGGTTAAAAAACACACACACACTTTTTGATAAGAATATACTTACATCACTTAGCGTATTTCCTGCTGCCATCATCTGCCTCAGCAGTGGGTTCTCTGAAGCAGGAAGTACATTATAATCTGCTTTCCCTTTATCCTTTTCATAATTTTCTTTGTATTTTACCTGTGGGAGTGAAACAAAGTGATAAACTCTACAGGTTATTTTTGCTCTCCTGTCTATTATGAATATTATGACATAGTTCTACAAATCAATTTTCTCTCCAGAAAAAATGGCAGCTTGACATTTTATAAACAAAACACTCATAGAAACTCATAACAGGAGCAGAGAAACTGCATATATTTCCAAGATATCTTCCCACTCATTGATTCATTCAAAAATCTCCATTATGATATTTTTCAGTATCAATTTACATGCCAGGCTCTGGGACACATACAAGAAAGAATAACACATGGTCCCTGCCCTAAAAGATAGAGGTAGAGAGATACATAAATAATGGGGGAGAGAAAGATACACAAATAATGACAGCACATATCCCAGATGCCTGCTGCTCCAAAACCCTCATTCAGCTCTTAACATCCAGCTGCCTATCCACCAGCACATTTTTAAAGAAAGAAAGCACCATGAACCTACTCTTTTATGTCTCATCTGTGGCTATGCGTGTGAGCAAGCGTGTACTTAATGTACACACAGGAGAGGAGGAAGGTGCTGGGGTTGGGACGAATTGTGGCAACTTCAACTTTTCTCTCTGTCCTTCCCTCTTTGCACCTTTCACTCCAGCTTTAGCAGAGGCTTTACATGACGGCTCACAAGCCCCTGTCAGGAACATGTCCCAAAGAGGAGAAGGAGAAAATGGTCCCAGTTCTGACCATAATCCCTAGGGCCAGCCATTTGTTCAGCCAGTATAACCGTGGAATATAGACGAGCTCAAAGAATCCCAGATAATCTATCAACATTTAAGAACCCCAGGAAACAAATGCAATCAGCTTGGTATCTAAAGGCAGGAGATACACAACTGAAAACCAGATGCACTGCCCCCTACAGACCACACAGGGGACTCACCAGGTACGGAAGACAACCTCTGTCTCATAGAGTTATGTATTTCTTGGGGGGGAAAGTCCCCACTTCACACATTCATTCATTTTCTTCTTTTCTTTTCAGCAAAATACTTTGAAAGAGTTGAGTATATTCCTATTTTTCTATTTCTCTCTTCTCATTCACTCAACTCAATTGCTCTCATTAAATTCACCAGGGACTATACCCTGATAAATCCATCTCGGAAACATGTGATACAGTTGATCTCTGCCTTCTCCCTCCATTTGCTTCCCAAGAAATCACTCTCCGGACTTTGCTCCCACCTCATCTCACTGACGTTTTCACATGGAACACTCCGGAGTTCAGTCTTAGACATTTTCCACTCATTCCCTTGATGGTCTCCACGCTACGACATTAAATACTGTCCATATGCTGATAACTCCCAACTTTATACAACCTTGCCAGACAGCTGCCCTGAAACTTCGGACGCCTGTAATCAACTGCCCACTTGACATTTCCACTTGGATGTCTAAAATGCATCTCTTACATGTTTGAAATTGAGCTCATATATATTCACTGCTTTCACAGTCTTTCTTATCTGGATAAAGGGAAACCCCATCCATCTAGTTGTTTAGGCCGAACTTTTCTCTCATACTGCACATCCAACCCAATATCAAATCCAGTCAGCTCAACTTGCAAAATACTTCTCATCACTTGTCCTACTACCCACCTGGTTGAAAACCTCACTGTGATTTTGTTTGATTGTTTGTTTGTTTGTTTTTTTAATATGTTCTAATTGATTTTAGAAGGAGAGGAAGGGTAAGGGAGAGATAGAAACATTGATTAGAGAGAAACATCAGTATCGATTGACTGCCTCCTGCAGACTCCTTACCTGGGATCGAGCCTGCAATCAGGCATGTGCCCTGACTGGGGATCAAACCAGTGACCTCTTGGTGCATGGGTTAATGCTCAACCACTGAGCCACACCAACTGGGTGAAAACCTCACTGTTTTGCACCTGGATACTGAAACAGCCTCTTACATTATGTGATCATTCTTCTCTCACTCCTCCAGCAGAGCCAAAGCCAGGGTTAGAATCAAGTCTGTTTGGCTTTGCAGTTTATGCTCTTTCTAGTGCCCGACCTGCTCTAGAATTTTAAGGCGTCTGATGATTTACCAAAGTCACTCCATAGCATGTCTGAGTCTATTCATGGATTCATGTATGTTGTCTATGACTAGATTTCCTCCAGTTCATTGGAATATAAGGAAAATAATGGTAGTGGTGAGTGTGGAAGGGTCTCTATATTCATGTGAGACTGCCAACTGCCTTTTCCTGAGGGGGTCTTAAGACCCCTCTTCTGTGTTATGTCTGAGATTATAGCATTTCTATTTCTGGGTATCAAAAGTCCTCTACTAGATGAGATTTGAGGATGGTAACTGTTTATTGTCAATGCTCATACACAGCAAAAAAAATTTTTTTAATTTGGTAGCCCTATTACAATCCCAAAGTACTTTTTGTCCCTTAAGAACCCTCTTTTTTGTATTACATATAAAAACAAGAGTTATAAGAAGTTCACCCACACTAAATGATCAAGATACATGAGAGAATTTCCTCATACCTTGCTAGCTGCCACCCCGGCTTGTTTATTCACTTTGTACTCCGGTGTTTCCGTCTGCATGAAGTAGATCTGGTCTTTCATGTTCTCAAAGCTTTCATGATATTTCCTCTGTAAGACACGAAACATACTGAAGAACTCTGTGGGGAAAAACTGTTTAAGGCTTTTACATGGGGAGACAGAGGCCATTTAGAGAAGATACCCAATGCCATGCCCCTCTTGGTTTACACATGTTCCATTACAATTACAGAACGTGGTGCCATCACCAACACAATTAGCAACTTAACAGAGGTTTGGAGCCGTTACAATAGGTGAAAGACAGACTCCAAGAAGAGGCTCTCAAAGGCTGGGAACAAAGACCTTAAGAGGACTTCTGTTTCCCAGTGAGGACAATCTGGGAAGAAACCAATCAGTTTCATAAATGTACTGTTTAGGTTCCCAGCAAAGAATACATTTAAAAGGGCCCCTTTTACCGGTATTCACTTTGAGACCATATTGTTCCTATGAGAATTGAAGCAAGAATAACGGTATCTGATCAAAAAAATATTTCTCAAAAAAAGAAAAGGAAAGATTGTGGTATTTCTTTTCTTAACAGGAACTCTACACAAGCCTTGTCCCCAAGAAGAGGTGCCGGGACATAGGTCTTCCAGTACCACTTCGGGTGCAGCAGGTGGCTAGAAATCATAAAGGGAGGGTCCCCTCTCCGACTAGGGCTATCCAGCCATCCCTTTCTACTTACTGTGCTGAAGTTATCAGCGTTTGTCCTGGCGGCTGCAATTTCAAAGCAAGGTGTCTCACTCCATTTGCCTTTGACTTTATTTTCATAGTCTTGCTTGTATTTTAGCTAGCAGAAAAGAAGACAAGCAAAATCCAGGATTTAACAAATAAGAGTGCAAATCAAGTGGTAATGGTTAGCTTTCAAAAATATCTTGCCCTGGCCGGTTTTGCTCAGTGGATAGAGCGTCGGCCTGTGGACTGGGGGGTCCCGGGTTCGATTCCGGTCGGGGGTATGTGCCTTGGTTGCGGGCATATCCCCAGTGCAGGGAGGTGCGGGGGGCAGCTGATCGATGTTTCTCTCTCATCGATGTTTCTGGCTCTCTTTTCCTCTCCCTTCCTCTCTGTAAAAAACCAATTTTATATATATATATATATATATATATATATATATATATATATATATATAATCTTGATTAGACCTTTTGTGGGTCCTTAAATAGATGTCTTCAAATCCTCCAATCCAGTGTCAATTTTCCCAACGAGAAAGCTGAATGAGGGAGACAGAGGTACTAATTCCTCCTCCTCTCACTGAGTTTGGGGACTTAGTTCATTTCAGAACTCACAGATGTTTCCTGATGTTTGAGGAAGGAGAGAGACAGAAGTATCTTCCATTTGTAATTAATTGTTATAGTAAAACCACTCCACCCCAGCTTTCCATGCCAAATGAACGTAGCCATTTCTTTGTGAGCTTTAACAGAACCTCTAGTTATACAGAAAGCAATACCAAAACAACATGTGGCTTGCAGGCCAATGAATAAGACTTCCTCATTTAGACGTGAAGAAATTTTAGTGAGAACTGGAAAGTAATTAAAAAATTAAACTGGGATCCCTTCATAGGTCCCAAACACCATAGCACCAGCGTCCTAGGCTGTGAAAGCCTTGGAGAGAGGAGTTATGTCTTCTTCATTTTGCATCCTCAGAATCTAATACAAATGCAGGGTGCAGACGTTACCTTATAAATGTTTGTTCAACTGCACTAAATTGAACTGAGTCCATGGTATGTGGTTTTGAACGACCTTGGCTTGAGTGTTATTTGAATTAGCCTAGCCAACCCCAAACCTGGGCACATGAGCCGGAGTCAGAGCTGGGTTAGAGCAGTTTCCCCTCCTTGGCTCACAGAATCTGTTAACAGACATAACCAATGTGTTTCAAAGTGTTTGTATGCCTAACCTCCCCTCCCCCATCACACCCTTCAAGGAAAAAGAAAGTGGTTTTCTCGCATACATTTAGCAGAACAAGTACTAGGGGTAACTGATGTGTAAAGACAGTGAATTTGAGTTAAAGGAATTCCACCCCTCTCTCAAATGCCCTATGTCCTTCCTTCTCAAAAGGTTAATATGCTAAGTAATAATCAAGTGGTTTTAATAGCTATACATTTAAAAGCCCTGGACCTGAATTCAGAAGCTCTGGGCCCACGACTTAACTCCATCATTTCCAAAGGTGTAACTTAGTCTCTCTAAGCTTTAGTTTTCTTAACCATATATGCTGACAATAATATGTATATAGAGGATTGTTGGGGATTTTAAATAATATCACACATACGCTAAAAATGGTTTATAAACTCTATAGTGATAAACAAATGTAAGGTATAATAATTGTAACATAACAGAGAGTAAGAAACTCTGAAGAAAAGAAAATTGTGTGTGTGTGTGTGTGTGTGTGTGTGTATTCTTCAATGGAAAGTTTTGCTGAGATAAAATTTGCTTTATACTGCTGATTAGTTTGCCTCCCCTCCTCTTTTGAAGCTTTAAAGAACTGAAGTCAATAAAAACTGATTTTTCAATTTGTTAAGACAGCCTACAGAAACATTTCTAAGCTTTTTGGAGAATAGACCTTATCAGGAATTTGAGAAAACTATAAAATGCCCATAAATACTTACAACTTCAGAGATACTTTGATGTACACACACCAGAGGTTAAGATCTCCTATTGCAGAGATACTGCCATTTCTCTGCCTGCTGTCAAAGGCAGAAAACTCTAGGGTTGGGGGTGCGGAGTAGTTGGGCCTGATGCATCCCCAAACTGAGATATAGAGAACTTTGTAATAAAATGTGAGGTTGAGAAGGCAGCAAAGATTCTTTTTTTTTTAATATATTTTATTGATTTTTTTACAGAGAGGAAGAGAAAGAGATAGAGAGTTAGAAACATCGATGAGAGAGAAACATCGACCAGCTGCCTCCTGCACATCTCCCAGGGGATGTGCCCGCAACCCAGGTACATGCCCTTGACCGGAATCGAACCTGGGACCTTTCAGTCCGCAGGCCGACGCTCTATCCACTGAGCCAAACCGGTTTCGGCTGCAGCAAAGATTCTTAATGAGGTCCAAAAGTGGGCTATTATTTAGAACTAAGAATCACATATGTAGTTTGTTAAGCAAAATTGAGTAGGAGATTAATTCTCACAGTAAGAGATACATGTCTGATGTTTTTAAACATATTAAAACAAGATGCAGAAATAGAGTGGAAGACTACCTTATCCAGAGTTCTTCCCCCTTCTCGCCCTTCATGAATCAAAGCTTGTCATTCCCTCTCACCCAGAGCCCAAGTGGGTCCGGGTGGATTCGGCTCTCTCACAATCCATTCCTGAGTACTCCCATGTCTGGGAAGATTTTCACTACAAGAGAGGAGGCTGGAGCTTGTGAACCGCCTAGGAAGGTATGGCCTTCCCCTTTGCAGCCTAATTTAGTAAAGAGACTCATCATAGGGGAGTTTGAAAGTGATTATAAAAATCACTTTCAAATACCACAGTGCATACTCAATAAGGTAAAAGAATGTTGTCTTAGTAAGATATCTTTTAAAATATGCTTTCAATAAAAATTTAAAATAGATTTATTTTTCTTTCTAAAGACTATTTGAAAACAGATTTTTCTTTTTCTTCCAAAAAGATTAATGGTCTTTGCTCCCCTGATTTTATTTACAATGTTAACCCTTTCAGTAGGCCATCTCTTTATGAACAGTTCTGAAGTTAATTTCTGCTTAGCCCTAAGCGAAATCTCAGATCCATGGTATTCCTATTAGTGACATTTTACTGTGCATAAAAATTTAAGACCAAACTGAGACTCAACTCCACAGAGGACAAAGAAAAGTATTTATTTAGAAGCAGCAGTATCCCAGGAGAAAGTGGCCTGATTTGGACCAATTTTTAAAAAGGAATTTAACAGGGATCTATTCATCAGCTGAACATCTGTCTCTCTACATTCCTCAGAGCTAGTTTACCAGCCTAAATATAGGCTGACCAGGCCGTTTGCCAAGGCCTTGCAAGTTATGAGGTGCCCTCCCCACAGCTGTCAATCTAAGCTATGTCTGAGAGACCACTCATACATTCTTATTTTCTCCAAGTCTGACTGAGAGCATAAAACTATATGGGGTCTTCACACTGGGTTAAAACAGATTCTGTGTGGTTATTAGGTTATCTGTTCATATCACTTCCATAAGGCAAATGTCAAAGGATATTAGGACATTGCTTCTGTTTTCAAAATACAGCTTTCATATTTACCAGTCACTAAGTCATCAAGCTGGCTGGACATATATTAACACAGTTTTATGATGTTCATGGATGCATTGCTTTTGCTGTAGCATTTCTATGGTCATATGCAAAAAATACTCAGTGTTTACTTTCTATCTTTCCACTTTAGTTATTTTTTCTGAGGATTAAGGTGTTGTTTTTTTTTTAATTTCAATATATTGGTTTTAGAGAGAGCGGAAGGGAAAGAGAGAGAGATTTGTTGTTTACCTATCCACACATTTACTAGTTGCTTCTTGTATGTGAACCCACAACCTTAGCCTATCAGGACAATGCTCCAACCAACTGAGCTACCCAGCCAGGGTGAGGTTGAGATTATTAAGCAGAGTTTTCAAGAGAACCAGTGTTCTAGTCTTGTTTACTTACCTTGCTCGCTTGATCATTCACTTTCTTGGCAAATATTATATCTGGAGGATCCGCCAGAGATGTGAAATGCGTTTGCTGTTCAATGTGACCTTTTTTGTAGGCAATCTGACCAAAAGAAAGGGATGTAAATGAGCCATCAATAATTATCCTATGTCTCATTTTCCATTTGTTGGCATTTTAAAAAGACTATGTTGTTATCTTTACAACATAGAATTTTAAACTTTAGTGTATCTATAACCACAATTTGTCCTTGTAGATGTTAAAGGGCCTTCCCTCAGCATTACTGATTTCTCTCTTTGAGTTTTCTCTCCTCTCCAAGATGAATGGCCTTAGATCTGTTTCCTTCCATTTGACTCCACGTCATAATCTGCAACTGAAATTATTCTCTTAACCAGCATCCTCAACTCCCAACCTCTTGTCTTTCCATCACACCCGTTAGCCTACTGCCAGCTCTGGATCAACTTATCCACACACTTCTTACATCCAGGATGTTGAGTGCTACTGAAGAAAATCTCAAAACTATATGGATTGTGTAGTGATAACATGATAAGCAAGCTTAAAAGGGTCACAGGAAGAAGGTACAGAGGAGGAAGAGGGAGCCTCTTGAACCCAAGCCCTTAGCTTGAAATTTACATACCTATCCAACTATATATTCTGTGAATGCTTGGGGCTCTGTGCCCAGGACTCTGAATTTATCCAGTGTCCTCTTTGCCTTTATTGAAGCTTGAACATCCCATGTGTGCCTATGGACAGCCTCTACTCCCAAGAGCTAGTCAAAAATCGCAACACTGTCTTTAAGCCCCAATCAACTCCATCTTACCCTCAGCTTCCTCTTTCATGGAGTAAAGACAGTGTACACACTTATCTTTCCTGGCCTCTCCCACCCTCCTCATGGCTCAGAGGGGAAGCATCCTTTGCAGGGCATAAGCCCAGCACTCAGGGTACTGTTCCCTCCAGCAGCCCTTTGTACCCAACTATCAGTCACCTCTCCTCTCTTGTCTAGCTTCAACCTCTCCCTCTTCATTAGCTCCTTTATTTCAGCCTTTAAAATACCTCTCTCATCTTAAAAACAGTATTATGTCCATTAATTATGCATCCCCTTCAGTCTTGTTCTCTCCTTTTGTTCATTACTAACTCCTCTGGCTTTTTCTTCCACCAGTCTTGACCTCTGCTTCCAACAATGCAGAACATTCATAGATTCCCAGACACATGAAGCCCTCTATGTCTCTGGGCCCCATATATGCTGCTTCCTTTCCCTGGAATGCCCCAACTCCACCTTCTCTCCATCTGCCGGCAAACTGCTACTTGTTCTCCAGGTCTCAGGACAAGCACAGTTTCCTCTCCTGTGCCCTCCCTGACTCCATGACCTTCTCTGGTGTTTTCACTCAACTTAGCCCTTACCTCCTTTATAGGAATCATCAGAAGACACTGTAACTGGTTGTTTACACGCCTGTCCCTCCTTCGATTGTGAGCTCTGGGATGGCAAAGAACATAACCTATTGTCTGGGAACATTTGTGGCCTGCACAGTACCTTAGTAGAGTGAAGGGTTCAATGACTGATTTCTGAATGTGTGGTTTATGCACAGAGGCCATCGGGACAAGTCTGTAGAGGAGAAACATCCTCCCAACTCATTCACTACTCAACTGTGAGACTTCTACCTACTATTTTTCCTTTCATGTGGCAATATTCTTATTTATAAAGTACAGAGGTTGTATATAGTTCCAAGGTCCCAATCATTTTCTTCATGCTTTAGCCAATTCTAACTCTATCTCATTCTAATAGTATCTACCTAGTACCTATAACAAAAGCTTTCATGAACATTAAATCAAGTAAGATACAAAAGATGGATTTTTAAGTGTATTCATTCAATTCCAGTGCATAATTTCTTTTAAATGAGTGAAGACCTACGTTAGGCATAGGACAACCCTTATTTTCCACGGCTGGCTAAGTCCTTAAGGAGAAAGCAACCTTCTTCCAGGAGAAACGCTTATTAACTATGACATCCTGTCAAGAGCTTTCTGAAAAGTCAGTTCTAGAAGTCCTAATTTCTCGGGAACCTTGCTCAGAATTCTGTCTATTTAAAATCTTGTTCTCTGGATCAGCTGAAGGACTCTCTTAGTGTTTACTTAGTCTTTACTTAGATAATAAAGTCTTTACTTAGATAATAAAGAAATCACGATAATTAGGGTTAAGAGAAACACAGGAAGAAGATTCAGGAGAAGAAGAGGGATCCTCCGAACCCAAACCCTTAGCTTGAAATCTACGTGCCTACCCAGTGGTATATTCTGTGAACAACAGCTTGCTTGATGCCCAATAATTGTAAAAAATTCATGGTGCTGACAGCAGTATTAATAGGTATGTCAGTAATCTGATACTTACTGCATACTTAGTCTGTAACAAAATAAAAGCATACCTTTACTGCCAAGTCTTTCTGAGCAAGGACGGAAAGATTTTACTTCATTATTATAATTCTCTTCCATTATGCCTTCTATTGAGATATCTCAAAAGATGTGGTCAACATTAATTGCTCAAAGCCCATAGCACTAGAGTGGCATGGAGGCAACCCTTCATCTCTCCACTTTAAGGATAAAGAAGACATTAGGAGATTAGTGTCTTCTTGGAAACCTCCCCTTAGGCTTCCATGACATCCATTTCCTGGTTCCCCTTCAACTTCTCTGACCACCTGTCCCCTCTGTCTTTTGCTGGCTCCTTTCCAGATGTCCACAGTGTGGGTGTCCTTCACAACTCGGCCCTTGGTCATACACTGCTTTGCCTCCCTCATACATTTTTATGTCTTCAGTTGTCACTTATATTTTGATGAATCTCAAATATTAATCTCTTGTCAGCTCACATTTATGCAATAGTACTTTCTAATTTAGCCATAGGGTGCCTTTATCTGAATGTTCCCTCCATTATTTCAACTCTATTTCTATTTAACTAATGAATCTTTACCAGTTATGCCCCTATCCACCCTGACCACCAGTCTTGGTCATAAATTCATCTGTGGCTTCTTTCTCTCTTTTGTTTCCAATATCCAATATCATTAACACTTTTTAAATACTTATGACCTTCAGATTTTTTTCCTACTCTTTGTCCCCATCATCCCTCTGATTCATCTATATTACTAAAATAGTCTTATACAAACAGTCTCCTATGATTTTGCCTAGTCCCAAACTATCATATTGTCCAACAATATTTCTCCAGATTCTACTTTTATCATATAATGAGATTTTCCCAAAATCTTAATGTGCCTCTTACGGCCTACCATATCATATCAAAGCTATTTTGCCTGATTTTCAAGGTCCTGTTGCCACTTTCTTACAAGTGAGCTTGTAACTTGGCACCCACAGCATTCACTTTCTCTTTTTTTTAATATATTTTATTGATTTTTTACAGAGAGGAAGGGAGAGGGATAGAGAGTTAGAAACATTGATGAGAGAGAAACATCAATCAGCTGCCTTGTGCACACCTCCTACTGGGGATGTGCCCGCAACCAAGGTACATGCCCTTGACCGGAATCGACCCTGGGACCTTTCAGTCCGCAGGCTGATGCTCTATCCACTGAGCCAAACTGGTTAGGGCAGCATTCACTTTCTTGAACCCCTAAAGCCCCAAACTCATTTCACCCCTGTCCCTTTGTTCGAGAGCTCTCTACTTGAAATGCCCTTCCTGTACATCACTGCCCATTCTCTTGAAATCACCACTTCCACATGGCCTTCTCTGATTACTCACATGTGTCTTGTCTTTCTCTTAGCAAGTATAAGACTGTAGAGCTTGTATTTTTTAACTTTTTTCTTGTAGTTTAATATATAACAATTTCATCTGACCAGCTTGGCTACAGGTTTTCAAGGCAAATGATGAAAACGGCTTGTTGTATGCTTCTGTCCTGCCAGGTATGCATGCATCTTGGACTTTCAATAACTAATTATCGATCACTTGGTAAAGGTCACATTATATTACATATTCATGAAATACAGAATCAAAAAGCTAATCTTAAAAGAAAAGCAGGAGGTCCCCACACATTAATATTGGCACACTAGCTGCCCTTACAATTTTTATACCTTCTTTAGTTCTTAGCTTACTGTATGCAAGAATAAGAATATATCTGCTATATTTTAACCAATTACATGCAACCTGAGATAGAAAATACGTCCACTAAATTTGCAGGTGGTAACAAGTGAGAGGCAATAAAAATTAGAACTCCAAAGTTGGATACACCATCAAATGAGTATATATAATTTTAGTGCAAGGCAAGATAGAATCTTAAGATCCATCAGAAATAAATCCCAATAAGTTTTAAGATGCCAACTGGCTTGTTAAGTTCATATTGAATATAAGAAGTTCCAGGGATCTAGCTGACAGCTAATTGAAAAACAACTTGGCATTTTA